>NW_027551569.1:681920-1073870 GCF_008692635.1 Crocuta crocuta | reverse complement strand
CTGAGAGAGACAGCCTAGTAAGGGAGGACCAAGAAGGCAGAATTTTCTCAATACACAGAGGCTCTTCCTGTGGCGCCTGCATCCAAGATTTTAATATAGATAATGAAATAGGCTCAGCATCTCTTCGGATGGCCCAGCAGGTGAGCGCTGCTGAGTATCAAGGCATTTACAAAACAGGAGCTCAGAAGTTATTCCCGTGGCTGAGTGGCTCTTTATTGACATTTCCAGTCAAGGTAGAATAATTACAGCAACAGGGACTGTGGCACCAACCTCTCCTAACCACATAGGTTTCTATGTGCACAGTTGACTGATGAACTGACGCAGGAGGGTGGAAGGGTGTTTACATTATTTAATCATCAGAGCAAACACTGCAAACAGCTTGACAATGAGCATGGCTTGTGGGAGAAAACAGGCTTGCACTATGTCAGCCACAAACAGGCTGTAGATAATGTTGGGCAAATTATTTAAGTTCTTCAAGCCTCAGGTCCTCACCTATAAAATGGAATAATGATGCCCTGCAGGATGCTGTGAGAGTTACAGATAATGGAGGCAAGGGCCTGGCACAATGCTTTGCATGTGCCAGACATCTAACTAGTGGTTATTCCTGTTATTGTAATTAATGTAAGGCGTAGCTATCTATAATCTGGGGGGGTAGCCAAGGAGAAGATACATGCTACAAGTTGACTGCTGTTGTTGGATAGAGGCCATGTTCAATGGCTCTTAGCCTGCTTACATGGAGTGGATTCAGGGAAGGGTTTGCTTGGGATAGGGAAGGTGTGCGAATGAGAACATGTACTGGGTGAGTGGAGGGTAACAGGACAGACAAAGAGGGGAGAGAAGGGGAAATGGCTTTCAGAAAAGGCACTTGTATCTTGTTACTAGACTATAAGCTATTTGAAGGCAAGGCCTATGTTTCATTTTATGTTACTTTTAACTCTGTTTTTATTCATTCTTGCAGGCTCCATCAGACTCTACCACAACACCTGACACTCAGCAGACACTTGGTAAATGTTTACTGATACACACCTGGATCAGGCCCTGACTCTTGCTCGCAGGTGTGGCTCTGACTAAGCAGGAAAAGGAAATGGACAGTGGTGGTGTGGGACAATTGTCCAGCAGTGACTCTGATAAGCAGAAGTGCCCTTTGTCCCAGCAGCTGAGTCAATGCGCCATCGCACTGACACACTGTGACAGGTTCCATTCACAACACCAATAATGACATGAGGTCATTCCCTCAACAAAGCAATAAGCCCCAAACAAAGGCTCCAAATCTTAACACAGGAAAGGTCTGTCCCAGTCTGTCACCTTCTATCCCAGTTAACACATCAGGTACATGAAATATTTGACTGTCCCATCCTGGACTGGAGTTCTACACACTGCATTCATTAATTCTCCTAACAACCTTACAGAAGGTATTAGGTATAGTTTATAAGTGAAGAAAATGAAATTCACAGGGGTTAAGTACCTTGCCTAAGGTCAAATGTCAACCAGGTTTCAAAATCATAGAGGACAACACACATATAGAAAGGCATATGTATCAAAAGTTTTTTTGCAGTTCTAGCTGAAGAAACAAGCCCCCTGGTAGCCCTCTCTGATCATACCCCCTCCCAGGGCAGCCACTCTTCCGACTTCTCACAACTCTATGGGTTTTGCCTGGAATACTCTAACTTACAGTAATTTCTCCTTCCATTGAATCCTTGGATTTTTCTTATCTGTAACTTCCTAATACCCTTTTATAGTATCAATTATTTGTTCTTCTACATACCTCATCTTTCTAATTACGATTGTTATAAGCTCCTTGAGGCCAGGGGTTTATACTTCCTTATGCTCCCCCGGCACGTCTAGTATGGAGAAATGGCTCCACAACATACGTACCTACCAGTTACCTTGCACTTGCTGTGTACCTGGCACTGTTCTCAGCGCTTTACCTAGATCATCTCACTTAATCCTTCCAAGAATAATCCAATGAGGTAGGTGCTGCTATCGGCTCCCTTTTACAAGTGACAATGCTGAGGCACAAAGCAGCAAGCTTGCTCAAGGCACACAGTTAGGGAGAGACAGACAGGATTCAAACCCAGACATCGTTACTCCAGGGCCTGCGTCAATGGGAGGGCTTTCGTTATTCTCTTCTCTTTTCATAACACTTTATCCAAGTATAAAACACCCGTAGAAAAAAGACGACATAAATCACACATTTAAAGTTCAACGCATTTTGAATGTGGGGACAGCATGTCTGGGCACTTGGATTCAGCTCCTTCATTTCCCACATGGAGGAAATGTACATGGATTCCCTGGATGCTGAAAAACTATTACAATGGCCCTGTGATGAAAACCACCAGATCAGGGCCTGCCGGTCTCCTTATCAACTTATCAAGTGCAGAAAGAATTATCCTGATGTTACAAATTGGCTCCTTGTCCCTTCAGTGCTCACCACCAGGTTCCTCGGGCCAAAATCAGTCATCATATTTCAAGCTGCAATGATAAAAGTTGTATTGAGAAGAACGTTGTCAACCAAACCAGGAACCCAGGACAGGAGACGCTGGCTGAGAGCACATAGCAGTGCCTTCCTTGCAGAGAAGACTGGGATAAAGATCTGTGGGAACAGAGCAGCACCCCATTTGTCTGGGGCATAGCCAGCTACTGTGTCAACAACAGCCCTGCAACAACACAGTCATGGAACACAAGAGTAACCTGGCTTCAGGCATGCTTGTTCCCAAGTCTCTGCCCCATGTTCTGCAATGGAAAAACAATGGAAATGCCCAGCAACTGAATATCTACCTCATCAAATGCCAGACCCTAGAAGCTTCTTCCTACTACCAGTAGGATCATCCCCCCACCCCGTCCCAATCTAATTATAGAAAGATAAACGGTCTGTGACTTTCAAACTGATAAGTATCTTTTTTTTCCCTCCCTGCTTTGAATCTTCACTCATTTGATGCAAGAAATCTGAAACTAAGAACTGTTTCAAATAAAGCATCAATGCAGATATCTTGAAAAAAATAAAAAATATAAAGTTCAATGGGTTTTTACAAAGTAAGGACACCCAGATAACTCACATAAGGATCAAGAGAGAGAAAATGGTTAGCACCCCCAAAAGACCCCTTAGTGTCCCAATCTAGGCACTAACTGCACCCTTCCAGGGTGGCCACTATCCTGACTCTTCACACCATATATTCATTTATTTACTGTTGAACTTTATATAAATGACATCATATAGTATGTCCTCTGTATATCCATGAGACTCATTCACTTTGTTGCAAGTGGTGTGTTACTTTCCATTTCTATATTGTATTTTCTATATCGTATTGCACTTTCTATGTTGCAGTGTGTGGATGTGACATGATTTATCCATTCTGGTTGATGGACAGGTGACAGATTCCAAGCCTAATTAATTGTAGCCAACGCTTCTGTAAATATTTTTATACATGCTTTTTGGTACATATATGTGTGGGTTTTTCTTGAGTACCTAACTACTTGAGTATCAAGTATGGAATTGATATGATATTGGGTATGCAAAGTGATCACACCCACTTACACTCCCATCCTCAGCATCTGAGAGTTCTGCTTGCTCTAAATCCTGTCAACACTTGATATTGTCTATTTTTTTCATTTTAGTTATAATGGTAGATGTATGATGGTAGGTACTGTGGCTTTAATTGGGCTTTCACTGATGCCTAATGAAACTGCACATGTACTGGTCATTTGGATATCCTCTTCTGCAAGTGCCTTTTCATGGCTTTTTTCCATTAGGTGGTCTGCTATTTTATAGAAGTTGATGTGTAGAAGCTCCTTATATATTCTGGATGTGAGTTCTCCATCAGATATGTATGTATTGCAAGTATCTCCTCTCATGATGTAGCTTCTTTTAACTCTTATCTACAGATAAACAGAGAGTTTAACTTTAATGTAGTCTGATTGATCAATTTTTCCCTTTATAGTCAATACTTTTGAGTCTTGTTTAAAATGCATTTTTTAGGGGCTGCCTTATTAAAGACTGACTAGTGGGGCTGCCGGGCATGATCCCTAGTCTCCCTGAAGCCACGTGAGCTCAGCTAAGCCACTGCAAAGCTCTTTCTCTGGAATTTTACTCTTCAGGAAAATAAAAAATGAAACTGAAAATGGCTGTTGTTCATTCATCAAGATGACAGCACTGGGAGAAACCACCTGCGAGTCTTTGCTAGAGACCCAAATCCTGTTCTACCCTTGCTCTTTCTGAGTATGGCTTTTCAGCTTGATTTCTCAGTTTTCCATTCAATTCTGTGAGCACACCTTTCCCCTCATGCCTTCATACCTTTCCAATAAACTCTCCTAAAAATATTGCTGGGACACCTGGGTTGCTTAGTGGGTTAAGGATCCAACTCTTGATTTTGGCTCAGGTCACGATCTCATGGTTTGTGAGACTGAGCCCCACATTGGAGTCTGCAATGACAGCACGGAGCCTGCTTAGGATTCTCTCTCTCCCTCTCTGTCTACCCCTCCCTCTCTCTCAAACAAATGAACTTAAAAAAAATAATTAAAAAAATTAAAAATTCCTAATTAGCCAGAGTCTATTTCTGTGGCTTACAACCAAAGAATCCTACTGATCTCTTCTTTCATTCTCTCTATATTGACATTATCTATTTATGTGGCACTAAGCACAAAAGTACAGCTTGACCAGTCACACTGTCCAAATAAAAAATTTCACCTTCTTGAAACTCAGTCCTCATTCTTTCAAGTCTGCAGTATGATTTTTCTTTTTTTTAATGCTGATTTATTTTTGAGAGAGAGAGAGAGACTAGGTGGGGGGGAAGAGCAGAGAGAGGGAGAGAGAACCCCAACCAGGCTCTGTGCTATCAACGCAGAACCTGACACATGGCTCAATCCCATGAACCATGAGATCATGACCCCAGTCGATACCAATATCACGAGTCAGACACCCAACCAAATGAGCCACCCAGGCATCCCACTGCAGTATAATTTTTAAAAACTATGAGCTTTCTGACAACCCAGAGCTGGCTCTGCTGTGACACTCCCATCAGGAAAAACAATGAGAGTTTCAACTCACTGGCTCCTAGAGAAATGAAGAAGGGGAAATCTAGCTAAATCTGGACATTCTCCAATAAAACAGACAATAGAAAGGTGCAACCGAGAGAGCATTAACTACCCTTAACAAAGTATCAGGCATAACTGCTGCAGCTGTGCCGAAGTATGATAATTATTTTTTTGACTGATAGCTATAATGATGAGCATTGATAATTTACGTGGAAGAGCAAACAATACTTTGTGTAGAATATTATTCAAATAAGGAACACTTCTAAAAATCAAATTATCCTAAGTAGGAAGCATGGGGGCAGGGGGTGATGATCTGCAGAAACATTGTTATAACTGAAGGGTGTTTGGGGAATCAGCTCAATAATCATGCACCCAGACCCTTTATGTTTCACAAAATCAGAGCACGGGCCAACATTAACAAGAGAGATTTTTTAAAAACAAACAAATTATATCTCTGAATGAGTCTCTGCTGGCAAGTCATACATATACTGCATCAAAGCAATTGTGACATGAGGCATTTCTGGATTATATCTTTTGGAAGTATTTTTAGAAACCATGGTGTTTTCTTCAGCATGACCTTAGTGGTGGCAAATTTTCATTCCTTGACATTGACTGGGTGGATTTCTCAAAAACAGTCAAAACCCAGAGTCAAAGCTAGTGAGTAAATTTCTATAAATATATTTCCTTTTTAAAAAAAAAAATGGGGACACACATTGGGACACCTTGTGGCTCAGTTCCTTATGCATCAGTCTCTTGATTTTGGCTCAGGTCATGACCCCAGGATTGTGGGATAGAGCCTCTCATTGGGTACCATGCTGAGTATGCAGCCTGTTCCAGATTCTCCTCTCCCTCTGTCCCTCTCCTCTGCTTATACACTCTCTAAAATTAAAAAAAAAGGGGGGGGGGACAACACAACATAGTGTGGGCTTCAGAGTTAGAGAAATCTGTATTATTATTTTTTAATGTTTTATTTTTATTTTTGAGTGAGAGAGAGACTGGATGAGCAGGGGAAGGGGAGAGAGGAAGAGGGAGAGACAGAATCTGAAGCAGACTTTGGGTTCTGAGCTACCAGCACAGAGCCCAAGGTGGGGCTTGAACCCATGAACCACGAGATCATGACGTGAGCAGAAGTCAGACGCTTAACCAACAGAGCCACTCAGGCGCCCCAAGAAATCTCTGTTTTGACACTTGATGGTATATGATCTTGAACACAAGATAGCCTACTTGAGGCTCAATTTCCTTATATGTAAGAAGGAACTAACAGTCTGATGGGTGTGGTTGATAAATGAGATAATGTATCTGAAGCTATTATATCTTTAGCTTTTATTATTGTGACTAACGAAGGAGAATGGCTTTTTTCTGTTGAATGTAAATTGGTTCTGAAAAGACTTTCCACAAAACAGTTTACAAATTTTAGGCATCACCATGAGTGATCGACAAGACTTGCAACTGTCTCTGGATTTATGTGATCCAGCACAGACCAGAAATTATTTTTAAAAGGACCCTAAGAACAAAATACCAGAGTCCAAGTACTAAAGCTGGTGCATTTATTCACAGGTGTGCCTCCTGGTGTCAGAGGAGGCCTAGACACTCTTGCTCTAATTCTGATCCACCCCTAGCAATGACCATGATGGGGCCCATGCAGAAATGGTAGCTTTTGGTGCAGGGAAAAATGAAAGAACTGATGGAGGAAAGAGTTCTCAAGGGAAACCAGATTCACTCAGAGGACATCTTTTACCCATAGACATATACACTAAGGCACTGCGGGAGGATCAGGGTCAGAATGGCTGCTTTAATAAGCTGCATCTTCATAATTCAGAAGGGCTGTTTTCTAGGGTGGTATTGGTCCAGGGGAATAGGCTGGTCTTCTGATGGTCAAGCTTCATTTGGTTCAGCAACTGGATTAACAATCTTTCCTTGGTACTTGCCTAATACCTTGCTCTGCTCTACTTCTGTGGGAACAAAAATAGGTCACTGAACACGCCACAAAATCTGGTTATCTTGACCCCTGAGTCTTGGTGTCCTTGTCAATAAAATGAGGAAAATCACACCTATTTCACGGTACTATGCAAGTTAAGTGTGATCTCATGAAAAGCATCATTATAATGTCTGACACATAGCAGTTGCTTGATGAATAAATTATTGGCTTGAAACAAAGAAGGAAATGCAAAATGTTGCATCTGAACTACTAAGAAGATAATCTATAGATTGAGAGAAAAACTTAGTCTACTCTGGATAATTCTACAATTTGCTGAATTTTGTTTGGAGTAACTGCTATTGTATCTTGAATGTATATTTTCTCCAAATACTTTCTCTATATTTTCTTGTTTATCTACATATATCTTATAATTTTGCTTCATTAAAAGAATTAAAAACCACTTAGCCAATTACTCTTGAGAAAATCTGTTCATAAATATCCAGGTCTTGCACTCCACCAGTCTGCCATTTTCTTCGAATTACAGAGCTAGTGAATGAAATTCCACAGAGAACAAATATTCACTACATGATGAAATATTCCTTCCATCAATCCCCTGGACCCTGTGTGGAGTTCAAGGATCTGTTTCTGTTTTGATCATGACTGTGTATCTAAGAGCACAGACTTAGTGGAGGAGTTCTTCAGAGGGGAAAAACAGGAACTGTTCATTCTGTCATCACTGCCTTGTTCACATAATGGATGTGTGTGTCCTGTGGCGAGTCAGGGATAATGTGCCAAAGACAGGAAGAGACTGGGTCAAAGGTGTCATTATCTCGTTTGAGACTTCTCCACCAGATGACCACCCTCACATTTCATAAACAATGGCTCTCCAATTGCTGACGGCCATCATCACTTTGGAAGAGCTTTGGAAGAGTAATAAACCAAAAGACCAAACCTAGGGGGCCGGGAATGAGGGCCGGAAGACCGCCTTTCTGCCACCCATGGAATTCATTTAATACCCTTGGGCCTCAGCTTCCACGTCTGTGAAGTGAGCAGGGTGAATTAAATGACTCTGAATTTGTCTCGTGTTTAAAACTGTATAATTTATACCTATTCTTCCACATTTTTATTGTGAAAGACAGCAATGGAAACCACTTCACTTTGACCAGGATGGATGAAGAATAAAACGTTGCTTTGATCATAAAAATGAAAGAAATGATAAAATATGAATTCAAGTTAAAGAGAAATATATATGCAGTGCTGGGCCACCTGGGTGGCTCCATCAGTTAAGCATCTGACTTCGGTTCAGGTCATGATCTCATGGTATGTGAGTTTGAGCCCCGCATTTGACTGTCTGCTGTCAGCAGAGAGCCCAATTTGGATCCTCTGTCCCCCTCTCTCTCTGCTCTCCCCTGCTGGTGCTCTCTCTTTTTCTCTCAAAAATAAGATAAACATTTAAAAAAAATATATATATAAATATACAGGGCATCTTGGTGGCTCTGTTGGTTGGGCATTTGACTTCAGCTCAGGTCATGATCTCACGGTCAGTGAGTTTGAGCCCCACATCAGTCTCTGTGCTGACATCCTGGAGCCCAGAGTCTGCTTTGGATTCTGTGTCTCCCTCTCTCTCTGCCCCTCCCCCACTCATGCTGTCTCTCTGCCTCTCAAAAATAAATACATGTTAAAAAAAATTTAAAAATACATATATACAGGGGCGCCTGGGTGGCTCAGTCGGTTGAGCGTCCGACTTCAGCTTGGGTCATGATCTCGTGGCTCGTGGGTTCGAGCCCTGCGTCAGGCTCTGTGCTGACAGCCAGCTCAGAGCCTGGGGCCTGTTTTAGATTCTGTGCCTCCCTCTCTCTCTGACCCTCCTCTGCTCAAGCTGTCTCTGTCTCTCAGAAATAAATATAACATTAAAAAAAATACATATATACATACATATACATATACACTGCCATCTAGCCATCATTACCAGAGAGCTGCCTGCCCCTTGTGTGACAAGCCTGCTTGTCATAGTCTTTTTCTCACCAACTATGGTAATGACAGAACACTATCTGTGAATCCTCAAAATGGCTCATTTAATTCCAACTTGTGAACTGTCAAGACTGACCAGGGCTGCAGACAGACAGGGTGTCTCCTCCCCACTAACTGTGGTCAACATGTAAGCAGTAGGGGCAGGAACAAGTGGTAGAGGTTAAGTCACGGTGAACTAAGGAGCAAAACTGGCATCCAAACTGCTGAATATCGTGTTCTTCATGAGCTGATCATGTCTAACATTTCTTGAGTATTTATGCCAGGACTTAAAGCCACGTGCTTGATATACATTATCTAATGCTTATCACCTGTACTTTGCGGGTCAGGAGACCAGGGCTACAGAAGCTCAGGGTCCCAGCTGTGCTACTCAGCCGTATTGTAATGGCCGCTCTTTCACAGAGGAGCTGGACAGGGGACTTTCTCCTGTGCCTTCTTTCCAGGTCCAGTGATTCACATTCCTTCCTCTCATTCCTGAGGGATTGGGTAGCTCAGAAAGTTTGACACTTGACCTGCTCTTTGACTTTTTGTAAGTGTTTTCCTTTAAGTGCCAAATGGTTTGATGATGACTCCTGTCTTCCATGATCAAATCAACTGCTACCAGTGGTAACCCCAGGCACTTGCTGTGTTAGACATCAGTTCTTGTGGTCGTTTTGAGCTAGGACTTGAGTGTTTACGGCAAGACATGTTGTAGACTTGGAGAAGAGGTAAAAGTGAGCCTGGAACTTAGCCACTTCCTAGAAGACAGAGCTGAATGCACATTCCTTTTTGCACTGCACCCAGTTTTGTATCCAGGCATCAAAAGATAAAGAATCAGTATGGTATAATGGAAACAGCAATGGAATAAGAGTAGAAGAACATGGGCACAGGTCTCTGTCACCCCCGTTCCTGCCCAACCATCTCTGCTCTGCTCCCCTCTCCTCTGCCCACACTGGAATAGAGCCCTGATATTGAGAAGTACCCAATGTCAAGGGGTGTTTCTAATTCAGGAGGGGCAGAGAAGAAGAAAGGCTGAAATCTCCTTATCATATTAAAAATGGTAACAATTTTTCAATGTACACTATGTGCCAGGCACTGCACAAAATAATTTTTCTTAGATGATCTTATTTCCTTCCCACAAAGCTCCTATGAGAGAGACATTGTTATTAATATTAACTTCATATAAAGACAAAGAAAATGAGGCACAGAGATGTTAAATAATATGCCCAAGCTGTACAGATAGGAGCTGATAAAGCTGAGATTTAAGAGCAGCTTTGCCACTAAAAACAAAGGGATTTGCTTTGAAAAGAATTGTGTGAAAGTGCTAGAAAGGGGCAAATTCCTAGGAAACCAAGAGACTGTCTGGAACTGACCTTCTCTGAAACTACCTCGCAAGGGGATAACAAATAGAAAAGGAGCACATTCTCCCATATTATCTTTGTTGAACATATTTTTGGTACATGAAGGAGGGGCCAGTTAATATTGCCTAGTGAGATGCGTGAGCCTGATGGCTGGCTGCGTGTCAACCCAACACAGTTACGTCCTGGTCTTTGGCCAACATGGCACAACATACTATCTCTGCCTAAGTAAGTGAACAAGCAGAGCGGGGTCNTGTGTGTGTGTGTGTGTGTGTGTGTGTGTGTGTGTGTGTGTGAAGGATGTGTACAGTGTAGGCACAAAGCCCACAGGCACACCTTGCATTCTTGGCTAAAATTTCTTCCTCCCCGTAAAGAAGAGAGATTATGTGATTGTTTAGTCATTCTTCTCTTCCTGGAGTGGCTCTGGGAGGGCTGTAGTCTGGCTGGGGCTTAAGCTCCCAGGTGGACCAAGCATGAAGGCCGGCTACTGACACCCTCTGTGCCTGCGGGTTTGGGTGAGAAAGGGAACCAGGAACAATGACGCAGGCAAAGGCTGTCCTGTGCTGTGAAAACTGAACTCTCTAAGGAGTCAGAAGAGAGCCTACTCCTCCCTCAGCTACCCATACTCTCTATCTTTACAGGTTCTCAAGATAAAGTGAAGCTATTTGGCTTTTTGAAGCTAGAGATTTCATGCTTTCTACAGAAACTTAATCAGTATAACTTCCTTAAGTCACCCCACTTCCAAATGGCAAACTCAGTGAGACCAAAAGAAGTTGTATTTTTCTAATTTAATCAACTCCCCCCTATTCCTCCTGTACCTGGTTGATGAATATCCATCACACTCCAACACGAGGAATTATGGCTTTTCCTTCCTGGCAGCATGTGGTCTAGGCTTGCTGTTTAAATGTGCAATGCTAGCTCTGGTCTCATAATTCAAGTCCCAGTATTGATCCTAACTGTACATTTACAGGAACCTGCCAATCCTCCTGAAAATTGGCATCTTTCCAGTTTTTAAAGCAAAAAGATTTCTGGGGCTCAGTCAACTTTTTGTGTGCTTTTAATAACCTTTTGATTGCAAACTCTTTGTGTTTCCATTACTCAACACTTCAGGTAAGAATTCTGTTTAAGAAACATGTCCTTGCTTGTAAAACCGGTCAGTCAAATAGGGACACTTACAGGCAAATTAATTAAAAAGATAGAATCACATGATTTCAAAGCTCTTCTTGCTGTCTCCTCCTCCTCATTTCTCCCCCACCCTCTCTTTTTTTTTTTCTTCTTTTGTCCACTGCTTTCATTCTATATACTGTCTTCCAGAACCTCCTTCCAGGACCTTGCTTCAGTTAGTGGATTTTGTCAAAAAGACTAATCAGTCCCATTAAGGAAAATGAAAATCTATTCAATGATCAGATCAATGACAAGAGCAGGGGTTTTTGTTAACTTCTTACAGCATATTTTGGGTTTGGGGTGGGATGGTAGGGAAGAGAAACAGGAAAAATAAATCTGAAGAATTAAGGGAGAGACTGTGATGTGATCACCTTTGTAGCCTCCAGACAGCCTAATGCAGCCTGTGAGTCTAAAACAAATGTTTATTGGGGTGCCTGGGTGGCTCAGTCGGTTAAGCGTCCAACTTCAGCTCAGGTCATGATCTCATGGTCTGTGGGTCTGAGCCCTGCGTTGGGCTCTGTGCTGACAGCTCAGAGCCTAGGGTCTGTTTCAGATTCTGTGTCTCCCTCTCTCTCTGCCCCTCCCCAGCTCGTGCTGTCTCAAAAATAGATAAACATTAAAAAAAATTTTTTTTAAATAAAACAAATGTTTACTGAGTGGCTCCTATGCAGAATCAATGGTGAACAAAATAGATTGGGTGTTTGCCTTCCAGAGCCCTTAGGCTCAGAATGAGGGAGAAAATTGACTTTAAAAAATGGGGTGCCTGGATGGCTTAGTTGGCTAAATGTCCAACTCTTGGTTTCAGCTCAAGTCATGATTTCACAGGTTTGCAAGTTCGAGCCCCACATGGGGTTTTGCATTGACAGTGTGGAGGCTGCATGGGATTCTCTGTCTCCCTCTCTCTCTGCCCCTCCCTAACGCACTCTGTCTCTCCCAAAATAAATAAATAAATAAACAAACAAACTTAAAAAAACTATACTAAGTGTGATGAAATAAAGGAACACACTTAGCAGGGAGCATATGCCTTGAGCCCTGCTCTAGCCCAGCGGGTCAGGGAGGCGTCCCCTAAGGAAGCTTTGACACTGAAGTGTAGACCTAAAGTATGAGGAGGAGTTAAGGACGCTGCAAATTACAAGCCCTTCAAGAAAGCAAAGGCTTTTATCTACTCTTCAAACAACTAGAGTTCCAGTTCTTGCGTGTGTACAAGAGACAGGAATGAAACGTTAAAAATGTCATCCACATCTTTCGTTTTATATGCAGTGGAATTAAAATCCCCTCATGAGCTGCCCAAGGCCACTTGGACTGGGACTGGACCCCTCAGGGGCTGTTGGCCCTCAGCCCAGAGCCCGCTGGACCAAACCACAAGACGGGCGGTTTCAGTGGCCACAGCAGACTGACAAAGCAGGGCCGAGGGAACCTGAGACACACAGATGGAGGGCTTTTCCCATATTCAAATGGTATGTAGTGGGTCAGGGATAACAGTTTTTAAAACTGAACTTTTCAGAACTCAGTGCTGCTTCTGAAGAATGGCTGGATATGTTCAGGTATTTCTGACCACAATGTTTTTTTTTTTTTAAATGTTTATTTCTGAGAGAGAGACAGCGTGAACAGGGGAGGGTCAGAGAGAGAGGGAGACACAGAATCCGAAATAGGCTCCAGGCTCTGAGCTAGCTGTCAGCACAGAGCCCAATGTGGGGCTTGAACCCACGAACGTGAGATCATGACCTGAGCCGAAGCTGGATGCCTACCCGACTGAGCCACCCAGGGAGCCCCTGACCAAAATGTTTTTGTAAACCAGCAACAAAGAGTGAACCGGGCAGGTTTCCCCACCGGGACACAGAGGGCAAACATGACGCTGAAGTGAAAACAGTCCTGTGGTGATGTGATTAATCAATTCAAAGTGGTATTTAAGGTCTACCGACTTCACCCACTAGTCCAACAAGGACTACAATTAGCCCTAAACTCTAATCTTAACCACACTTGAGAAGCAGTCCTGAGTTAACAGGCGGGGCATTTTTTAAATGCCTGTGACAGACACCCCCTGGGAAGTTAATGCCACCTAAGTAACTTCCCTCAGCAGCTTCCCCATTTTCGTTCTTCTCTTTGCAACACTGCCCCACCGAGTAAAGACCAACACCTCTATTTCTCAGTATCGGGTAGCTTGTCCTCAGCAAACTACCAAGATGCAGAGTGGATTAGAAGGCCTGGTAAATACGGAGGGAAAAACCTACTTTCTGGTCCACTCTGGCATCGCCAAACTTACAAGTGAATACAACAAGGGCAATAATCCAAGAGCTTCACTACCACCTACTTTTAAGCAAAGACAGTCAGAGAAAGGTTTCCAAAAGCTGCCAGGAGGTATCTCTCAGAAGAGAAGTCTCTGTTAAGAATGCAGGGAAAGACATTATAGACTACCTCTAAACCTCAAATTCATCTCCACTTCACACCTCTTCAGGGGACAAAAGATTGGAAATGTCCCTCCAATCAAAACAAGATCTCTCTCAGCCTTTCCATGATTCTTAGCCCCTGCTTTGTGTTGGCCTCTTTGTCTCTGCAAAGAAGCTGCTTCATTGAAACATCACAGAAGAAAAACACAGTTGTCCCTCAGACAATGAAGTCGCCTGCATACAGGCATTTCCAATGTAGGCAGGAGACAAAGCCTGCAGAATTCTCAACCTGTTGCTATAGTAGCAGAAAGAATGTGATTCAAGCAGCTCTGTTGAGATCCATATCCAAATCCCTCCAGCTCCCAGAGAGAACATTAACTCTTCACTGCCCCTTCTTGGGGGCAGAATCACCTGGGAGGAACCCTAAATTTGTCTTAGGCACTAGATATTGTACTCTCAGCATCCACTCACTCATGCATTCACTCATTATCTATTTAACTAGATCCTCTTATGCTGGGTCCTAGGGTTTCGGTGGTAAACAATGCAGATACGGCCCTTGAGACTAAGTAAGAGGAGGTGTAGGATATTAAATTATTACTCAGATAACAATATACTATGCAGCATTAGTGTTATATGGGAGACCCGTGAGGTTTCCAGCAAAGCCATCACCAGAATGGAAACAACCTATCCAAGACAACGAGATTATACATTAATTGTAGCAGACTCCATATATTCAGAGCCACTGCAATTATTTGATTGTTTGCATGTGCTAATTTGACAAGAATACCACTAGAAATGCCTGTTCCAACCACATCATTCCTCCTACAAAGCATTAGTTTAAATGAGTTGTTTAATCAAATCAGCATTCCACATAAAATAGAAATGGCATTGTTAGAGAACCACTGCAAGCAATTGCTGAACAGTCACTAGGCAACAGAAATGGCAGGTGAGGGCTCAGAAAATACGTGAAATAAGTACAGTCACAGGGACCCTGGGAGGACTTCTATCTAAACAGTCCCCACCCCAATTTATTTCTGTGATCAAAACAGTAGCAAAGAAACCTTAGGAAATAGAGTTTAGAAATGACCTACAATCCAGCTTATTTTCCTTAACACTGTGGTACAGAAATCTTATATTATTGAACACCTTCCTGTTAGAATTCTTTATTTCCCATGGAGCATTAATACCAGGAGGGAGGGGTTTCTTAGGAAGATAAACTCATTAGGTAATGATAGCCTGACATGCTTTTTGTGAAACAAGGCAGCATCGATCAGATTGTCAAGCAAAAGCTTAAGAAACCAAGAGGACAGATTTCTAATCTCAGATGGCCAGGAGATGTGGTTTCATAAAAATTACATAATCTTTTGTATCTCAGTTTCCTCAGAGGTAAATTTAATACACTATGTAGATCCAAAGGCACAGAATGATCAATAGCAATGCCTATAGATCTGTGGCCTGAAATAAAGTACAGTTGACCCCTCAACAACCCAGGAGTTGGGGGAATGGACACCCCACACAGCTGAAAGTCCAAATGTAACTTTTGACTCCCCCAAACCTAACCACTAATAGCCTGCTATTGACCAGAAGCCTTACTGATAAGATTAACCACCAATGAGTACATATTCTATGTATGTTTTATGTACTGTATTCTTATAACAATGTAAGCTAGAGAAAAGCAAATGTTATTAAGAGAATCATAAAGAAGAGAAAATACATTTACAGTTCTGTAAAAAAAACTCCACATTTGTGTGGACTTGTGCAGTTCAAACCCGTGCTGTTCATCAACTGTACTCCATTGTTGTTCTCAGTTAACACCGTAAAACAGTTTCTGTTGTGAAGAATATTTGAGAAGCTCAATCATATTTCAGAACATGGGTTTCCTATCTCAACCCGAGGCACAGGACTATATAGGTCTTTCATTAAGCAATCCAGGGAGAAACAGGCCATCAAAAAGGATATTCACGTAAATCTCTTTTAACCAGTGCACCATTGGGCTAGGATTTGGGAAAAGGTTCCAAATGATCTGACAAGATGGAAATTAGTTTCTTTTCACCTAAGAAGTGATGGTAGCAAAGGGATGTTATATGACCTAAAACAATGACTTCACCCCAAATCATGCCCATCCTGGAAGTGGGCAGTGAACAACCGAACTCACGATCCCTTTACATTTTGGAGAACGAGGTGAGAATAGAAATGGAGGCATTCTGTCAGGATTCTAGTGCTATCTCTCTGTCTATCAAGTTTGAGGTACTTGCAGGAAGTTTTTTCCCTTTAAGACTCCATTGCAGATCATAGCAGCAAAGACATTTACCTCTATACTTTCTGCCTCTTGGTTATTCTGGGACCCAGCTTTCCCTTCACCAGCTTTTCAAAGAAGAAAAAATATAAATCCCTCACGTGTCCTTCCCCCATCATGGGAATTTACTTTAATGACCATAATTCTTTACTTCTTTCTGTAACCATGCCCTTTGCCCCATGACTTTGCAGTTTCTCTCTGCAAATTTGTATTTCTCTAGCCTTTGACAGTAGATTTGGCCATGTGACCTGCTTTGTCCAACAGGATGTTAACAGATTAATGACATAACCGGAAGCTTGAAATGAGCTAGCTCATTGTGGCTTATGCTCTTCTATGTCTGCTATCATCATGAGAAGAATGTGCCCAAACAGCTGATCCTAGAGAAAAGTTGAGGGACACATAAAATAAAGCCACCCCAATGAAGCCAAGCCAAGATCAGTTGATTCTGCCCTCCCTAACTGCAGACATAGGGGCTAATAAAAATATATTGTTGTGGGGCACCTGGGTGGCTCAGTCTGTTAAGTGTCCTACTCTTGGTTTTGGCTCAGGTCATGGTCTCATGGTTCCTGGGACTGAGCCCCACATAGGGCTCTGGCTTGCCTGGGATTCTTTCTCCCCNCTGTTTTCTCTCTCTCTCTCTCAAAAATAAATAAATGAACTTTTTTTTCTTTTTTTAAAAAAAGCATACTGTTGTATGTTACTGAGATTTTGTGGTTGTTTGTAATGTAACATTATTGTAGCAACAACTGATACACTCACCACAGTAAAAATCCACCTGTAGTTTAAGGGCTAAAACAGTTTGCCTTGTTTTCTTAATAGGTAACAAGTAAGGGTCCTATTATATCCCCAATGCCAAAGAATTACTCAGGAAATCTATACAATGTTCTAAATCTCAGGGGATACAACAGTAAATAAACTGTGTAATTGTAGCCATCAATCTGCACCTGTGAATTTTTCTCTTCTAGGATCAAGTCAAGGTGATTGCCCAAAGGTGATTATAAAGTTTTCTGATGTGGCTTGAAATACAGTTAAGTCTTGGTTTGCTAGTATAATTCCTTCCAGAAACATGCTTGTAATCCAAAGCACTTGTTTATTGAAGCGAATTTTGAGAACCATCGTCTCAGTTGTCATCATGTGAATGAAGTTCGACATCACATCCTACTCGTATTGCAAGACATCACTCGTTTATCAAGTTAAAATTTATTACAAATGTTTGCTCATCTTGCAGAACACTCACAGAACAAGTTTCTAGCAATCCAAGGTTTTACATATATCAAATCAGTAAAGAACTCGTAACCACTGGAGTGTTGTTTGCCTAAGTACAGAGGAACTGGAATCACTGCACCTTTCAGTAACGTAAGGGACTAACATGACTGCTGCTTATTGTTTTTCAATCCTAGCCAATCACTAGAGCTTTCTAAATTATAGATTCCTAGTCCCCATCTATAGATACTTAGTTGAATAATCTGACATAGGCATATGTGTTGTTAAAAAGGTCTCGATGTAATACTGATGATCGTAAGAACTGGAAACACCCCCCGCCCCCTGCCTCGTCTAATAGAATCCCTCTAACCATTGACTGAATTTCTTATGCTGAGTTGCACTAAGTGTTTGTGATGATGTTAACAGACCAAAAAGTGAACACAGATGCACCATCTCCAGATGACCACACGAATCCATTAGTTACTGTGAGCATAAAAGACCATTCCAAAATTCAGTAGCTCAAAACAATATTACTACTTAATTGTTCCTGAGTCCTGAGTCCTTGGATCAATCGCTTCATGTGAGCTCTCCTGGGCCCACTCACATGTCAGGTCAGCTGGCTGGTCCAGGATTTCCTCCTCACATATCTGGTATAAGATCACCATCAGCTGGGGAGACTAGGGCCTCTGGGCCACAGCAAGTAGGTCCAGGGGTGTCCATATGGTAACCAAACTGAATTCTAGGTGAGCAAGTAGAAGTGTGAGAGCCTGTGTAAGCCCTATTCTGGGGACTGGTACACATTCACACTTTTACTTCTGCACCTTCTATTGGCAAGAGTAAGTTACAAGGCCAAGCCCACATTCAGGGGCTGGGTAAACAGACTCTACCTCTTGATAAGAGGAGCTACAAAGTCATATCACAAGAGATTAGCTTCAAAGTCTATTTATTATACAACCAAAGGGAGAAAAAGGTTGCCTTATGTCAAGTATGATTTCTCAGTGTGGCCAAAGTTTTCACCTTAACCTCGAAAAAAGTTATACAATCGTTAGGGTGAAGTTTCACCTGATATCCTCATTTCTATTCCTGCCAGGTACACACACCTTATTCCTCAAGACCTCGGTCTCAAATGAAAGCAAAAGAAATCTATTTCCTCTCAGTACTGTTTCATATCAGCCTCTGAGGTTTTTACAGATGACGTGGATGACACGCCATCCTCATGAGAACTCATTCAGGGTGAGTCTGTCCGTGACGTTTCTTTTGGCTTAGGATGTGTCTACAGATGAAATGTGACCAAATGATCATCAGGGCTACATTCTACAAAGGACCCCACAGCATTAACAGAAGAGCAGCAATGCCTTCAGGAAAAAGATAACACATTAGACCAGTAAAGAGTGCTGAGGAGCAGGAAACTGGCACTGAAGATTCCAGGCCAAGGCTAATTATATTCTAACCGCCAGCTGCTTCACTCTGCTCCCCTACTTCACTCGCCCATGTTCGACTGTGATCACATAGGAAGAGCACTCAAGGTGGGAGAGGGGGAGGGTGGCTGGATCCGCCACCGTGCCCCTGACCTAGGCCCTAAGATGTATGCAGCCCCTGGTGGAATGTAGCAGCCAGCTACCACAGCATCTCTACAATGAAAGTGTTGCTTTCTGGTGTTTTAGAAAAGCAGCACAACCTTTTGGTTAGCTCTACTGAAAGTCTCCACAGACCTACTCCCAAAGGTTCGGATGGCAGGGGGTGGGAGGGAAAAGAATTCCAGCAACCAGAAAACCCAGGATGGCAGAGAAGTGGCCAGGGCTGGGTATTAGTGCCTTGAAGGTCTTTGGAAGGGCTGTGGATACGAGGAATGGAAGGAGAAAGCAAATGCTGCTCACACGCAAGGTTGTCTTAAGTGCATATTTGGTTCCCATGTACACGGTCAGTCTTCAGCCTGCTTGGTATCACTGCTCCAAAGACTAAGCAATAGGAGTGGATGAAAAACACAATGAAATGAAAAGAAATGCTAAATTCACCATAAAGATGCCTGAGAAAAGTCAAACTCAAGAAGGTATTGCATTTAATTTAGTTTGAGAAGAAACTCTACAAAGTTTTGAAAATGTGTGGATAGGCCATCGATAGGAGGAAATGTTGCTGCCCTCCGCTAAATCGTCTTCCAGTCCCGAGCACTGGATCGGGGAGAGAAGCACATGGGGTAGGACCAGTGATGTTTTGGATCTCAACATGTAGGAACCAAACCGCAGACACCCGTGAAGGCTAGAAGCGCTACCAGTGCTGTTTTCTCTGCGGGTGGCTTGGAGTGGCATCCGTTTTTCAATCACAACTCAACAGAGTCGCAAATATAAACCTTGCATCTCCAGGTAAAATCACTATAATCGTGCCCACCCCCATCTCCTGCTCACCAGGGAAAAACAAACAAACAAAAAAAGTAAGTGGCATTCTTGGATGGTCCCTTAATGAGCTGGCTGGTTGGGCTGTAGTCAGACTATGCTTTTGGTTAACTAGCCAAGAGGAAACCAAAGCTATAAGAAAGCAAACTGCTTGTATTATCACCACAGGAACACTGATAATGATCATGATGAATTACTGATTTCTTTCCAACAAAAGATAATATGTACCGGCCTGAAACTTAGAAGAGGGGCATGCAATCTAAGAAGGGGATTTTCATCCTGCCTGCGACCCTCCCCACTTACACACACACACAGGCACACACAGCAACTTCATACCCTTCTTGGTACAGTACTTTGCAGGGCTATTGTTCACTGCTGCTCTAAAAACCTACCCAGGTGAATCCTTAAGCTGCCTGCATGGTGGTGCCGAGAATGAACCTGCACTACGTCTGAAGGGACACTCGGGCACAGGCCACACTTTCACACGTGCCATGGGAGTGCCTCGGCTTTGGGCAATTTCTACTGCAGTTTCTAGGCTCTTCTACAAAACCCCTGCGCTCAGATGTAGCCACAATACAGTTCCTCAAGGCTGCTAAAGGAACGGGGCCGTCTCAAATATACTATAGTAGTGTAGTATCAGATTCACATTACACTTCTAGCTTTATCTTTCCTACAACCTTTTTCCTGAAATCTCCCCAGGTAGCAAAGTTTGGGCTAGGCCAGGAATCAGAGGCAGCAGTTTTAGTCTTTCCCAGGCCAGTGCAATCAACGGCTAGTGTTTAGAATAAATATTTGAAATTCAGAAGCCTGCTAACAATGCAGCACTTGATCACTCTGAATTACTCTCACCCACAGCAATTGAGGGAGAAGTCGTTGGCACCAGCCCCACGCAAAAAACCTGCTTCCCTGCCTCCTCCGTTTGCCTTCCAACCCTCCCCTCAAGGAGTCTCAACACACTACACAAAGATCTCAGTTTTCTCCCTTAAATACCACATGAATCCCACATTGAACATCTGACTTTCTTCTTCCCAGAGCAGCACAGATTTACTACAATACTTTCATATATATATTTAATTAAACCAACTTATCTTATTGTAACTGTCTTATTCACACCCCTCTGCTAGCATCTTTCATTAGACACTGAAATCTTTTAAAAAGGGTTTTTTGTTTGCTCGTTTTAAGACAAGACATCATCCCGGCCTATTTTAAAGATATAGTAAAAAGCTACTTTTCATTTTAGTCAGAGGTGCCCATGTATTAAAATGGTCACAATCCTTAGCACTTTTCCTCCTTCAAAAGCTATCTGGTAAGCTTTTTTTTTTTCTTTTTTCTTTTTTTTTTTTTTTTTAAGGAGGGCCAAAAGGGTAAACTGTACTAACCAGAAGTAATGAGTATGTTCAGTTTTGTTTCAAGGCCAGCCTATCAGGTTACACGTTCTAATAAACCCTGCTGGGGGAAGACACTTCTTTGTCTTGGGGCCCCTGAGAACTAATCAATCAACCAAACAAAACACCTTTAATTCCATCAGAAACTCTCCCATCTAAACACAACTGAAAAGCCAACACCAAAGCAAATAAAATGAATGAAGTGGCCCTGCTGGCAGCCCTTACCATTGGGAGCAGAGGCTCCCTCCGGACCCTCGCAGGGGCTCTGGCTCCTCCTGGGGTGGGGTAAGGGTGGTGAGGGGTCCAGGACCTGGGTGCAGGTAGAGGTATGCTCCGTGCATGCTTGAACAGGACTCACCGCCGGCTGCCTGCCTGTCTGCCACTCCGTCCTCTCGTCTGGGTGGGAAGGGCCAAGATGGGAAAAAAAAAATGTGCAGGTTACTCACTGGCCTTCCCAGGCGGGCACACCCAGGAGGAGGGAGAGGCCAGGCACAGACAGGGAGATTCTTCAGAGGCTCTGCCTGAGATCTTGATTCTGATTCCTTTTGTTAATACTTCCTGAACTTTAAACCCAATCCACACCAGTTTGGGAATCTGGGGGGGCGGGGGGGAGGTTGCAAATAACACTTGGTAATTAGATTCCAAGAGCTTCATGCCAAAGGTTACTTTGAAAAGGCAGTGCTTTAGTGCATTTACTTTTAAATTTAACCCTGCAATGTGTTTCCACTGGGTTTGAGCATTAACACTAGCACAGGAAATGAGAGTAAGGGGCAACCTTGGTGCAGGGGCCTGGAAAGGCCTGGAGTAGGCAAACCTGGGTATGATTAAGACAGTGATTTCTCTTATCTTTTAGGCATTAAATTTTAGAGAAACAGGATTCTCAACAGCCTCCCAGAGTCTGTGAAACTTGCCTTGTATAAGAGACACATTCTTGAAATAGGTGTCCAGAAATCAAGATTTTAGAAATAGATTCCCATTGAAAATGAAAGACCTTGTTACCTGATAGCCTGGCCTCTGATAAATCCTGAAATGACGCCTTTCATAAATGGAGGGATGTAGTAATTTGTCTGTATTTCAGTAGAAGGAGATGGAGAGATAAAGCCAAGGGTGAGGAGAAGGGAACTAAACCCTATTAGTACTGACCATGGATCAGGTACTTCTCTTACTTAATCCTGAAAATGCCTTTATGCGGGAGATGCTCTTCTTCCTCTTTCACATGTGAGCATCCTGAGAGTCAGAGGTTAGGTACCCTGATTAGGGCTCAGCCAGCTAGGGAATAGAAGACCCAGGATTTGGACCCAGGTTTGCTTGAATCTGAGACCCAGACTCAACACACCATACCACCAGGTATGTCTGTCACCCACAATTCCTGAAGAAATAGTCATCTTTTCTCCACTTGTAGTTGACCTAAGCCCAAGTTTCCTTTTCTTAAATTTTTATACCAGTTCCAAAACTGATATGCCATGAAATATAATTCTGCAGGATATTAACAGGTGTAACAAAGGTTAAAAAGAATGTACTGTACAGGTTTCTTTATGGTAGTTTTTTGCGAGCTTTAGTATACTAACGTACAGGGTGAATCTCCAAGTTCGAGATTTAGTGTGCCACGTGTCCTTTCATAAAGCCTTTGTGACTGGAGGAGGGGGGTCTTTTGGGTTTGGGAAATACTGTTCTAGAGATGGGTTACTGTTGTGCTTTTCTCCCTCTCTGCTACAATCTGAATGTTTGTTTCCTTCCAAAATTCACATGTGGCATCCTAATGCTCAAAGTGGTGTCAGGAGGTGGGGCCTTTGGGAGGTGATTACATAATCAGGGTGGAGCCCTCATGAAAGGAGTTCTAAAGGGGTTTCTACACAGTTGTCTAGCCCCTTCCACCATGTGAGGACACAAGAAGTCTTCCACCCACAAAAGACCCTTGCCTGACCATGTTCCCACCCCAATCTCATATTTCCAGCCTCCAGAACTGTGAGAAATAAATGTCTCTTGTTTATAAGCTACCCATACTGTGGTATCTTGTTACGGCAGCCCAAAGGGACTAGGAAGCCTTCCTTTTTTTTTTTTCCTAAGTTTTTTAATTTATAAAAAAATTCATGACAAAAAAGTTGAAACAGCATACAAGGGTATAAAAGAAAAAGTAAAAATCTACCTGTTCTTTGTAACCACCAGTCCCATTCCCCAGAGGTAAGCACTCTTAGGAATTTCTTAGGAATCTGCTGTAGAAATTTTTATGCATATGAAGTGCATATGAATACCCTTTTAAAAATACCACAGTTGGGATTAAAGCATACCCACAATGTATTATTCGGCACTTAAGAAAATATTAATGATAGAGTTGAGACTTTCCATATTAGCCTACAGCATTGCTACTGATAAATCAGAGAAAAGCAAAAGGTACATCTATAATATGGGATTATTGCTTTATAAAAGGGTTCCCTACCTGGACCATAGTTATACCTCATGACTCAGTGTCACAATGCCCAGCCTCCCCTTCCGGCTCTGTGTAACCTCCACACTTGACACACAGGTATAAGATGGAAAGAACCAAAAACCTACCTCATATCACAGTAACAATGATGACAATGCTACCCCAGCCACCACTTATTGAGCAGCTACTCTGTGCCAGGCATTCTTCTTAATGCCTTCTATGTATTAATTTGATTAAGCCTTGCTCTCAACAACCCTGTGAAGCGGGTATTACTATTAGCCCCATTTTAGACATTGAAAGAGCCGTCTCCCACTGCATTTCCAGCACACAAGTGCACAATTTAATAAATGCTTCAAGTTGTAGCAGTTAGGTAAACGTGAGGTCAGCAACCTTGATCTCTGCCACAATATACTCCTCACACTGGCACAATAAAGCAGATCCTGTTTTTTCCTTAAGAATAATGTTGTAATTAAGGATTCTATTCTAAAACCTCACCTTGGCTTACTATAAATTCTAGACATAATAAAATCTTGTAGAAACACAGCAACAACAAATCTCATAACCATTCCAAATAGCAAAATGAGGTTCCATAGCTCAGAGCATTTGAGAGACTGGCTGCTACAACCCTTCCTTTTTATTGATCAATGAAATTATATCCAGAAAATATGTAGGTCTTCTCTAAGATGCTGTTATACTATCTCAGCCACGAAACAATTTTTTAATTGTGCATACATTTCAACCCCATATGATTGCTTAAGGGACTCCAACATAATTCTATATGTATATACCAAATCTACTCTACCACAAACCCGACATAACATTAATACACATGATAGAACAAGCATCAAACACTTAATTAGAAATAGCCTAGCGCACCTGGGTGACTCACTCAGTTGAGCATCCGACTTCAGCTAAGGTCATGATTTCATGGTTTGTGGGTTCGAGCCCCTCAATGGGCTCTATGCTGACAACTCAGAGCCTGGAGCCTGCTTTGGGTTCTGTGTCTCCCTTTCTCTCTATACCCCTGCCCGGCTCATGCTCTGTCTCTCAAAAATAGATAAACATTAAAAAATTTAAAAAAGTAACTTTCCCTGCCTCCTTAGAATTTAGAAGGTCATTCAAGGAATGATGCGACTAACTCAGTTCTCTTAGAAAGTCTAGGAATAATGTGAATACCATCTTATTCATTCTCTCAATATATTTTTCTATAAAACCCATAGGCCTTCAAAATTAGTCTACTGGGTACTTTGCCCCTACACATGGTAGTGAAGGCACCTCTATAGTCTAAGGCATCACCTTGGGCCTTTGCTTTAGTTCTGGTGCCCATGCTTTGAACTGATCCTCCTGTCCATCTCTCTCTCCCATCCTTTTTATTTTTTTCCCTCTCCATCTACCTTTTCAAGCAAAGAAAGCCTTGAAGGTGAGGGAAGTCACAGAGGGGTGGACTGAGTGAAGGGAGGAAGAGACATTCACATTCCTTTAGTGTGGTTGCAGCCCAGAGGATACTATGCATTTTATTCTAAGGGTTAAAAAAAAAAAAAGGCAGTCCCCTGACTCTGACTTCTCCAGCGGTGACTCTCACACCCATATTAGACTCTGGCTGTCAACACAGTACAGAGAATGTGGTAGGAGCTTATTCGTTTGGGGGGTATTTGTCCTCCCTCATGCCCTTTTAATTTAGCATGATCCTCATGTCCAGTGCATTATTTCTTATTCTCAATTGCATTCAGCAATGACCATCCATGAAGAAAAATCTTCACCAGGAACGATGGCACAGCATACTCTGACACAGGCACACATTTACAAGACAGGAAACTCTTGCTTTGGCTGCTCTGCAATCATGAGCTGGGAAGGGGGTGCCTAGGGAGTTCAGTCTGTTAAGTGTCCGACTTTGGCTCAGGTCATGATCTCGCAGGTCATGGCTCTGTGCTGACCACTCAGAGCCTGGAGCCTGCTTCGGATTCTGTGTCTCCCTGTCTCCGTACCCCTGACCCACTCACACTCTGTCTCTCTCTCTCTCTGCCTCAAATATAAACAAACATTAAAAAAAAAATGAGTTGGGAAGGAACAACAATGCTCGACTGTATCCAGGACAGAGTTTGGGTCCCAGTTTTAGTTATGTTTTGATGAAGTCAGAGGTCAGAGTTCCAGTGTCCTGGTCTCTAAAGTGAGAACAACCTACCTTATAAGGCTGTGATTGAAGATTAACTGACAGAAGTATGTAAAACATTTTGTAAATGGCACAGCACCACACAGATATCAGATAGTGACCATCACTGCTGCCGGCTTTCTAAATGTGTTGGTGGTGGAGCATGATAATTGCTTTAGAAGAGGAACCAAGTTGTTTCTGTTGTTCACGATCTCCCAGCACATGGCCTACTGAGCTGCTCCTCCCGAGGTAGGTCCGTCACGATACTAACTGGCAGGTGAGCTCAGTTCTACTAGAAAACAGACCAGCTCATTTTCATGTGGACACAGACCTTTTCCTCCATTCTTGCTTTATCAGATTTTCTGAACTACTTCCTTTTAGCATAATTATAAAACTTTTTGCTTTAAACTTTTAAACTTTTTGTTATAGGGACACCTGGACGGATCAGTTGGTTAAGCATCATCTGACTCTTGATTTTGGCTCAGGTCATGATCTCACAGTTCATGGGTTTGAGGCCCACATTGGGCTTTATGCTGACAGCATGGATCTTCTTTGGGATTTTCTCCCTCTTTCTCTGGCCCTCCCCAGCTCACACACATGCTCTCTTTGTCTCTCTCTCAAAATAAATAAACTTAAAAAAATATTTTTATTATAAAAAATTTCAAACATACATAAAAGTGGAGAAAAAGGTATAACAAACCTCCATGTATATACATCACCAGCTTCAACAATTACCAACTCATTCACATCTTGTTTTACCTATTTCCCTCCCCATTCTGGATTACTTGGAAGCGAATTTCCAGTATCATATTTTATCAACATATTTTTGCAGGTATCTCTAAAAGATGAGGATTCTCTGTATAAACATAACCAAAATATTACATCAAAACTAAACTAGAATTACTGTATTACTGTAATCCAATATCCATTTAGTATTTAAGTCTCTACAAATCTCTTAAAGATTTTTTTTTGTACTTTGTTCAAATCGATTAGGCAATTGGTAGATAAATATTGTCTTTTCTAATCCAAAGCTTCTTCATCCATCTCTATTTTTTTCCCTTGCAATTTATTTGTGAAGGAAGCTGGTTCATCACATAGACTGTCTCACAACTACATCTTGACAATGGTGTGATTTAACATGCTCGTCTGCCCCTGTATTTCCTGTGAATTCACAGTTAAACCTAAAGGCTTGACCCAGTTCATGTGTGGTGTTTGGACAGAATGGTTAGTTGACAGGCATCCATGTGTACTTCCATCAGGAAGCAACTCCTATTTGATTATCTCTGGTTGTGTGCACTTGGCAGCCACTCAGAATCCATGTCTATGGTGTTACTTCACGGGGACTGGAAAATGGCGATTTTTCTCCCATTACTTCTTCATTTATTAATTGGGATGCTATTATTATTAAAAGTTGATGTTTGAAATCAAAGCATGTACTTCCCACTTCCATGTTTGCCTGTAAATTTTTGCCTGATATGTTTTAGACAATATATCAGTTCCTTCCTAGCTACATATCTCATTAATAATGAAAGATCATTTTAAAGTTTAATTAAAAAAAAAAACGACTCCATTTGGCTTCTGAGGGAAACAACTGGGAAACATTATTCAGAAACCTTCAGTCAAAAGATAGAGAAGGACTGGTCCGCAGTACATCATTCCAATTCAAATGCAATTCTTTCAATTGTGAGGTTTTTTTTAAATAATGTTTTAAAATATTTATTTTTGAGAGACAGAAAGAGTGTGAGCAGGGGAGGGGCAGAGAGAGTCAGAGACACAGAATCTGAAACAGGCTCCAGGCTCTGAGCTGTCAGTACAGAAACAAATGTGGGGCTTGAACCCAAGAGCTGTGAGATCATGACCTAACCTGAAACCAAGAGTTGGATACTTAACCAACTGAGCTACCCAGGTGACCCACAACTGTGAGCTTTAGGACTCTGCTCAAGGTTTTTGACATTCTTATCCTCACTGGGTATTCTTACCCTCTTTTCTCATCTATAAAGCAGGCATAATAACACCTATCTTATGACTTCTGTGATGATTCATGATAAAATATGCAAAGAGCCTGTTCCAGTGGCTGAAAAATAGATGCTCAATAAATTATAGTTATTACTAGCTGCACCACTGTCTCCCCCATAACTAGCACAGTGCCTGGCAAACAGCGGTAGTTCAATAAATGCTGGGTGACTGAAGTGTTGATTGATTTTACTCTGTCCCAAGCTGATGGTGCTTTAATATTTCAAGACGTTGGGGATACAGATGTGAAGAAAAAGTCCTGAATTTATGCAGAAATGGAAGAGGGAATTCTTTGCTCCCAGGGTAATTATTCCAGTCAGCTCTTCTGAAAATAGGTACTATTAGTAACCCATAGGGTCAGGACAAGAGAGGGCAGCATGACCAGCTCAACTACATGAGAAGATGCGAGAAGGCCTCAATTTTCACCAAAAGGAAAATATACCAGCACTGTCATTATATTTGATTTGACCTGAGGTACATTACAGCCTCACTCAGTATAGTTGGTTCAACTGTATCCCACAGAAATGTAGGCTAAGCGTCCTAAGCTCCAGATCTGAGAGTGTGACCTTATCTGAAAATAGTCTTTCTTTTTTTTTTTTTTAAAATATTTTTATATATTTCCAAGAGAGAGAGAGACAGCGTGAACAGGGGAGGGTCAGAGAGAGAGGGAGACACAGACTCCGAAACAGGCTCCAGGCTCTGAGCTGGCAGTCAGCACAGAGCCCGACGCGGGGCTCGAACCCACGGACCGCGAGATCATGACCTAAGTGAAAGTCTGCCGCTTAATCGACTAAGCCACCCAGGCGCCCCTGAAAATAGTTTTTGAGAATGTAGTCAAGTTAATATGAGGTTTTACTGAATTAGGGTGGGCTCTAAATCCAATGACTAGTGTCCTTATAAGAAGGGACCAGAGGTATCAAGACACACAGGAAAAAAGATGGGGTGGAGACAGAGTCAGAAATTACTGTTCTGCTGCGTAAACCAAGAAATGGCAAGAATTACCAGTAACGAGGCAGGAAGGTCTGACTATTCCCTACAGCTGGTGGAGGGAACATGGCCCTACTGACACACTGTTTAGGATTTCTAGCCCCCAGAACTGTGAGAGAATAAATTTCTCTTGGTTTGGGTCACCCAATTTGAGGTAAGTTGTTATGGCAGCACTAGGAAATGAATACGTTCAGTGGACAGAGACCAAAGATATAGACACCTATGCCTACAACTGTCTAGTGAGAGGAAAGGAGAAAAGGATCCCAGACAAGAGAACCTGTTCCATTTTAATTCATCTTATATCAACTGGGCCTATGGCTGACTCTTCAAAGCTATGCAAGTACCAGCAGGCAAGCCTGCTTTACCTGAAAAGCAAGTAGGCAGAAGTCCTGGAACTTGTTGGCACTAATACTTTGGGAATGAGCATGCTCTCTGTGGAATCTGGCAGGGGGAAAGGGGAAACAATGCTGTCCAGGCAGGCGTGGTAGGGGGAACACTCTAGCCTAGGCATCCACCTTTCTATCCTTACTGTATCTCAGGAAGCCTCTATGGTCTAAAGGCGATGTTCCCAAACACTCCGGTAGTCACCTAATCACGCTGAGCCCCAGCATACCACCCCTCGCACTGGGAGAAGTCAATGCAGTGTTGTGGTAGAGAACCTGGTGTGCAGACGGTGCTGGCTTGGTACCTTATGTAAAACCACTGTCTGGATATGTGCAAGCAGGAAATTGTGGTGGGGGCCATTCACCAACACTCACTGGGCCCCCTTTGTGTGCCAGGCACCGGGCTGGACACTGGAGAAATGAAGAATGAGCTACAGTCTTTGATAAACTGATTATATGGGATATGGGATTAGAGATGGCTTCTTTTTTCCTTAAATTGTCTTTTCATGTTATAATAATGTTTTTACAATAAAATGCTTAAAATTGAAACTCAGATCTAATTTTTAAAAAAGATGTGGGAAAAGCAGTCATGGGCTGCTTTTGTTATTATTTATTTAACAAATATACATGTGTATATATTTACATTGCTCAATCCTTCAGCAAGGCAATGTGCCAGGCACCTAGGGAGACAGTGCTGCCCTCCAACTTACCCCCACCCACACTGCACGCTAACATGGGGTCAGTAGCACATGATTTCACACTTAATTGGTAGCTAATTATTTCAGATGTGCTAGTTTTATTTTCCCAGATTAGCTCCCCCAGGGCAAGAATTATCTCCTTTCACACCATCTGTTAGCACCTACTCAAAAGCCCACCATGCCCCGGGATTAGCTGACCTTGCAGATGGAACTCTGTGCCTGACTTCTACCTTTCCGGAAAACGAGCCAGGACAAGCTGCTCAGTGGTTACGTCAGGGCAAAGGAGACAGAAGAGACTGTGACTAAGCATCCCTCTCACTTTTAGGGTCTGCTTAATCATTTCCTATTGGTTCACCCTGAAATGGCACCACTGAGACCATAGCGCAAAGCCTGAGAGGGGGTCTAAGGGATCCACCTATGAGGCACCAGTGCCCAGGAGATAGATGTGAGCATGCGTGTACACGTGCGCACATGTGCACTGGCACGCGAACAGCACCTGCAGCCTAAAGCCAATACAAGCCTTCTCAGTGACTTTAGAATTTTATTGTTCTGCTGTGGCTGCCACAGATACCTGGGATACTTGCTGGAAGCAAAAAGGAGAAGAGGCCCCACACATCTCGGAAATGTGGGGACAGACATATTAAGTGTCAGACACTGTGCTAGGTTCTCTACTTCTACTCTTTTATTTATTCCACTCAGAGGCCCTACTAGGTAGTCCTAACCCTGTTCAATGGTTGGGAAACTGCCCAGAAAGGGCAGAGCCAGGACTGGATCTTGTGCTTTAGAGTCCAGCACAGACTTCCTGTATGACCACAGTTCAACACAACGGCGATATGTGCTCACAGAGCTAGGATCAAGCAAAGATGTTAGTCCCAGCCATTTTCTTCCATACCCAAAGCCATCGCTCACCGGTAGAAGCACTGAGCTTTGAAGACTCAAATGACTCCACAAAGCTGGCCTCTATGCATATTTCCAGCCTCAGACAGAGGAGAAAAAGAGGACCCCGCTGTAACTACCAAAGTGAGCTGAAAAGCTGTGTCCTCCCTCCTCTGCAGGCCCAGCAGCTAATTGAGGTTAGAGCCATAGAAACCAAACAAAGGGCTCCCAGGAGCCCACACAGCCTAGCCGACCTGCTGCCAGCCACTGTGGGAAGAGAAAAAGGGAGCCCCTCCCTCCTTCATTCCTCAACAGCTTAATGAAGATTTGGCCTGTCATCTTCCCAGGGAACAAACTCCATGGCTATCTGAAAGGGACTAGTTTTTATTCTCAAACAACACAGCAGATCTGCATTTGAAACCAAGAGTCAGCAATAAAATGGGTCATAAACATGTATATGAGGTTATAAGCCCTGAGAAGTGACTGGATTTCTCCCAGCCTGTGGGTCTATCAAAACCAAACTCCTGAGGAAGTCCCTCAATGTCACCACCAGGGAGCGGGGAAAGGTTGGTGGAGGTCATGGCTCTCCCTGTGCTACTACTACAGACGGCACTCTCGAGGCCAGGACCTCCTTGGTCTCAAAGCTACAGGCTTAGCTTGACGCCATCCACCAGCAAATGAGAATTTCCAGCTTTCTTTGCAGGTTTGGGACGATTATGAAAAAAAGTCACATTAACATTCTAAAATGTCCATGATTCTAGCACAAAAATGACAGATTGATGGACTGATTGACTGAATGAATAAAAAAGTACCATAAGCAAATACTATCTTTGAATCCAGCAAAGAAACCCAATCATTTTCTTCTTAAAGTTATTTTTTAATCTTCTTTAAATCCCTCTTTTGGAGACAGAAATTCCAGGGAAAAAGTTGTTATTATTCCAATACTACAATATTCTACTATTAATGTCTCCAAGGGCCTTGAACTTCTTTGTCGTAAGCTGACAAGTTAGCTATTTCTGGGACTGAGCCTAGCTCTTTTCACAAAGGGAGGAAGTTATCACATGAAAACAGATAGATTTTTCTTTTATGGATCTAAGACATGGCAATCATATGAACTCTAATAAAAATTATTATGGTTTTTTGGAAGATCTGACATCTATTAAATACATCTACTATATCAAGCATTTTTCTTTGAATATTAAATACAGTGTTTTCATTCACCTTCATAATAACCCTCTAAAACTGTTATTAGATGCTTTTAATTTTGCATAAAAAGACACTGAAGCTTGGGGCCCCTGGGTGGCTCAGTCAGTTAAGTGTTCTGATTCTTGATTTTAGCTCAGATCATGATCCCAGGGTCATGGGATTGAGCCCCAGGTTGGGCTCTGTGCTGGCTGTGGAGCCTGCTTAAGATTCTCCCTCATTCTCTGCCCCCCTTCTTAAAATAAAATAAATAAAATAAAATAAACACTGAAGCTCAGAAAAGTTAAGTGCATTATACAAGGTCAAATTGCTAGTAAGTAGAGAAGCCAGTATTCAAATTAGGCAGTTAGCTGCCAAAAGACTTGTGGGTAGATGGTAAAGGGATACTTTGTTCACTACAACAGTATATGAACACAGCATGGGTTGCCTCTCTAGAATGTGCTTCCTTCAAAATAAGAGGTGTTCAGGCAGTGACTACAGGAGTGAGAACTTCAGCTTCACCTGGGACTCAGGTCCCTGGTGATACTCAGCTCTTCAAATTCCATTGCATTGTGCTACTTAGTATCAACATGATTCTATTTTCTAGGTTTGGACAGATCCGATAGTTAGATTTTTCATCGTTGTCAGAAAGTATGTCATTCAAAGAGCAGAGGATCAGTTTGTCATCCCAGGTGATCTTCCGATTCTCATCTAAAGAAAAGATGTTGGTTTGCACACCTGCTCTGAAACTGCCTCTCTGTCTTCATCTTGGAAGGGGACGGTAAGTCTGAGTTTGTCAAAGTCTCTGTTCTAAAGTCAATCTCTGCAGTGAGAAAGGTGCTATGCAGCACCTGCAGCGCACATTACTCTCAAGCAAGCTCCAGCCAGAATGGATGTCAAAGTTCAAGCACGGCCATGAGGCTAAAGATAATCCTGATAATTAGAGGTCAGGTAAGATTGCATTAAACCAGCCTCCCATAAGTCACCGTGCAGCCTCCAGGCCATTAGTAATTGGCCAAACCAATCCCCACATCCTCTCTGTGGGAAGTGCTGAATCTAACAAGTACCTGTAAAAGAGAAGTGAAATATTAGACTTGTTGAAAGATCTCTCATTTTGTCTCCCTATTCTTTTCCTTCTCGTCATTTACTTAAATATTAGGACACAACTCAAGTCCCACCGCACATTATACAGCTTTCAAAACAAAGGAATTTGATAACATATTAAGTTCATCATCCAGCCGTGAATTAATTAAGAATCTTTCTGAGAGACAGACAGACAGACAGACAGACAGCGTGAGCAGAGGAGGGACAGAGAGAGGGAGATATAGAATCTGAAACAGGCTCCAGGCTCTGAGCTAGCTGTCAGCACAGAGCCCGATGTGGGACTCGAACCCACGAACCGTGAGATCATGACCTGAGCCGCAGTCAGACGCTTAACCGACTGAACCACCCAGGCACCCCTAAGATAAGAATCTTGACCAAGTTTCTAGAACCTTTAAAACAGTGAAAACCACCTTTTATTATTCCAAGGGCCCACAACTAGAATTCTAGCCCTTAAGCAAGCTTTTCACATCTGCCTCTCTTTCTGCTTCCAGTTCTTTGCTAACTGTCTCCAAAATGCCTTTCCTGGGCATCTGGAAGGAAAGATAAATGTATCTTTTTTTAGGGATCTGAAGCGTGTGGGCCGTTGTTACTTCTACACGTGAGGCTGGTGCAAGGAAGCCCTGGCAAATGGAAGGCAGAGACAGAGCACTGGGAAGACTGGAGAAGAATAAACACAACAGGAGGTTTGGAAACACCTGACAGCAACTGGTGTGCCACCACAGGGAGCCGGGCTGCTCTTCTGAATAAAGATGTGCTGCCACTTCCAAGCCATCTCACTTATAAAATCAGTAGGTACTGAGGCACCTGCGTGGCTCAGTTGGTTAAGAGTCCAAGTCTTGATTTCGGCTCAGTCATGATCCCAGGATTGTGGGACCTAGCCCTGCATCTGGCTCTGTGATGAGCATGGAGCCTGTTTAAGGTTCTCTCTTTCTCTCCCTCTGCCCCTCTTCCTTGCTCTCTCTCTCTCTCAAATAAAAAAAAAATTTAAGTACTAGGGATATAATGTACAACATGATAAGCATAGTTAACACCACTGTAGGGTATACAGAAAAGTTAGTAAGAGAGTAGATCCTAAGAGTTCTCATCACAAAGAGAAAAATTTTTAATTTTCTTCTTTTATATGAGAAGATGGATGTGAGCTGAACTTACTGTAGTAAGCATTTCACGACATATGTATATCAAATCATCACGTGGTACACCTTAAACTTATACAGTGATGTATGTCAGCTACTTTTTCAATAAAACTGGAAAGAAAGAATGCCTTCCTTCCCAAAAGACTGGACGCCAGTTTTAACTACAAGAGTCGGCACTAAAAATGGTGGCCCTTTCCCTGTATGAAGACTGACTAGAGATGCTCTCCAAGAACCAACTCTCTGTGGGGATGGAAAGGAAAGGAAATAATGAAAGAACTGCCAAGAAAGAAAAGAAGGTACAGAGCAAGAGATCTCAATACGAACCCTAATCATGATGCTTTCAAAACTGACCAAGTATGTCACCAGTCCCCCAACACTTCCTGTCATTTCCATCAAATGAGATGTACAGGGACAGTCTGGGGAGACAGATGAAACAGGAGAGGAAGATGCTGGGTGAAGAACAGCCACTGTTCCACTTCTCAAGAGCTGTTCTTTCTGTTGGTTCTGTGGACACAGCTGTGGCTACCTGAAAAATCCTGCATCTACAAGGGAGATATAGGACAGAATGGAGGAAGGGGAAAAAGATCTAAATTAGAGGAAGGCCAGGATTTCAGACCATGGGTGTGGATCCTACAAGCTTCATAAATAATATTCTTGGTTTACCATGGAGTCAGGCCTGCCAAAATTTACACCACAACTTGAAACCTAATCGAGGAAGGTCTTTCAAAAAAAAAATCAACATGAGAAAAGATAAAAAAAAAACTGCTTTGTTAAGAGTAAGAGTTAATGAAGCATATTTAGGGAAGAGAAAATTTAGGGATAGAGGAGAGGGGCAAATACACAGTATGGTGCTTGAAGGAGCTAGGTTTTTTTTTTTTTTTATTGAAAAAGCCATTACTTTTATTAGAAACAAATAATGCTTCTCAAGATGTTGGCAACAGGTCAAAGTATAGACATATGTTTCATACAGTGTATTTCTCCCTTTAATTATATTCCAGAAGGAGGTGGAATACCTCCTTGGCTGTGGGAAGCAGAAGTGTTTGACGGACTGTGTAAACTGGTCTCCTTGTACACAAACCATGCATTTCCTCCCCAAAGTATCATATTCAGAAAGCCAAAGATCACAGACACATTTAGGGATCCCATACTAGTAACAGAGACAAAGTAACACGTCACTTCTTGAGGGCTACAAGGCTGAAGTTCCTTGACAATACCGTGACCAGTAGCTATTTTAATATCTGTAAGAGCTTTAGCCCAGGCTGAAGTGCTCACCAACCACAGAAAAGCGGCAACAAGAGTAACAACAAAGTCAATCATGGGAAGTTTTCGACTATCCCGATACAGATTCGTATAACCAACATAGAGCAGAAGGGCAGCTAGGCAGTACAGGAAGACAAAGACTGCAAACGTAACGTAGAACTGCGCAGAAGAAGAGTAATCTCCAATAAGGACGTAATTATTCCAATTTACATCACACACGTTTGCATGTGGATATCCCTGAAATGATGCTTCATTCAGCCTGAATGGATAGCCAAAAGCAGCTGTGATCGTTTTCGTTTCATTAGGTTTAGAACAAGTCACTTGAATTTCTGTTTTGCCCTTAAAACCTCCACAGGTGGCAAAAGCAAAGATAGAAGCAATCCACTCGAGGACCTTGATGAAGCCGAGCGGCTCCTTGAGCGGGTTGAGGTTGAGCTGGAAGGAGGACATCCTCTGAAGGAAGGAGGGAGAGAGAGTCAGGACAGCAGGGCGGAGGAGGAGGGGGACCGACAAGACCCAGCAGCCTGGCGGCGAGGAAGGGCAGGCGGGGTGAAGGAGCTAGGTTCTTGACAAGGCGAAAGGATCCAGTGAAGACTGGGTTTTAGCAGAGCTTAGCAACATAGAGACTGAATATCTGGGAGGGGTTACCCAGGATTGACAACTGTCCAAGGGGTATGGTGTCCAGGGAGTCAGAGAACTCTAAGGCTATTGGTAGAGTACTGAAGAAAAAACTGCCCTTGGGGTCCAGCCGGGGTTGGAAAGCCGGTGAAACCAGGAAATCACCCAGTGAAGTTCTAATTGAAAATGACATCTGAAGATTGACATGCCGTAAAATAGCTGAGAGGACAAGGTCCAGTAATAGCTGACATCTATATAATGTTCTTGGTTTATAAGGTAACGTGACATTGCATACTTATTTTTCAATAAATCCTGTGAGGTAGTCACAGATGTATACATGTGTCAAAGCTCATCACATTGTACACTGTAAATATGCTTAGTGTCGTCAATGCCTATTACACCTCAGTAAAGCTGGGGAAAGATATAATGGTATATAGATCTTAAATGGGTGCCCTGTAATCATATGAATTTCTGTAACTTTTGTGGTAGAGATTTCCCATGTTCATGAATATTGGTATTCTCTACTTTCTGGCCACATAGTTAGGCCACATTTTCCAGCTTCTCTGGCTATAAGGCATGGCCAGGCCCTGAGTTCTGCCAATACGATGTGCACCTCCACCTCCTACCCACTACCTGTCTGGAGGAGATTCTGAGGACACATTGTAGCTTGGGTCCCTGAACTCTGAAGCACAGCACCCTGTCTCCACCCTGCATTCACCATGGTATGAATGAAAAATAAACTTGGAACCATGCAGAACCACTGAAAACTTGGACTTGGGAGAGCAGTTAGTCTCCTGGACAAGGACCTTATATAAATAATAATTATTAACACATACCAATATAATATACAGTCTATTAAACCTATAAAGTATAATGTAAAGTGTATCACTAGTATAATGTGTTATATAATACATATTAATAAATTGGTGTATTAATATTCCTAATACCAACATTAATATTGGTAGAAGAACAGAGAGCAAACTATTGAAACTTAATAGGCCTTAGTTTTCTCCTCTGTGAAAAGGGAGAAGATTTTTCTACTTATCTCACAGGTTGTAATAAAGAATAAATAAAATTATGTATGTGAAAGCTTTTTGAAGTGTATCCCTCATCTACAATTATCATAACTGCTATTATGAATATCTCTATTTGATTTCCTGAGGCCTAGTTCATGGTTTTACTTCCAGTGAGGTCCAGGTGACTTTTCTTTGTTTCAGTTAGCTGGAAGTGCTAGTAAGTGCCTTAGCTCTAGTAAGTGCCTCATACTTGATATGATCTGAGAAGTCAGAATCTTAAGACCATTTACGGGGCTCATGCTTTCTGGTACAACATGGGAGATACGTGGGAGGATACATTCAAATGTAAATTCATAGATAATGGATACGTTTTTAAAAAATGAAAATACTATTCAGTATTTTTTATTAAGAAATTTTTTTTTCAAGTTTCTGTTTATTTTGAGAGAGAGAAAGAGACAGTGCAAGTGGGGAAGGGGCAGAGAGAGAGAGGAAGAGAGAGAATCCCAAGCAGGCTCTGCACTGTCAGCACAGAGCCCGACATGAGGCTTGATCCCACCAAAGTGCCAGAACATGACTTGCGCCAAAACCAAGAGTCAGACACTTAACCGAGTGAGCCGCCCAGGCACTCTATCCACTGTTTGTCATGACAGGGGCTTCATTCATATTTTCTCATTTTATGAGTTTTTTCCCAAGGTCTGACCCTGAATTTATTTCTGAAGGTCACAAGGGAAGTGATGCAAGACAGATGTATTGATAACTGAAACCATCACTACTGGCCAAAAGGGCCTGAAATTTCACTGAATGCTAACGATTCAGCAGTAGCAATGGAGCGATTACAGCAGTATGGGGCCTATGTGAGCCCACTCAAGACCTCCAGTCAACTCCTGGGGTTTGTTTCAGACTCTTCTGGGTAGTGCTACTGCTCATATAACCACAAAAAATTGGGCCGATAACATATTTGAAGTTCGTAAAGTCAGACACCTTCAACAAACGTCACTTCTTCCTTTTGGAATTAATGACCTTAATCTAAATGATGCCACAGTTAACAGATAGCCCCAGAATCTCAGTGGCTTACAATTATAAGATTTATCTCTCCAATTACATCTATCAAGAATCCACCTCGGCTCTGTCGCACATCATTCCAAGGCCCGGGCCAGAAGAGCACCCCTGTCTAGAAGAGCAGACTCACCCGCAAGCATTCGTGGGCACTGCCCTAAGGATTCAGATGCTGGCTAACAGACGTCTCAGTATGTAACAGTACAGACCAAGCTAGAAACTGTTAAATGAAGTATATCCTATCTTCCTCGATGAAGATTTGTTCACAACAAACCAGAAGGCCAAGATGGAATGGCAGCTTGTTGGACCCCTTGGGGTTCCGCGCAGAAACATCCCTGTGCGGGAGCAAGCGGCCCTGCCTGAGGCGTTTCCCCTTCCTTCTCCTCCTCCCCTGCCACCCCCCACCCCCCAGCCTGCACTGGGTAAGGCTCCCCTGGCCCCACCCTCAAGCTCTGTTCCCAGGCCCTGTAGGCCTGGGCTGCACAACCTAGCAGCGTGGCCTGCACCTGGGTACACAGGTCCAGGACAAGCTGGGAAGCAGGCCTGTGGCTGTCTAGGAAGAGGGTTCTGGAGTCCTGGGCACAGGGACTGTACTCTGGAAAATGGGAACTGAGGACAAGTGAAGCCAGAGAAGCACCAAAACAGGGTCCAAGCCAGGGACTGTCTGAGTGTGGCATGTGGGGGACTCTGACAAAGGGAAAAGAATGGTGGTGGAAACACATTGAACTCTGTGCCTGAAGTATCACATCCACCTGCATTTCACGGCCAAGCCTGATGTCAACAGGGCAGGGATATAGTATCATTCTGCGGGGGGGGCTATATCAGAGAGAGGGACAGTGAATATTTTCACCAGGAATAGCATCTTCTTTCCTTAGACACCAGTACTGGGTGGGGTGTTTACGGAAGGAGGAAAACAAAATCCAGGAGTTGAAAATAAACATTAACAGTTCACATCTGGTTGATTTTTTAAATGCAGTGAATAGGCACAGTGCCTTGCAAGTAGCAAACCCTCAGTGGAAAGGGGGAGAATTAGACTGAAATATGCCAAAGTAGAAAATGCCCCTACAATCCCAGCATTCTCTGCAGGAAAACGACAATTACTTGGCAAAGGGAAAACAGTTAAGTCTCCCGGGATACATTCTGGCTCAGACTAATAACGTGTTGCTTGAGGCAACCAATTTGTACCAAACAAGCCAATCCTGAATTGGCAGGGGCGGGGGGAGAGCATGCAAGTAAACCTGGCAGTTGCTCCCTAGCCCCCCTATTCCCCCCACCTCTTTTCAGTAAAGCTTTTCCTTCCAATTTCACTTCTGCAGAAAAAAGCCAAAGATACGAGTGGTTTCACAAAGTATCTTGAGTGAGCCTACCCTTCAGTCAATGAGATCTGAGAGAATAAAAAGAAACTGCCTTTCTGTAAAGGGGGTCCAAAGACATAAAATAGAACTTATTTGGGGTTTAACTGTTTTTCCACAACTTTCAGAAATTTTCTTCCCACAGACTGGATGCCTGCTCTTAAATAGGAGGAATTCTAAAAACTATACTATATTGCCATATCATAATGGCTACTCCTTATCATATTCCAGGAACTCTATGGACCCGGTCTCATTTAACCCTCAGAACAAGCATGCAAGCTCAGTATTATCATTATTATTTCCATTCCACAGTTGAGAAACTAAAAGTCAGTGTGATTAAATAATTTGCTGAATATCACAGAGCAGGAGAGTAGTAGAGATGGTGTTTGGTCTATCAAACACAGAGAACGATAGCTTTTCATTACACTATAACTACCTCCTGCCAAGAATAAGCAAGTAGTATTACATCGGTGAAAAGTTAAATACAAGTACATGATCACAGTATTTGAAATACTAGCTACCAACACCCACACAGCAAAGAGGTCAGCACTCGACACCCTCCCCCACAAATAAGCCTTCCCCTAAACAGACACATCTATTATATAAAAACTTTAAAAATACCTCCCGTAACATATTTAATTTTCTAAATTCATATTTTCATTCTTATTTTCTCTGATTTTTAGAGTGATCTATGAATATTATACATAATTCAGATCTACAGAAATATGGTAAAGAAAGTCCCTGAGATAATCAATATTATCAGTTTGGGATATATCTTATCAAACTTTTTTCTATATACTTAAAAATATATATACACATACACATATATATACATATGTGTTCACACAGACAGAAAGACATACACACACTAATACCACAAGGGTATATATAGGCCAATATAGCAAAATGATTATATGTTCTATTCTCTAACCTACCTTTTTCTTTTTTTTTTTTAATGTTTATTTATTTTGAGAGAAGTGGGGAGGGGCAGAGAGAAAGGGAGAGAGAGAATCCCAAGCAGGCTCCAAGCTGTCTGCACAGAGCCCAATGTAGGGCTTGAACTCTGTGACCATGAGATTATGACCTGAGCCAAAACCAAGAGTTGGACGCTTAACTGGCTGAGCCCCCAAGGTGCCCCTCTAACCTTTCTTTTTCAATTAACAATATAATTGGGACACATTCCTTGACTGCATAGCATTCCATTTTACTTGATTACTTGGTTGGATATTTGGGTTTTGTTTGCTTTTACCAGTGTAAACAGGGCTGCATGCATCCCTAGGCACATGTCTAGTTATTTTCTAGGGATAAACTAAGAGTTACAGAGTGGGACATTTAAACTAACACTAAAGGTTAGAAAGGTTTTTCCACACTCCAGGCATGCAAAGTCCCAATTCTCCACTCCCAACACAAGATGCTTTTAATTATTTAAACTATACCAAGCCAACAGACATTGTTGTTTAATCTGTACAACTGAATGGGGATTAATCATCTCTTTATATCACTTCTTTGCATTTCTTCTTTTGTGAACAAATTTACTTTTGAACTAGCCAATGAGTCTAGCAGGATCCACCAAGCCATTCTGTAGATAAGCAGGTGAAAAGGCTGAGTGCGGGATTTATTAAGCACAACCAATTCCTTTCCCCTTACTATAGCTGTGGGAAGTAGGCTCTAAGTGGAGCATCAGATGCAAACTCCAGTTTTTATAGCAAGTGGCACTGCTAATGATGGCTCCAGAAAGACTACAGAGGATGAGTTTATAGTGTCATCTGCGTATCTTGGGTAGGGAAGGGAAAAGCCTTCTTAGTTGTGTTTGCATCTTGTTATGCATATTTGCAACATGTTTCATATGTTGGAATCTTAATCCTTTAGTACCTCAGCATGTGACTTTATTTGGAGATAGGGTCTTTAAAGAGATTGTTAAATTAAAATGAGGTCTTGAGGGTGGGCCCTAATCCAGTATGACCATCCTTATAAGAAGAGATCAGGACACAGACACAGCCAAAGACAATACCATTTGAAGAAACAGGAAAGAGGCTTCAGAAGAAGCCAACTCTGTTAATGCCTTGACCTTGGACATATGGCCTCCAGAATTAGGAGGAAATAAATTTCTGTTGTTTAAGCCATTGAGTCTATGGCCATCCTCATAAACTAATACATATAGCATTCCACATCAGTTGTCCATTTCACAGCAAAAGAGCTGATGAACACCCTTGGTGCTGCCACTGTGAAGGGCTAGTAGCATCTTGTTGATGTTTATAACCTTGTGTGTGTCTAGCACTTCTCTCTGTTTCTAGACGAACCATAAGGTGGTGACATGAATTTGTTCTTGAAGCTCATGGAAGATGTGACCCTTACTAAAGATAGCTGCTCTTTTATAGGAAATAGCATAATCCATTTCCTCACTTGACCCATAATCTATTTCCTCACTTAAGCCAAGAATTCATTCTCTCCCTTGGAAGAAGCATGGAAAGTTAACTCCCATTTCTAAAGGAAGCCTATGTTAATAAAACATTAATAAAGAGCATTTCTAAGCTCTGAGGAATTTGCAAATGGAAGGAAGAGATGCCACTGCGGTAAAGTCAGGTGGGGTGAGAACAGATCTGTTAGGAAAAAAGCACTTTAGCACATCTTCAATAAGATGGCCTGCCATTCTGCAATAGAGCCCTCAAAGAGAATTACAAAGACCCAGACCTTGCCCCACCCAAACTTCAGCACCAAGAAAAGAGATGTGTGATCTAGGATACATTAGCTTGGGAATCAAGAGACTTTCCATGGCCATGTCTCATTAAGGTGCCAAAATTATTAAACACACACACACACACACACACACACACACACACACACACACACACAGAGTTGGATCTGAGAGCTTTCATCTACACTGGCTCCAATGCTTTTTTTCATGAATGCATTGAACCCTCAAGAAAGAGGAGCCATTGTTTAATTCAGGGGTAAAAAAAGGTGATGATAAAACATTCAGAGAGTACTGAAATGAACAATAGCGAGTTGTGCCTGGCCAATCTCTCAGGTTTTTAAATGTTTCAAAGGATGGGTAAGGGACAAAGAATTATAAGGCCTGACTCTGCTGCTAATACTTAGGCCTTGGCTTCCCCCCCCGCCCCCCATAAAATGAAGAAATTCTACTAAGTAATCTCTTAAATTTCCTCTAACTGTAAAGGTCTATGATAGTTAAAGGATCCAAACCAGTCATTATGATCCTAGACAAAATACGAAGACATCTATTTCCAGAAGCTTCAGGGCTAATGACAACACTTGAGAGGGCATGGCATACTTGCACTGTAGTTTGAGCTTTTTATGTCCACTGATATTTTGTTGAGTTGGAGTTAACATTTTATTACCCGAAAAAAGCACAGCTCACGATTCTTTCTAGAGTCTGACTTTGCTGGGTACTGAGTGATGTGAACAAGTCCTAATCTCATTTAAATCAGTGATGTTATATCACTCACCCAGGAACCTACTTAAAGTGGAATATAACATCTTAAATGGGTGAATCTGAGGTCATACTTTAAAATATTCCATAGAGTAGTTAGAAATTATGACCAGATAAAACCATTTCTATTTTTCAAAATTCTCTTTCTTAATGGTTGTACTTGGGACCAAAGTACCTAGAAGCAAGCTTTTCTTTTTTTCTGAGGTAGGAGGCAAGGATATAATGCTGATGCAATCTGGCAACAAGAGATGTGACTGAAAACATCCACTGGACACCTCATTAGTTCCAGACATTGTACTGGAGACCAGACTCTTGGGACAATCCAGGTAGGAAAACATCAGTGTCGCCCTTAAGACCTGGGTATGGCTGGGAGGTGAAAGAACCATGCAAAGAACTCTCCTACCAAAAACAGAAGGGGTGGAAGAGGTACTGTGACCTAGAGTAAAGGGGGGGAGAGAACTCTTTCAGGGTAGCTCACTCAGGAATGGCCTCTCTTTAGGAATATACATGGCACAAAGTAAGGACCTTGCATGAAAAAACCTCACTTGAATTTTGTCTTAAACAATCAGTAGGGACTTTGTCATACGGAGAAAAAAGGAGTTATTCAGGGTAAAAAGCAGGAGTAAGTAGAGGCATAGAATGGAATATTCTGAAGTAAAATGGGAGAAACAGTATGATTGGGGTTCCATCCATTCTAAATACTAAATGTCTTTTGAATCTGTTCAGTTTCCTCTAACCTAATCCAGTCCCTTAGACCAGGGCACCATATATGCTACCTGAATTCCTGCTGATGTTAGCACTACCAGTAATACAGCCAATAACTACCATGATTCCCAAGGGGCAATGAGATGAGTGATCCTTTGAGATATCTGTCACAACGATAATGTGATATGGAAACACCTGTGATTTCTGTTGATGATTAAGTGGAAGGTATTGCTAATTCCACTGGGGTTTGTTGCCTGCATCCATAATTGAGGGAAATGTTCATTGTACCAGCCTCCCTAGAGGTGAGAGGCAATAAAGGTCTATCCTCCAAATTCATGCCCCAGTTTTGATCACCTGTTTAGACCTGAAAGAACAGAACATTTTAAACTCTGCCTTATGGGACTGGGTGCAGAGAAGTGGCCCTTCCAGTGAGCTCAGCCACAAGAGGCGCACAGCTGCAGAGTGTTGACAAGCCTGGGTGTCAATCTCAATTTTGTCACTTAAGTAATGTGTAGCTCTGGGCACTGGTGTCCTCCTCTATAAAAGGAAAATCATAAGACTGAAAAGAACATGAAAGAAGGTAATCAATAAAAGGCATTTCAGCTGTCGCCTCCTCTTTAGGATTGGTGCATTAGCAACTCTACAAGGGACTTGCAGAATTTCTGCTTGGAGGTCATGTTTTTAAAAAAAATTTTTTTTTTAATTTTTATTTATTTTTGAAAGAGAGGGAGACATAGAGTGCAAGCAACAGAGGGACAGAGAGAGAGGGTGACACAGGATTTGAAGCAAGCTCCAGGCTCTGAGCTGTCAGTATAGAGCCCAAAGCGGGGCTGGAAAGTCACAGACCACAAGACTGTGACCCAAGCCAAAGTAGGACGCCCAACCAACTGAGTCACCCAAGTGCTCCAGAAGGCCACAGGTTTTTAATTAAGCAGTCCCACAATATCCAGTTAAGAGTCTCTTTTGGAACACAGCATCTTATTACCCTCTTTCATTCTTTCTCAGTTTTTGCTCCACATATTTGGTTCATAGCCACAATAACCTATTTCACTTACACAGAAAAGCCTTCTCCAATTCACCATCTTTGCACTGCAGTGACTAAATAGGGAAGAGACTGCAAAAAGTATAAGATAGGTGAGATTCTGAGACACCCAACTTAGAGAGCACCCTCCACCATACCCACACACCACCATGTACATCAATTTTTAAAAAACATTTAAAAGGTTACAGCAATCCCCCCAAAAAGAACAGGAAAAACAAAATGAATGGACACTTCTGGAGAGCTGCCCAACACTGGAAGACAGGGGAAAGAGGCATCCTTCCACACAAGCTTCTTTTTGTTCTCTTAATTCCTTCCTGTCCTGAAGCTACTGGCACACTCAGGCACAGGTAAATGGAGCACAGGTTTAGGAATAAGGGTCTTGCAGACCTAGATCAGAATAGTTCATTTCTTCCACAAAGATCCATTGTATAATTTCAATGTGCCAGGCAGTGTGCTGAGAATATAAAATGAAGAGCATGGTGTGATTTCTGCTTCCAAGAGGGCCTCAGTTGAGTGGGACCCCAAAACAAGTCACTGCTGTCCAATGAAATGAGCACATAAGGCACGTTTGTACTTAGCTCCTGGGGGACACACAGGAGGCGGCAGCAGCTGTGTGGAAGGGTCTCTACAACAGCTTCCCACAACCCACTGCGTCCAAAAACACTGGCCTTTCATGGCACCAGGCAGGTGAGCCGAGAAGAGTTGGGTGGAATTCTGGCACTACCCCTTTAAGTTGTATAACTTTAAAGTGGGGGATCGATATCTATTTTTAAGACGATGAAAATTAAATGAAATTGTGTGTGTGTAGCAGATTCCTGGCACATAATAGATATCTATAAATAGAAACTATTTTTAAAATTATGTATGAAAATCCTTTTAATGGCAAAAAAATCTGTTTGCAGATTATTACATATAACTTATTCATTTTTGTTTTCATAACAACTAGTAAATACCAGTTTTACTCAATAAACATTTGTGTTTCTGAGAAAACTTTTGAAACTCTCTGGAGAAACTTTCAAAGCAACCAGTCATTAGAGCTGTTTTTGCTTGTTTGTTTGTTTGTTTGAAGCACTGACTGAAATCCAAAATGCACAACTTAATAGGGACAAGAATATCAAGGATCCTGGGGCACCCTATAAACGGAAATGAGGCCAAATTTACATATGTTAATGAAAGAGAAAAATGATGTAAATTGGTTTTTTTTTTTTTTTTTAAATTTCTAGGAGAGCGAGAGACAGCGTGATCAGGGGAGGGTCAGAGAGAGAGGGAGATACAGAATCTGAAACAGGCTCCAGGCTTTGAGCTGGCAGTCAGCACAGAGCCCGACGCGGGGCTCGAACCCACGAACCACGAGATCATGACCTAAGCGAAAGTTGGACGCTTAACCGACTAAGCCACCCAGGCGCCCCATTTCTTAAAAAAACGTTCTACTGTTCTTTGATTTTGAGGAAGAGACTATTGTTCAGGAAGAATATGAATACTGCTGAAATTTGTAGCTAGGCAAAACAATTTAAAAAACAAATTAACTCAGTTTTGTCTTCCAGGAAAATATATTCAAGTTAAAAAAAATCATGAAATATGAATGCATCTTGAGACAACAAGAATCCCCCTATGACCCCATAATGCAGGATGATAATTACTGTTTACTGGGAATCTGGGCCCCCAATTCCGGTCGACTGCTCTGTCAGCTGCAGCAGGATTAGGACAAAACCAGTAACAGAGAAACAGGTCATGTCTTGTAAGGAGTCACGCAGCCCTGAGGATGCTCTTCCCCCATTCTTAACTAACAACGACCAGGGAAACTTTCTGAGCATCTAAAAAGTTCTTGTCACAAAAATTGATATCTCAAGTCCATAGCTTTCTACCCAGCATAAAAATTTATTTCTGAGAAAAAGAATCAAAAAGCTCTGGGGATATTCTACTGCTCTGGCAGAATTCCACTGTGATCAGTTAAATGCAAATGAATCAAGAACATATGGTCTACATTTGTTTTAAGACCCAGGAGGGCTTAACACAAAGTCTGTAAAAATGTAGTTCTAGGTCTGTTGAATTTAGAATTAAAAAAAAAAAAAAAAGTGGCCAAGAGGTATAGCAGAGCATGCAACACAGCAGGGCTAACTTTGTAAATCCAGGCAAATTTATCAAAGTATTTTTTCTGGTTTCTCTGGTTTCCCAACACTTTAGCAATGGCATAAACTTCCAAGTCAAATTTGCCAATTTATGTACGTATGGGTTTTTGTACATTGAGATCTGACCAGGTAGTCAGTATGGACTAACAGAAGGCTAAATGTATTTTTTTTTTTTTTTTACAAATAGTTTATTGTCAAATTGGTTTCCATATAACACCCAGTGCTCATCCCAAGTGCCCTCCTCCATGCCCATCTCCACCCTCCCCCCCACATCCATCAGTCCTCAGTTTGTTTCTCAGCATTCAAGAGTCTCTCATGGTTTGCCTCCCTCCCTTTCCCTCACCATTTCCCCCCTTCTTCTCCCCCTTGTTCCTCAGTTAAGTTCCTCCTAATCCTCCCATATGTGCAAACATATGATACTTGTCCTTCTCTGCCTGACTTATTTCGCTAAACATAACACCCTCAAGTTCCATCTATGTTGCTACACATGGCCAGATTTCATTCTTTCTCATTGCCATGTAGTATTCCATGGTATAGATAAACCACATCTTCTTGATCCATTCGTCCATTGATGGACACTTAGGCTCTTTCCATGTTTTGGCTATTGTGGAGAGTGCTGCTATGAACATTGGGGTACATGTGCTCCTATGCATCAGCATTTCTGTATCCCTTGGGTAAATTCCTAGCAGTGCTATTGCTGGGTCATAGGGGAGTTCTATTGTTAGTTTCCTGAGGAATCTCCACACTGTTTTCCAGAGAGGCTGCACCAGTTTACATTCCCACCAACAGTGTAGGAGGGTGCCCGTTTCTCCACATCCTCGCCAGCATCTAGAGTTCTCTGATTTGCTCATTGGCTAAATGTATTTTTATGGTACATAAATATATATATATATAAAGTATACCTATATACACACATACATACACTTTCAGATTCTCAAAGTCTTTTATAACCTGATACTCGCTAGGTCTCTTCAACAAAGAGGGCACAGCATGACCTGACATATTGGCCCCTGGCACTTTGACTTTTCTTGAATGGCTGCATGGGATACACTTGAGGGAAATGCTGGACTCCTAAACCCAAAGAGGACACAGATGTCTGGAATGCAGATGACTCTCCCCGCCTGCAATCTCACTCCATTCATTCAAGGACCCACTCAACAATCATTAAGCATCTGTTATGTGCTCTATCCAGTCTTGACATTCCTCAGTTGGCATATATGCCTGAGCATTCTAATCCTACACTTAAACTCTGCACTTATCTGGTATGTAAAAGAAAACCAAAAAGGAAGCCCACCACCTAACAACACCTTGTGCCACCACAAACATTTCTGTGTTTTCTTTTTCCTGGTTGCAATGGACTTCCAAGGCAGAAGGCTTATTTTTATTCCCTTGACACTCTTCCTGTTTATCATCCCATGTAAAATTAGTGGCATTACAGAGCTATGCTGACTGGCGAAGATGACAGGGCGTGCCTGTTATCTAGGGAAAGCGGACTCCCTCGGGAAGTAGGGGGTGAGAGAGGAAGCAAGTGCTAATAAAGCTCTTGTCTGCCATTTGCTCTGGAGAGCTGCATCCCAGAGCAAATATCAGCATACCCGGTGATGTCGCCAAGGTGAGGGGATCTGTTTGCCTTCCTGCTTCTAATTACCTCCTTGGTGAGAAAGTGAGAAAAAAAGTGTAGGCTGATCACAGAGTCTCTCCCTCCACAATTATGCTCGGAATCAGGATGCCCTGTAGGGCTGCCAGATCCCCGCAGAAGTCCCGCCACAGATGACAGGGAGGAGTCTGTGGCCTGCTGCAGCCCAGCACGGAGCCGTGGGGCCAAGGGACACAGGCTGGGCCTGGGTGTCCATAACCCTCTGCACACAGGAGATGAACCACAGAGTTTCTACCCCGGCTGCACGCTCACACCGCAGGCTCAGGCTGCCAGCGAAAGCCCAGGCCAGCTGGGCTGAGGGAGCTCCTGATGGAGGCTGCAAATTCTTCACCCTCTACCTCCCTCCACAATGCTAAAAGGCATGGGGCAGGGGGGCAGATAAATACCCAAAGTCTCCCCAAGGCAGTTCCTCCCAAGGACCCTCAAGGCCCCGGTACAGAAACCACCCGCACTGAACGTCCCACATCTGTCTGCTGTACCCACAGCTCACTTCTGAGGACCGCATAACCCTCCTCAGGTCTCATCCCACCACGTACATGGTTTATCATCCTCTTCGGGGCAGTAAAACAGTAGGCAGTAATTAACCTTATTTCCCATATCAAAGGGAAATGAGGCAGACGAAATCAGGACTTTATTTTGTTAATTCCTACTGCACTTTGCGCTGTACGAAATACCTTCACACACACCCTGTTGCCCAGCCTTGGTACGGACCCTCAGGCTCAGTTCATAGATGGGGAATGGCAGCTCTGGAGAGAGGGTGTGCCCAGAGACACGGACAGATGAGAACCTGCTCCATGGCCTCACAATGGTTTAGTTTATCCTGATCCAGCCTCAAAGTAGAGCCTTCCTAGAGTTGGCCATTGGCACAGCCCTGGCAGCAGGTGGTGGGCAGGGAGTCACCTGACTGGGGGATTTCCATTGTGTACAGATTTCTCTGAAGTTCTCTATAGCTCAAATGAAAGCATTGATAAATTCTCTACTACTGAAGTAGAAAGATAAATGTCACAGGGTTAGAAATACTTGGTTATTCTCTTAAACCTTGTATTTACTTATCCAGGAAGAGTTAAAGGCTTTTCAAAGCCAGAAGTCCAACCTGACTACACAAATCAGGATGTTCAGAAAGAGGCTCAAGGAGGTCTTATATCTGGGGCTGCATCCAGACATGGACCACACAGCCTGCGCCACTCATCACCCTGCCTTTCATTTCTCCAGGGCCCAAAGGCATGCTACTTGCCACTTTTGGGCCTGGAAGAATAGGTGGGGGTGAGGTGGGAAGGACGGGGCTCCACCCTACGCAGATGGGGGCATTCCCCTGGGCCAGCTGGACCCTTGGCTGGTTACTAAAGAATGAGGGGATTTCTTTTCCAAGTGCAGTGTCCAGAGACATGTTTACATAACACCATACTGTGGGCAAGTACCAGTTATCTATCAGCACTCATATCTGTTAAGGGCACATGATGAACTTTTTCCTCAGACTCCACCCACTATACATCTTATTTAAAAACCTTTTGATTCTATTTATGTTCAAAATAAACCCACGGCAAAATATGTTTATATAGTCATATGCATCCTCTACCCTATCTGCATAGAAGGTCTGGAAGGTAATGTAGCAAACTGGTAGACATGATGGTTCTGGGGGCACCACCAGGTTTGGGAACCATGGGAAAAGGCTTTGGAGCTTTGGTTGAAATCCAGGTACATCTAGTTCTTAGTACTACTATCTCAGACAACCATCTTAACCTCCCAGACTCAGGGTCAACTAGAAAATACGGAGAAAGATACCTTCTGCATCACAGAACTGTTGTAAAGGCCAGAGATGATAACACAGCATGTACTGGCACATAGCACACACTGTGTGCTGGCTGTGATTATTATTACTTCTGTAAAAAAGAACGGTTGCCAAAAAGTCATACCTCTAGCCTCCTGTAACTACAGAAATGATCTCATGCTGAAGGAGAGAACGAGGATCATCGCTCATCATTCTACAGCCCTAGTTTTGCCTTTGCTTCTCCAGAGTGACTCTGGACTCACTCCAGGCCATTGAATTCTTGGTGGAGACTCCACAGCAATTTCTTACTTGACACACCCCCAAAAGCAAAAGAATCAAGAGCAAAAATAAACTATTGGGACCTCACCAAGATTAAAGCGTCTGCACGGCAAAGGAAACAATCCATAAAACTAACAGGCAACCAACGGAATGGGAAAAGATAGTTGCAAATGACATAACAGATAAAGGGTTAATATCCAAAATCTATAAGGAACTCACCAAAATCCACACCCGAAAAACAAACAACCCAGTGAAGAAATGGGCAGAATAAATGAACAGACACTTCTCCAAAGAGGACATCCAGATGGCCAACAGACACATGAAACGATGCTCAGCATCCCTCCTCATCAGGGAAAGACAACTCAAAACCACCCTGAGATACCACCTCATGCCAGTCAGAGTGGCTAAAATGAGCAAATCAGAGAACTCTAGATGCTGGCAAGAATGTGGAGAAATGGGCACCCTCCTACACTGTTGGTGGGAATGTAAACTGGTGCAGCCCCTCTGGAAAACAGTGTGGAGGTTCCTCAGGAAACTAACAATAGAACTCCCCTATGACCCAGCAATAGCACTGCTAGGAATTTACCCCAAGAGATACAGGAGTACTGATCATAGAAGCACATGTACCCCAATGTTCATAGCAGCGCTCTCAACAATAGCCAAAACATGGAAAGAGCCTAAGTGTCCATCAATGGACGAATGGATCAAGAAGATGTGGTTTATCTATACCATGGAATACTACATGGCAATGAGAAAGAATGAAATCTGGCCATGTGTAGCCACATGGATGGACCTTGAGGGTGTTATGCTGAGCGAAATAAGTCAGGCAGAGAAGGACAAATATCATATGTTTGCACGTATAGGAGGATTAGGAGGAACTTGACGGAGGAACAAGGGGGAGAAGAAGGGCGGAAATGGTGGGGGAAAGGGAGAGAGGCAAACCATGAGAGACTCTTGAATGCTGAGAACAAACTGATGGGTATGGGGGGGGAGGGGAAAGATGGGCATGGAGGGGGGCACTTGTGGGGATGAGCACCGGTTGTTATAAGGAAACCAACTTGACAATAAACTATTTGTAAAAAAAATATATAAAGTAACAATATGCAAAAAAAAAAATTCTTGGTGGAGACTAAAGTGTGTTGGCTATACCCCATATGCTTCACCCACCCCCTCACCCCAAATCCATCCTCCCACCCTTCTCCATGGCTCTATGCCTTGGGAGCTGATCTCTGTGGGTTGCCCTACCAGGGTCCTGTGCCCTTTGACTTCCAACTGCGATTCGCCAGTGGGAAGCACTATTGCAAGATCTGGCCATTTATTCCCCCATTCTCCCCACTTCACCAAATCTCTGTCAGTGGCTCTGTCCTTCATACTGCCACAGCACCTGTCGGCCAGCCCCACTTCCCATGATTCCAGCTCTTGCTGCTTCTGTAAGAAGTCGTTCCATTAAACCCTCTTCAAATAAAACCTTTCTGAGGATACCATCTGCCACCTGCCAGGACCCTGATCAAAACAATGAGAGAAGAGGTTTTCTTAGTGGGAATTATAATACTGTTAGTATGGCTTCAGAAAATACTGAAAATAATTATAAGCTTTGGAGACAGATTAATAATGTCCAGTTAGACGAGGACTCTGATTTGCATCATTGGAACCTGTAGGAATTAAAGCAACTTTCATCTAAGCAGAGAGGCCACTGACAAAAACCAACCTGAGCCCACAGGTCCTGACTTTCTCACATGAGGAGCCCTCCTCCACCTCTCTGAAGCAGTAAGAACCCCGGAGCAGGAGAGGGAAAAACCGCATCTTTGCTGATCACTTCCTCTGTGGCTGGGATCATATAAGTTACCGTATGTAAACTGTCTCACTTAGAGCTGTTAACAAGTTGGTAAGGTAAGTACTACTATTACCTCCATTTTCCAGGTGAGGAAACTAAATCAAAAAGACATTAAGGATCTTGCCCAAGGTCACAAAGCTGGTAAATGGAGGAATGAGGATCTGAGCAGTCTAACCCGGAGTCTGAGTGCTCCTGACCAATGTATTCTATGCGTCCTCTATGGGAAGGCTGGTGGTTGAGGGCGAGGAGGTGAAGGAGGGTGTGGGTACAGCCTCTTTTCCTAACTGCCTCGGCTTCTGATAGTGCCTTCCCAACATGAAACATTCCCCACAGTGGAGATGGGGTTGTCACAGTTCAGCCACTGACTGAGATCCCCAGCCGTAGAGATTAACCAGGATGGAGAGTGTGTAAGAACAAAATGCTATAAAGAACTGTGGCTCGTGAAAAGGGACTATGATAAACTAGGATTCTTTGCAAAAGTATCAAATACCAAACCAAATCCTGTCTGAACCCTTTAGTCCGAAAGAAATCTCTCTCTCCATGTGTAGAATCCTCCAATAACACAGAGTGTAAGGACAAATGTTACCCAAATTTGAAAAACGATCCAGAGACAAATTCCTAAACAATGTTTTTGAGAAAGAAAAGCAAACTATTATTGGACACACCTGGCAAATATATCCACAGAGAAATTATCGGTAACTTTATTATTTTCAAAGGAAAATAATACCTTGGGCCAAATAAACAAAACGCCAAGAACACACTACATCTATCCAATGCCATTCTAAACCTAAGCCAGGCAACATCCTTCTATACCTATTAGAAATTTAATAAATGAGACCACGGATGTTACAGACTGACGGATGTATAGCTCAATTCAAGCACAACAGAAAAAATGTAACTGCAAAATGTAGTCTGGACACAGTGACTGAGTCCTGACTCATTCCACTTGATATAACATTTGCTTTTTCTCTGCTTAAATCTACTTCCTTCTTGCTGAAAAGGAAAGATGCATGGGTGGCTGGATGAAAGATTCAGCCTTGTGCATATTATGTGTAGTTCAGTCATCCAAGGAGAAAATAAACTGACAAGGAACAGTACTTGTACCAAATAGTAGAAAATAACACATTAAGATCTACTGTCAAAGGGTTTCCCAGTATTAACATTCTGCCTATCTGCGTACGTGTTTTTTTCCCAGTGCAATTTTGAACCACTCTGTATTCTAGCTTGTGACTGTAGGACTACTCCATCTGAACTCATTCTGCAAACAAAGCTAGCTGCAGAGATTTTAGGAGTGGCAACAGGTCACCAACAGTGATCTGCAAAGCCATGTGGGCTCCATCTTACCAGTCGAGTCAGCCTGAGAAGCCCTGCTACTCGTCTGCTCCTCAGCATTGATAAGCTGCAGGTTGGTGTATGAGGGATCAAAACTAGGGCTACTGGTGTCTTCAGAATGTGTGGTCCAGCTGCTCTCGGAGGTCAGAGGGCATCTCCTCAAGGAGTCGAAGGAAGGGCACGTCCAGCAGGGCATGGTCAATGGTAGGGCTGGGGACAGACCAAAAACCAAAAACAGACAATATAAATAGTTGTGCTCTGTTGACCTTTAGTGCTTATCTTACCTTTACTGTGCTCAGGTCCTATGAAATCTCAATAGCCATACAAGGCAAGGGAATAATGGAAATATCACTTACAATAGGGAAAAATAACTGAGACCCTCACACTGTGAGTCCATATCAAAACCAATGCCACAAATAAGGGGTCTCATGAGTCTCAAAGAAAATCTCACTAAAGAAGTGATTTTTGGCTCTACTTTTATTTCTTCTTTTGTTAATGCTTTAGTTATTTTTGAGAGAGAGAGAGAGAGAGAGAGAGACAGCATGAGCAGGGGAGGGTCAGAGAGAGGGAGATACAGATTCAAAGACAGGCTCCAGGCTCTGAGCTAGCTATCAGCACAGAGCCTGACATGGGGCTTGAACCCACAAACTGTGAGATCATGACCTGAGCCAAAGTCGGACGCTTAACCAACTAAGCCACCCGGGTGCCCCCTCTACTTTTATTTCTAAACTTAGATTTCAGTTTCCTTCAAACCAAAACTTCATGAATCCTATAGTTTCACCCTTACGCTGCCTCCACTTTTAGTGGCATGCCAACAATCTCAAGAAAACTCCACAAATTATACGCAGAATTATAGATAGATTAGGTTAAAGGATAAGAGAAGACAGGTGAATATCTATGTGTCCACATACGAACGTGATATGCTTCTGCTTGAGTCTCACTGTAACTAGAGATTCTGCAGACTATTACACATATGAATTGAGATTTCCTGGGCTGCTGATCTGTCATACGATGAACAAACTTCAAGGGGGGAAATGCATAGGGCTTGACTTTATCTCCTGAACCCTGAGCACCAAACTCAGCCTTTCAAAACCACTTGGAAAGTTTCTTTTTTTAAAATGAAGTTTTCTACCGTTTCTCATTTGTCTTCAGTTAACTGTCTACCACACAGTTTCTCCATGGATCTGCCTGGGAATCTTATTGCAAATTAATTGATAAGTACTAAAAACAAGCGCTGAAAGGAGTGTGTGTAGGGAAGCAAAAACAAAAGAGAAAGAACTAATATTTCTTGAGTACTCATGAAATGTCAGACACTTTTACAAACGTTACTTCACTTCACTATCAATCCTGAGAGACAGGCAGTGGTCTCATCTGACACAGGAGAAACCATCGCAAAAGAGGTTAAAGAGCTCCTTTAAGAAGGGTCAGTTCTCCTAGGGGCGCCTGGGTGGCTCAGTCGGTTGAGCATACAGCTCTTGATCTCTACTCAGGCCATGATCTCATGGTTTGTGGGTTCAGGCCATGCATGGGGCTCTGCGCTGGCAGCTCAAAGCCTGCTTGGGATTCTCTCCCCTCCCCCTCCTCTCTCTGCCCTTTCCCCACGCATGTGTGCTATCTCTCTTTCAAACTAAATACATACACTAAAATTTAAAAAAATTTAAAAGAAGGGTCAGTTCTCCTAGCTAGAGAATCAAAATTACTGAGAGTTGGGTTTAGAGAAATTTGGGTAAAGAGAAAATTGAGATTTAAGAGGGAAAAAAGAATAAACAGCAATACATGTGACATAGAACAAATATGAAACCACAGAGAATTTTCATTCCATATTCTCTTAGACATTTATAAGACATGTAGGTCTTTTCTCTGTGTGGAGTGCTCACGGCTCACACCCCCTATTCTTTAAAAATGTTATCCTCCCAGTAAGGTATTCCTGACTGGTTCTCTCCAAAGATGCAAAGTCCCTTCCCTGCTTATGTCTCCTTAGCATTTTCATCATCTAATGTACTACATATGCAGGGTCTTCCCCACTAGAATTCAAGCTTCTTGGATGGAGGTGGGGTGGCAGTGATTTTGGTCCATTTTGCTCACTTCTGCATCCCCATTCCTAGAACATTCTGGTGTGAATAGGTACTCCATAAATATTTGTTGGTTTTATCAACAGAATCACCAGAAATCACTCATACAGTCTATGCTAAGTACAGACTGTTAAAACTAAACTTGTACCTATAAAACTCCGACAAAAACATAGAAAAAAATCAAACTGCTAAAGAAGAAAAAAATAAAGCAAAAGCCAAAAGCAAAACTGAACTTGTAAAGGCTTATTATAGGACTGCCATTTCCTACAGTATAATGAATTAGACACTTAACTGTGGAAATAAAATTAAAATATTAGATAAAATGTAATAACATTATTTAAAATACATTACAGAGTGAGCAAGAAAGAATTATCAGAGGCCAAGTTCAAGCTGGAACCCAGAACAGAAAACAGAGCACACATCCTGATTTTCATACCCCGAGGCTTTTGAACAAATCAAGGGGACTCCTGAGTTTGAGTCTTGTGAAGAAGGCAAATGAGGAAAACAACCTAGGGCTAACCCAAGATGGGAAATCTGACAGAAGACGTGATGCCAGAAGCTTGAATTCCCAAAGGGCTCAGTTAAAGGGTAAATTAGGAATAAGCCTCACCTTCAAACTAAGGACAGCAAAGAAAATTGTCTGCCTTAAGCCTGGGTGCAGGGTAGAGGAAAGAAATCTCCTGAGAATTTCTAACTATAAGCTGTCCCACATAGGGGCTTACAGCTAAAACTACTTGTGTGGTCTGAACCTTCCAGTCTGAGAACACAGCTGAAGTATTTCCAGGTTGGTAGTGGCCTCAGGCACCTGGGAAAAGCAAATACTAATCCTTTTTGGAGGAAGATACCTCAAAGCCAGCCTTCCCAGACAGAACGTTCCTTAGTTCCACATGGTAATAAAATAAAAAATAAAAATAAATAAATCATGAAATACGTAAGAAATAAAGTTACCATAAATGCAAACCAGAAAACCAGCAAGGGGGCCGGCAGTAGGGGTGGGGAAAGCCAGAATCAGACCTGCAAAGAATTCAGACACTAGAATTAATAGGCAGGAAATATGAGTATGTTTAATATGTTTAAAGAAACAAGAAAATAAGAAAAGAAAATGAAAATATTAAGAAAGAACACACAGAATTGAAAAAGAACTAAATGAGCTTCTGGAGAAGAAAAATATTACTGTAAATACAAAACTGTCTAGATAGAATAGAGAGACAGAGATGAAAACACACAGGACAGGTGACTGGCTCGCTTAGTTGGTAGAGTGCGCAACTCTTGATCTTGGGGTTGTGAGTTTGAGCCCCACGTTGGACAGAGTGGTAAAAGCTCGTAGGTAATTATCTAACCTGAATTTCTAAGGAGAAGAAAAAGAAGATGAGAGGCAATATTTAAAAAAACAAAACAAAACAAAACAAAACACTGGCTGAGAATTTCCCAGAATTTATGAAAGATTTTATACAACAGATTAGAAATCTCATGGTATCTCAAGCAGGGTAACTAAAAATACCTGTGCAAGTAGACAGCAAAACTATACAACACCAACAACAAAGAGAAGATCTTAAATAAGACTACTTTCAAAGGAATGTTGATTAGACTAACTACTACCTTTTCAACAAGAGAAACCAATGCTTCAATGAGCTGTCAGAAGATGACCAAATAGGACTATATACACAGTAAGGAGATGTTCAGAGATCAAGAGAAAAATAAAGACAATTTAGACAAACAAAAACTACAAATTACAATTAATCTAAGGAAAGAAAGATGAGAAAAAGAAATATACGCTTAGAGAAATAAACTATATCAGCACCTGATAATAAACATAAATGGACAAAATTTCCAGTTAAAAGAATAAGACTATCAAACTGAAAAATCAAATGAAACCCAACATGTTGTTCACAAAAGACCCATCTAAAATACAAAGATTCGGGGCACCTGGATGGATCAGTCGGTTAAGCATCCAACTCTTGATTTCAGCTCATGTCATGATCTTACAGTTCATGAGATCAGGCCCCACATAAGGCTCTGTACTCACAGTGTGGAGCATGCTTAGGATTTTCTCTCTCCTCTTTTTCTGCCTCTCCCCCATTCATGCTCACTCTCTCCCTCTCTCAAAAATAAACTTAAAAAAATAAAATATGAAGTTTCATCAATGATGAAAGTAAAGGGATAAGAAAGCCATACAAGACAAAATATTAATGAAAAGAAACTGAGCATATTATAGCCTAGAGATAGACTTTAAAGTAAAACTATTATTAGAGTTACAACAAAATTACTATATTTTAATTAATCAGAAATATATGATAATAATAATCCTAAGTCGGTATATATTTAATAACTTAGTCTCAAAATCATTAACACAAAAATGGACAGAACTGCAGAAAGCAAGAAATGTCCATCATCATATTGGGAGATTTTAATACACCTCCCTCAGTAAGTGATAGACAGATCCAAGAGGGAGAAGAGTCGCCAAGGAAACAGAAGATAAAAACAACAAAATGAACAAGCTGATCTAATGGTCAAACATAGACCAACAGGTAAAGAATGTATATTCTTCATAATCCACAACTAAAATTCTTATGGCAAGTGACCAGATGGTATGACATGAAGCAGGTTTTAACAAATACCGAAAAAACTGATATCAAACAGACCATGAACACTAATCATAATACAATGATGTCTCTAGTTATCCAAACCAGTTATCTAGATATAACTAGCATCTATTTATCTAAGCTAGTTAGAAGACAATTTGAAAAATTTAGAAACTAAGAAACATACTTTTAAATAAACTGTTGGTCAAAAAAGAAATATTAATGAATATTAGAAAATATCCAGAACCAAAGAAAAATATAAATAGTATATATAAAAACTTTAAGAATTCAGTAAGCAGTACCATCAGGGACAGTTGTATTGCTTATTACATTGTATTCCAGAAAGGAAGAACTGAAATTTAATACAAGTTTCTAACTTGTCAAGTTACAGAAAGGGCTGCAAAATAAAACAAAGAATATTAGAAAGGAAATAATAATCATAGAAGCAGAAGTTACTGAAATTAAAAAGCACATAGATAAAAATTCTTTAAGAAGATTATATAGTAGAATTGAAAAATTGTNCTCTTGAATGCTGAGAAACAAACTGAGGACTGATGGATGTGGGGGGGGAGGAGGGAGATGGGCATGGAGGAGGGCACTTGTGGGGATGAGCACTGGGTGTTATACGGAAACCAATTTGACAATAAACTATTTGTAAAAAAATTAATATAAAAATTGTCAGGAAAATCAAGAATAAAGAAAGCACAAATAACCTTAAGAATGAAGAAGAGAACATAATTACACATGCTGTATAAGGCAGTGAGGGGGAAATAATGAATGTCTTTATGCCAATACATTTGAAACAAGATAAAACTATAGAGATTCTAGGAAATTATACCTTGAAAACTGATCCAAGAAGAAAGTTAAAAACCTGACTTGTCCAATAATCATCAAATAAAGTGAATCAATTCTTAAAATCTTCCCATAAGGAAAATGTCAGACCAGGTAGTTTTACTTAACAGTTCTATGAAACTTTAAAGGAAAAATTTTTTTTCAGAAAAAAAGACCACCCGTCAAGTCATTTTATGAGGTCGGAATTTCCTGACATCAAAAACTGACAAAGTATATTGCAGTTATACTTCTGTTCTCCAAAATGAGAATTATAGGTCAACCTCAATCATGGATATAGATACAAGAATCTCAAATAAATTATTATCAAAGAGAATCTAGAGCTCAATGAAAAGGAGAATTACAACATGACTAAATTGGATTTATCCAGTGAATGCAAACTTGGTTTAACATGGTATTTCTCAACTTTTTTTCATTATTGCCCCACTAACATGTTTCTTCCCCAATCATCCTCTCCCATGAATTCCCTCCTCCGCAGGAGAATATCATGACCAGGAACTTGATATTAATACAATCTACTGATCTTACTCAGATGTGCCCAGTTTTACATGTACTTATGTGTGTATTTAGTTCTATGTAATGTTATCAGCATGTAGTAGGTTGCGTATACACAAGCACAGTCAGGATACAGAACAGTTCTATCACCAGAAGGAATGTTGCCCTTTTATATTCATTTCTACCTCTTCCTGTCATGTCCTGTTCCTACCCCCAGGCAACCACTAATTCGTTTTTCATTTCTATAATTTTGTCATTTCAAGAATGCTATATAAATGGAATCATGCAGTATGTAACCTTTTGTGATGGGCTTTTATCATTCATCATGATGCCTCTGAGATTCATTCAAGGTGTTGACTGTATCAATGCTTCATTCCTTTTGATTGCTTAGTAGTGTTCCATGGAATGGACTAAGCACTGTCAAAGGGCATCTGGGCTGTTTCTGGTTCTTAGTTATTATAAATAAAGGTGCTTTTAATATTCATGGAGAGGTTTCTGTATAAACCTAAGTTTGCATTTCTCTAGGATAATGCCCCAGAGTACAATTGCTGGGTCATACAGTAGATCATGTATTGTTGGTGAGAATGTAAAATGTAACAATGACTTTGGAAAATAGTTAAGTTCTTCATTAAACTAAACATGCAATTAATTTCTCCACATCCTCACTAGCATTTAATATTACTACTATTTTTATTTTAAGTCTTCTGATATGTGTGTAGTGATAGCTCATTTTGTCTACATTTCCCTATTGGTAATGATATTGAACGTATTTTCAGATACTTATCTGCCAGCTATATATCCTATTAAGTGAAAAATATTTTTATGTCTGTTGCTCATTTTCTAATTAGATTGCTTTGTTTTTTCACTATTGAGTTTTGAGGTTTCTTTATATATTCTAGATACCAGTCCTTTGTTGGATATGTGGTTTACAGATATATTCTCACAGTCTATAGCTTCTCTCTTTATCCTCTTAACTGGGTCTTTCATAAAGCAAAAGTTTTAATTTTGATGAGGTCCAATTTATCTATTCCCAGTTAAATTTTAACATGACAGATATGTTATATGTCTATCATGTACTGTATACATAGCTATGCTGTACATATAAAAAGAATATGATTTCTTTGCCCCCCAGAACTATTTTTAACCCCAGTGGAGGTAATCTCACTCTGTTGATAATGTGTGGATTAACATTAATGAATCAATTAATTCACCATAATAATACATTAAAGGAATAAAAAACATATTATCATAATGCATATAGAAAAAGCACTGAACAAATTTTAGTATCTATTCATGGTAGTAATTTTTGGCAAACTAGAAACAGAAGCTTCCTAAATCTAGTAGAGCTAACCCCAAAACCCTATGGCAAACACCATGCAAAAGAGAACTTTTCCCTTGGAGATCCTGATCAAGATGATGGGTGCCCCTTACTCCCACTTCTATTCAACATCCTATTTGTGGTTAGAACCTGTACAGTAAGGCAGGAAGTAAGAAAGAATGAAAGAAACAAAACTCATTCTTTGCAGATGATATTTTTGTGTACAGAAAATACAAAAGACCCTAATTATCAAATTAATAAATTTAGCACAGTATTTGTTTTTAAATATATATATTGTATTTCTGAAAACAAAAATATATACAAATTAAACTTAAAACAAAATAGCATTTATAACAGCAACAAAAAGTATCAAGCATATATAGTAATAAAATTAACGAAAGATGCGCAAGGCCTCAGAGGAGGTACTTCTAAGGTTTATTAACAGATTGTATGGAAGATCTAAATAATTGGAAAGAGATATAATAACTAGGGTTTTAAAAAGTGTGTAAAGATGTTAATTCTCAATCAAAACCCTTATTTTTTCCTCATGTTAATAAGTAGAATCACACTATTTAGATATGAACAAGGTAGAATGTTAATAATATATTTAAAATGAATAAAATAATAATACAAAATAATGGTAAAATACTATACGGAAAAAATTTAAATTAGACTCAATCAATTCTAGATGGATTAATATCAAAGTATAAAAGGCTCCACAAGATATATTTTTGAAGATATATACCCAAATATGCTCACGACTTCAGGGTAGGGAAAGATTTCCTTTACCAAGACACAGAAATCACCAGCCATAAAAGAAAAACAAATTTCATATCATTAAAATTAAGAACTTCTTTTTACAAAAACACTGTAAAGAGAGTGAAAAGAGCATCCAATTCTACATCCATGTGTGAGAGATATCTGCCATGCATCATATCCTCAAGGAAGTCCCAGAAATCAGCAACAAAAAGGGAGAGACTTCAAAAAGAATATACCTGGACTTTCTATGAAAAAAAAAATTCAAGTGGCAAAAAATCAATCTCATTACTAACCTAGAAAATACAAATTAAAACCACATGAGATTCCATTACTCTTCCCCCTTCCTTATCTCCCTGCCTTGTGACTAAAATAGAAAAATATGACAATCCCAAGTGTAGACAAGGAAGTGCAGACACAGGATCTTTCATATATGGCTGATAAGAGAAAACTGGAACCACCTTAGAAAATGGCCTGGTGCTACGTGAGAAAGTTGAGGATAAACCCAGCCTGCAGCACAGATATTCTCTTCTGACTTTTTTATTCAAGAGAACCACTTGCTCATGGTCACCAGGTTGTGTGTTTAGAAAGCTCGCAGAGAGGCATCTGGGTGGCTCAGTTGGTTGAGCATTTGTCATTGGCTCAGGTCATGACCTCAAGGTTCATGAGTTCAGCTCACAGTTTGGAGCCTGCCTTGAGTTCTGTATCTCCTTCCCTCTCTGCCTCTCCCCTGCTCTCTCTCTTTCAAAGAATAAACATTTAAAAAAAATTTTTTTAAAGAATGCTCACCAAAAACACCCAAAAAGAATGTTCATAGAATTAAAGAATTCTTATATTCCAAAAACTAGAAACAAGGCAAACAACCAACTGCAATACAATGGATAAGTGAATTATGGTATATCAGTATAATGGAATACACAGCAATAAAAACCAAAGGAATTATTGCTGCAGGTAATGATATGGAAAAATGTCACAAATAATGCATTGAAGGAACAAGCTATGAAATAATACATACAGTTTTATTCCATTCACATAAGGTTAAAAAAAGTGAAATAAAATTATATCATTCTTGATGCATGTGTAGGCAGGAGAGCTGTTAAGAAAAATCATGTAGTTAATATCACAAACCCCAGGAAGGTGGTGATAAAGAAGGCAGGGATGGGATGTCTGGAAGAAAGAAGTTATGATCAGTAGAAAAACGTGAGGGCTTCTGGGTGATGACAATATTCTATTTATTAAACTGGGTGATGGGGTTGTACTGTTGTTCTTTATAATTTAAAACACATTTTTAAATATGTTCCTTTTTATTTACTCAATAATTAATAAAGCTTATTAAAACCACATATCAAAAGACTCTCATGCTGAGAAAGAAAGCTATTTTAATTATTTGTATTTTCACACTGGTGTTTTACATTTGTTTGATAAAACTTGCAGTATCTCCTCTGAAAGAGAAGCTAGGAATAATGCAGCTGGGAGAGGCAAAGCCCCTCCACTTCACACACTGTTCTCTTTTGCTCTAATACTCTTTGTTTATCAGCTTAAAAATCTTGGATGAATCACTTTCTTTAGGCTCTGAAGTGAGTGTCCTCCAGCCACAAGATGAGTTGAACTGTTGAAGTGTAGAGCCTGGGGCTGACTCTTCTCCCAGGCGCCAGGCCTTTGATACCTGAGCCAGACAGAAGCAGACTGCTGTCACCACGGCTCTTCACAGCCACAGCCATCCAGCAAGGAATACAGCGAAAAAAGATGGAAATCTGTGTCTCCTCCTTTCCTACGAGATTAGGTACAAGGCCCCTGGATCCAGACTGCCTGTCTCGCTCTGTATCCAGCCCTGCCGCCAGAGGCAAGTCACTTAATCCACCTGTTTTGTTGGGTTTTCACCTGTACAAAGGGAGCTTAAAGTTGTGCCCACTTCACAGGCGGATTAGGTTAATATTGATGAAGCACTTGGAAATGTGCTTGGCACAAAGGAAGCGCTGCAAGAGGATCAAGTGGATATAAACTTATGTCCAGATCTACTTGAAATCCCCACTTAGGTCTCTAACCCTACCTACTGGAAACCAAGTTCCTGTTATCCCCTCCACATGGGCTCCTTTATCCTTCTAGGTGCTAGGAATGAAATCTTGAGCCACTCTTGATTCTTCTCACAACTGGTCCACCACAGCTTCTGCTAGTCCTCCCTTCAAAATACATCTGGAATCCAATCCCTTCCCACCATCTCCAAGCGACCACCCTGGCGTAAAACACTGCTGTATGACCCAGACTCATGGGTGATGACCTGAAGTCTTCTTGAGTGCAGCCCCACCCCCCCAACATTCTTTCTCATCTAACCTCACTTGAGTACACCCCTGGGGCATGAAGTCCTCAGTGGCTCAGGAGATAGGACTGTGACACACAACTCTTCTCCACCAGTCCCCCTGGGGTGGTCTACCAGCACTACTCCCCAGCCTCTAGGCTTATAAGAGCAGGTCTTATGGGAGGTGGGGTCACAATCTATTCAGCTTGCAGCTGCCCAAGACCTGCCCCTGTCCCTAAGTCCCTTTAATAAACCATTTCTTGTCAAGCTGGATAGTTATAGGGGCTTCTCACTGTGTCACCCCACTTCCCTGTCTTTCTCCTCTTGGTCTGTTCTCAACAGAGCAGCCGCACAGCTTTAATAGAATTACCTGTTCAAATTGAAATCAGACCTTACCACACCTCTGCTCAAAACCCTCTGATGGCTTCCCATCTCACCCACAGCGAAAGCCAAGGTCCTCCCCGTGCCCTCCAACCACATACATGCTCTGAGTCCTCATGACCTCTTCGCCTCATCCCCTTTCCTTCTCCCCATGTCCGTCCACTGCAGTCACATACCACCAACACGACACAGCCACCCATCAGAGGCTTGTCATGTGTGGTTCTTTTCACCTGAACAGCTCCTTCCTCAATTTCTGCAAGGCTCACTCCCCGCCTCCCTCATGTTTTTACCCAAAAGTTACCTCTCCGAGAGTCACCCCCTGATCTTATGTAAAATTTCACATCCTCTCTATTCTCTTTCTTGTTCTCATGTGTCTCTCCTTTCTGCTAACCATTGTCTAACACACTGACATTCTATCGACATCTTTATTGCGTTTCTGGTATGTCTTCTCCAGCACAAAGTATGTTCTGTGGGGCAGGAATATTCCACTGTATCCCCAGTGCCCTGAGCAGTGACTGCCACACAGTGGGAGTTCAAAGCACCATTGGCTGAATAAATAATGAACTGATAAATTGTGAGTTAAAACAATTAATACAGCACATACAAAATTTTTGTTTTATTCTTTGGGATCCTAGATTAAAATTTAAATACTTATGTATATTTTGATGTCCTAGCCTTTATTTCCTACTTTGGTATCTACTCACTACGGCTATGTGATTTTTCCAATGCTGTAAACATGCCCATCCATGAATACAAAATTGATCTAATTCCATTCTTCATTTCAACCCCTGCTGGTTCATAGTTGGCAATACTGAACAGCTGGCCCCAGGACTGGTTCAGGGGAGCTACTGCCTACCCCAGAAGGCTTCACTAGTAACAGACTGCCCAACCATTAGTAACCTCAGCGTGGGGAGAGCAGGGGCTATGGCCAACTTTCTCATAATTGCATTCCCAGCACCTAAACATTTTGCGCATGAATAAACTAGTTAATGAATGCATGCTTGGGCAGTTTATTGTATTTTATGTCCCACGCTGAGGGTGAGAGAGGCCACAAGGACCCCCCTGGGTGAGTTAGCACATTCTCTGAAAGAGGAGAATATTGTAGCTTTAATAAAATATTTTAAGGTCCCTTTTACATAACTGGAAGTAATTTTCAAGAGATTCTCTCCCCTGTCCACATGGCATGATGGTAGTAGCTTCAAATATGACAAAAATATAATGGACAGTTTTCACTGCACTTTTTAAGGTAGCTCTCAGAGGGAAAAATATGTGTTTGTATAAATATATGTATATGTATATATGCTATGCCTATATTATATATGCATGTATATGTAAGTGCATATGTTATACACATACACTATGCTTGTGTATATGCATGTGTGTACGTGTATCTGTGTGCCATGTATATGCATATGTGTGCACCGTGTATATAATGATGGGAAATCAAAACTGATGATAGTCAGCTGGTAAGCAAAGGGCATGATAGGGAAGAGGCTGGTCTATTTTCTTTGCCTAGTTTTTTAAAAAAAAAAAAAAAAAAATGCTTCAGAGGAAGCCATGCCTCAAATTCCACCTCATAGCTCATTCACCTCATAATTGGGAGTCAGTCATTCTGCAGTACGTTTCATATACATCTTTCATTCATTAACCCAACAAATACTAAGTGAGTACCTCCTAAGTTCCATGCTCTATATTCTATGCTTGAGAGTAAATGAGATAGATAATATCTCTTTCCCCTAGTGGGAAAATATATAAATATATATAACTATATAACCTAATTTCAGGTAGCAACATGGGCTGTAAAGACATTTAATGCAAGAAAAAGTTGGAGTGGGGTGAGATGCTTGAAGAGAGCACGGAGTTGAAAATGTAGAAGACCTCTGACGGCCAAGGGAACAGCAAGAGCAGTAATGAGCTTGTCAGGAACAGCAGGAGGAACAGCAGGAGAGGTCGTGATTACAGCAGAGAGGGGCCCAGTGGGCAGGGGCAGAGGGCATCAGGCCCCAAGGAAGAAGGGTTTTGTTAGAATTCATTCCTCAGTACATCACTGTGTGAGATGGATTCTGGAAAGGTCATTAGTTACTCTTTAAAGCAGAGAACAATTCAAGGTATTAAAAGCAAATAAAACCTCCTCTGTTGAAGAGGGAAATACATATGCATGCCAAATGCAATGGGCCTTGGCTACACAGTCACCAATGGCTGGGATCTTATTCCACCCGCACCCACCAACTCACCCTCAGTGGCCAGAATAAAAAGGATAATAGAACTTAACCGCTGGGCTAGTCTTCTTCAGGATTAGGTCTCTCAGCTGTCTCAGCTGCCTCCCTCTTAAGTGGATGACATCATCTCTGGTCTTCCCCCCAAACAAGTGGCTCTTTCTCTGGTCCCATATAATTAGCTTCCCGAGACACAATGGGAAGGCCTTAGCCCAAGCTTTTGGGGAAGACATTTGAAGCACAAGGGAATATTAGTGTTTTGCTTGGGCTGTGGAACAAATGTTCTGGAAATGAAAAATTTTGTGTGTTTGTAATTATGCATATCCTGCAGCATCTGCATAATGGGTCCAATTCAGCCTTGGCCTTGCTGCAAAACTGCCGTGTCTGTGGAGGGAGGTCAGCGCATAACATGAGAAGTGAACAGGAAGCTTTGCGCTGAAAATAGTGCCGTAATTTTTTTTCTTTTAATTTTAGGAATGAACTTTTCTCTTTCAGTGTATCTTCATGCATTTGCCAATATATTCTAAGCACACACATACACTTGTAAAATGTACGTACATGTATAAAATCAGCCTTTGTTCTGAGAGGATCTTTATAAAGAATTTAGGTGTTTTATGAGCAGGCGGCTGCCTTCTTCCTGGTCCAGGTTGGAATTTTAAAACAGAGGAGACAAAATACTAAAGTAGAAAAACTTCTTGCCACCAGGGAAACTCAGAAACACTAATGCTGAGGGACTCGATATGAATAAAATACCTGCTGGGGTTAGGTTCATTTTCAAAAATATTTCTTTAGAGAACTATATAAAGATTCAATTTTGATTTGAACAGATTCACCAGAAGTTTGTTGTGTTTTTTTGTTTTTGTTTTTTCTTATTTAACACTTTGGATCTGCTGTGTGCTGTTGATGTTTTAAAGGTTTAGCAGAATATCTATGCATTAAGGTTCTGGGTTCACAAAGCAAGTTTTCGTTTAAATGGCTTGACACTTTTTACCGGGTAACCCAGATGGATCCTATGGCACTTTCACACTCAAGATGAGAACAGTATTCTGGTGGCTACTTTAAGTCCTAAGTTTAAGTATTTGGCAGTTAAGATTCTAATAAAAATCATTGAAAGAGAATATTTATCAACATGGCCTGAGCCAAAGTGGTCCTGTTAAGTCAAAGAAATATGAATTCCATATTTGGTCTCCACCAAATTTCAGCGGTTTTAATGGAGGAAACAACACTTACAAAAGGAGCCTGACTTTATATGCTCCTCCCTCACTCCAGCATCCTCAGGTCCAAAGAGTTGATGCCAGCAATCTTTCTTATATATTTGGATACAAAAAGGCTTCGTCATTCAATTAATTGATTTTATTCATATTTTTATGAGAGACATCATGTGTGTCTCCTTTTCCCCAGACCAACCAGGATGGCACTCAATCATTTCAAATCCTGTATCAGTTGAAGTCAAAAACAAAGTTGTCCCCCACAATGGATTTAAAGCAATTCTGGAGTTGTCTTCCCCATCAGCTGTTGCTCCTCTGTTATCCAATCACCTTGGTATGCTGCAGGGCATGATAAAATAAGTAGCCAGGTCACCAAGGTGGGGAGTAACAACTCACTGGCTTTTTATAGTTCCCCCATGCAGCTTCTGACAATTACATGTCACAAAAATAAGAGATTTACCACTAATGATGGTCTCCTTGTGTTTAATCTACGGTGCCTACAGCCTCCTGGCATTTTTATTTGGGCAAACAGTACAGTCCCATTCCAGGCTGAAATGCAATGCTCCCTTGGTTTATTCGTAGGTGGCACAACTTAAAAGATAAAGTCTTTTGTCTTTTGCTCTTTATCTGCCTATGGACAGTGGAGGAACAGGAGCTGGGGGATGGGAAAGTAGAATCCCAGATAACATTTCTCCTCCTAACTACTCCATGTGCACACATGGACACTGTCTTTCCCAACGAGTCCTTGCCAGCCTGCGCATGAAGGCATGGCACAGCTGGCTAAGTAAGGCTTCACTGTTTGCTTCCCGAAATCCAGACTAGCAACAGCATCAATTAGTTCCGTGTATCCTCATTTCTCATCTTCCCTATTCCTTTTCAGTCAAGGTCATGGTTGTCTTGGGGCACCTGGGTGGCTTCGTCGGTTAAGCGTCCAACTTCAGCTCAGGTCATGATCTCACGGTTCATGGGTTCGAGCCCCATGTCGGGCTCTGTGCTGACAGCTCAGAGCCTGGAGCCTGCTTCAGATTCTGTGTCTCCCTCTCTCTCTGGCCCTCCCCTGTTCATGCTGTCTCTCTCTCTCAGAAATAAATAAAGCATTAAAAAAAAAAGTTTAAGATCATGGTTGTCTCATGAAAAAATATTCACAAAGAGATTGCATGAAATGGGGCTAAGGGGATTCAGAACAAGTCTCCTCAAATGTGCCACTTTGACATGTGGACTATTTTGAGATAAAGTCAACTGAGACCCTGAAGGCTCAAGAAAAACATCTGCCCCTCCCTTCATCACCTAGAAGAAGCTAAATGGAGAGCTGCCTGAGTGGCTCAGTCAGTTAAGTGTCTGGCTCTGGCTCAGGTCATGATCTCGTGCTTCATGTGTTCGAGCCCCATGTCGGGCTCTCTGCTGTCAGTGAGGGCCCACTTCGGAGCCTCTGTCTCCTTCTCTCTCTGCCCCCTCGCCCACACATGTGCATGCTATCTCTTTTTAAAATAAACATTAAAAAAAAAATAAAATGAACAAATGGAATATCTTTCCCAGAATAAGAGTTATTACCAGAGATAAATTTTATCTGAGTGACCTGTCTACATGGCAGGGCAGACATCTAATTATTAAACATCTGCTCTTCTTACCATCCTGTGAATCGCCCTCCTCCTCTTTGAAGCATCAGGTCCTATCCCATTCCTCAGCCCAGGATGGCATATATATCTCATTTTACCAGTCTATGAGCCTCTTGTGTATGTAGCACAAAATTATTTTATTTTCCATTAACCTCTTATGTCATTTTTTTTAAGACAGAGAGATGGGGGAGGGACGAGGGGATGGAGAGAGAAAGAGAGAGAAAGAGAGAATCTCAAGCAGACTCCACACTCCGCACAGACCCTGAATCAGGGCTCCATCTCAGGTGTCTGAGATCACGACTTGAGCTGAAATCAAGAGTCAGATGCTCAACAACTGAGCCACCCAGGAGCCCCTGTCTCATGTCAATTTAATTCTTCCAGGCCAAAGAAATTTTGAGGAGTAAACATTTTTCCCTTTCTCCCTTTCTCCTGACACAGAGCTGTCCAATCAGAAAGTGATAAGCATGTGACAGAAGCAAACAGGATATGGGAATAAAATGGGGAAAAAACAGAAAAACTGCACCTACATTCTAGGAATGAGCATCGGTTTGCTCTGGTGATACTAATGTGAATGAGAAAATGGCTGAAGCCATAAACAGTTTCCTCACACTTCCGTTATTTCTGTCTGCACTTCACCCTCTGTGTGCACTGAGCGCACCTATTCCACAGTTCACCAACAGGCTCCCAACAGATACAGCACAGCAAGCTTCTCTACATTTCATGCACGTATTGCCCATACTAAAAAAAGTTCACCTGATACAGAGAGCCAAAGCGGGAAACAGGTCCAGTGTCTGCTTGTTGGAAATGAATAACCTAAGAGAAGCATTTTTTAAAAGTGGATAAATGAGAAATCGGTGGACATACCATTTCTATATCATCAGATTAAACCGAAAAGAACCAGATGGCCACTCATTTTGTAGTGGTTGGCCACTCAGCCAACACATAGTTTTCTACACGTGGGCACCACTGACCTAGGGCAAAACTGAACAAAATCTCTGGAGAAGACCCACAGTCAACTGATAAATAACTGATAAGTAAGGGGAAATGACCCACAGTCAACTGATAAATAAGGGGAAATGCTTTAACTTCTAACTTTGATCCTTCCCAGGAAGAGATGACAGACAGGCCTGCAATAAATGAGACTTTTAGGCAAGCAATTCTCCCAACATCCACTTCTTCCTTTGCATTCTCCAAGTAGCCTCAAAGTTTTAGCCACCATGAAGTAGAAAACTTTTTTTTTTTTTTAAGACATGCAGTGGTTGAAAGATGGCCAACCGGAGGCAGATGGGGAAGTCACGGAAGCACAGGCTGGCTCTGGCTTCATACTAGAGGACCCAGGATGAAGCTCAATGGGCTTCTGTTAAATTCTGAGCACTCAGGTTACTCAGCTTTGTATCTGAATATCTGCACCTAGGACAACTACAGAGAGGAGGTGCTTAATAAATATCTGGTGACTCAATGAATAAATTCTAACAGGCTGTCAACTTTGGAAGTAAAATATACTGGCTAACACATCTGCTGAATAAATGGCCTGCATTATTACAGATGCTCCCCCAGCCCAGACAGACACACTTTCAGCCTTCTGCAAATGGCTCCACTTTAGGATTTTGGACATTTGGTGCATTAGTTAACTGTGGCTGCTCTAACAAACTTGGTGGTTTAAAACAAGAGAACTCCGAAGTCAAAAATCACTAGGTGGAAATCAAGATCCTGCCTGGCAAGCACTCCCTCCAGAGGCTCTGGGGGAGAACACATTCCTTGCCTCTTCAGGCTTCCCGGCTGCCAGCATCCCTTGGCTGTGGCTTCATGACTCCACTCTTCAAGGCCGGCATCTTCAAACCTCCTTCTGTTCTGTCTTTGCATTGCCTCTTTGTGTGGGCAAAATCTCCCTCTGCCTCCCTTTTAAAAGAGATACATTTGATTGCATTTAGGACCCACCCAGATAATCTAGGATTATCTCTCTATCAAAATCCCTAACTTTTTAAGTTATTTATTTTGAGAATGAGGAGCAGCAGAGAGAGAGAGAGAGAGAGAGAGCAAGAGAGAGAGAGAGAGAGCAAGAGAGAGAATCCCAAGCAGGCTCCACACTGTCAGCACAGAGTCCGATGGAGGGCTGGAACTCACGAAGCCTGAGATCATGACCTGAGCCCAACTCAGACGATTAACTGACTGAGCCACCCAGGTGCTCCCAAAAATCCTTAACTTAATCACATCTGTAAAGATCCTTTCTTCAAATAAGATAACATTTTCAGGTTCCAGGGAGTGCGGCCTGATGTCTTTGGGGGCCATTATTTAGCTGAGTATTACCAAATTGAGTATTACCAAAAGAATAGAGCAGGCAGCAGTGATTGTGAGAAACTTCAGACTGTCTCTATCGCTATGAGGATGCTTGCTGCCACATCTGCGTTATTTTGTTGTAATGCCTGCAGTTACGAATGGGATATTATTGACATTGCACAAGTACTCAAACCTTTGGATTTAAATTCAAATCTGAGCTGCCCAACAGCTGTCAGAATGGAACTGTCTATCTTGGGAGAGATCTACATTATCTGTGTTGAGAGGGGGAAAGTCTCCTTTCTCCTCATCATGGGGCCTTAGCTCTACCAACCACTCCACTTTGTTGTCAGGCCCAATCTGTGTGAGGAAACCCACGAGGGAATTAGTGTACATGGATGAGGCTGGTTTGGGTAAAAGAGATATTGATGGGTCAAGGCTGAGTATTGGCAGGAGAGCTGGAATTGGAGCCTTGGATTTATTACCATTTTCTTTACCACTCTGATGCTCAACACGTGGTTCTTGGGTCCCTAGAATACTGCCTGAGGTAGTTTTTGGGGCTGGCTCTAAACACGGTTTATTCCTGCTTCTTACCCACACACTGAGCTTCAAGTCTGCCATGAAACCAGTCTACAGGCTCCCCCTAACGCAGAGAGCTCCACCCCATATACGGCTGAGTTAAATCTTCATATGTGGGGGCGCCTGGGTGGCTTAGTTGGTTAAGCATCCGACTTTCGCTTACATCATGATCTGGCGGTTCTGGTACATGGTGGCCAGAAGTTTTACTCACCATTACTTTTATACTGTCAATTCAAATTCCAATGCAGTGAAAAAGGCAATCTTAGAATTGTTATGAAAATAATTTGACCCCAAGGACACTTTGAGAGACTTTTGGGCAATCCCAGGGATCTACAAACCACACTTTGAGAACTGCGTTAAAGGATAAGGTTTTAACAGTATGTCAAAAGCACTATCAATGGCAAGCTAAGATCCTCAGTCAGATGGAGGCAATGTAATTATGACTAACCCCAGAGTTAGTTTTGCAAAAATAATTAGTGAAGAGTTGAAGCAAATTGACCATCTATGCAACCATCATAGACATAATTCTAAACCACCAAGAAATCTTTGAGGCTAAAGGTAAGGTATGAACAAAGCATGAACAAATCTGAATGCCATGAATACAGTCAACAACCTGAAAGCAGGGCCATTTTTTGGGCAAGTGAGTAGAGAAACAGCATTGCACCTATCCTCAATTCCCTAGCCTCACAGGAATGAGGGAGCAGAGGAAACCATAGCAGGAGCAGCAGGAAGATGGAGGCAAATAGGTCATGGTGTGTCCTTGGACTGTTCCAAGATCCTGGGGCCAGCCTGCCTGGTTTTGAAGCTCTCTCCTGCCACTTGCCAGCACACAACCTTGGGCAAATTCTGGAACCACTATCTGTCTCAGTCTCCTCATGTCCAAGGTAACTATAATATTAGTGCTTTTCTCACATGATTGCTGTAAGAGGTACACAAGATGACGTACCCAAAGCACTGAGCATGGTGCCCAAAAAAATAGTACTCAGTACATATATCTTATTAAAAATAAGGACCAGGGGCGCCTAGGTGGCTTAGTCGGATGCATATATCTTATTAAAAATAAGGAACAGGGGCGCCTGGGTGGCTTAGTCGGTTAAGCGTCCGACTTTTGCTTAGGTCATGATCTCGCAGTTCCTGGGTTCGAGCCCCGTGTCGGGCTCTGTGCTGCCAGCTCAGAACCTGGAGACTCTTTCAGAGTCTGTGACTCCCTCTCTCTCTGACCCTCCCCTGCCCACGCTGTCTCTCTCTCTCCTAGAAATAAATAAAACATTAAAAAAATTAAAAAAAAAATAAGGAACATACTTCTGTACTGATTCAACTCTTCCCCACATGCATAAGTGCTTAATCAGCCCACTGTTTTGCCAGCATTAAGTGTTCAGCAGAGGTTACTTCCTCCTACCAGCGAGCCTGGGAAGCCTGTCTGGACCTGTCATTTCTTTTTTCTTTCTTTCTTTTTTTTAATTTATAGAACTCTTTTTTTTTTTTAAGTTTATTTATTGGGGGTGGGGTAGAGAGAGAGAGAGAGCATACTCACATGCATGTGGGGAAGGGGCAGAGGGAGAAGGAGAGAATCCATGCTATCAGTGACAAGCCCCATGTGGGGCTCAAATCCATAAACCATGAGATCATGACCTGAGCCCCAGTCAAGAGTCAGAGGCTTAACTAACTGAGCCACCCAAGCATCCCATGTTAATTTATTCTTAATTAACTCTTAATTGCATTGTGAATCATTTTTTAACTTTGGCTTTTAAATTATTTTTAAACACAATACAACAGTAAAATAAAGTATAAAAAAAAAAAAAAAAAAAAAAAAAAAAAAAAAAAACAAAGAGAGAGATCCTAGTCCTGGACTTGAAAACACCTTGCATGTTTAACTCCACCCCCTGCTCATCCATTATCAGGACCCCTCTCCTCCAAGCTCTCCACACTCAGCCATAGTGAGGTTTGCTGAGTTCCCTGACTGGCTAGTTCTCGCCCGTCATAGGCTCTCACACCCTCCATTCCCCATGTCTGCCTGGATCCTCTGCTCTGACTCTGCCAGTCTGGTTAGGATTTCCTCCTGCAGATCTCTGCTCTATAGACCTGTCATTTCATCCCTGCTGCTCTGAGTGTCATGGCTCACTCACCAATGATTCACTGAGAAATCTGATGTTTAAATGTGAAAAAGTATACACAACATGAAAACTGTTATATAAAAATGGAAGTGCTTATTATATAGTGGAATTATGTCTCATGTTTTCTTACAATTGTTTCCTTGGTGCTGAAAACATGTTTGAAAACAAAAAGAATTGTTTTTAAAAATTAAAACTAGCAAAACATTTAAGCCACTGATAAAAATATCAACCATGCTTTTTTCTAGTAGGTCTCTATGGTAAGCAACATAATGCACCCCCCTCCAAAGATATCCCCAGAACCTGGGTTATCCTGGTGAGTCCAATGTAGTCACAGGGTCCTTTAAAGTTGGAGAGGTGGGCAGAAGTCAGGCAGTGAGAAATGTGACTACAGGAGAAAGGCACAGAGAGCTGCGACACTGCTGGCTGTGGAGACAGAGGAAGGTGCCACGTGCCAAGGGATGTGGGCAGCATCCAAAAGCTAGAAAGGGCAAGGACACAGATTCTTCTCTAGAGTCCCCTGGAAAGAATGTAGCCTTGCCAACATCTTGAATTAGTGACACCCATTTGGACTTCAGAATTACAGAAATGTAAGATAATAAAGTTACGTTGTTTAAACCACTAAGTTTACGGTAATTTGTTATGCAGCAAATAGAAAACGAAGATAGTCACAAAGGTCATCCGATCAGTGCCGGTATGCTTTGGTATACAAGCAAATAAGCAACCAGTCACCAGGGCGGGGACTAACAACTCCTGTGGCTTCACGAAGCCCCCAGTGCAGCCTTGGCTGTTTAAATGCCACAAAATAAGAGAATGATCATTAACGGCAGTCCTGACCCCTGAAGATTTAGATTCAAAAGGCCTGGGACACAAGGATATCCATTTTTACTAGTGACTCTATTAGAAACTGATGGTGGTCCATGCATTGAGAGACATCCACTTCTGCTCATAAGGAGCTTATAATTTAGGTGCTGAGTAGGTATAATTCCAATACCTAATAGATAGATAAATATTCATACTTCCAAAGACAAGTTAACAGCCAGGGACGAGTGTACAAAGCTAGAAATGGCCTGGAACACATAAATCCTTCCATATGCTTTGTTAACAAAAACTAGCTGTAGTTAAGCCAGATGAGGCCTCTGCCAGCTCTCCGGCACAGCCGGGGCCCGCGGGCTCTGGTACAGAATCCTGGCAGCCCCACAGACCTCTCCCCCGTGGGCACAGACTGAAGTCAGAACCCTTCGCAGCCTCCCACCTGTCTCTCTTGTTTCCTTATGAGGTGGTGACGTGCTGGCCCAGGGTGTGTCATCTTCAAACTGAACCCAGTTGCTGATGGCCGAGGCCAGGTCGGGTGGCGGCTGCTTGGGGCTCCCAGGAGGGGAGGCCGCTTCAGAGATGAGGCCCAACTTTTCAGAGGAGTCATCCTGCTCCGAGTGGGAAAGTTCCTGAGAGCCTCCATGAACCACATGGTTCTCCCCGGAGGAGCTCTCAGACCGGTCTGAGTAAGAAGATGGTCCTGGGAGGTGCTCTTCAGTGTCCCCTGAAACAGAAGCCAGACCCTGCCATCAATCGTGTGAGCGAGGCCACTATTCAAAACTGTCTTGTGGAGGAAAAACCAAGGAGAGGTAAGGGGTGAGCACAATTCCGGTGGGTGAGGGTGAAGAAAGAGCTGTGCCCATCTGTCTCTATGCCCAAGGAGTGTTTCCTAATAATGTGTACAAAGGATAACCTCTGCATGTCCCCAGTCGGTACCCAGGCAGGCTGAGACTGAGTAAGACTGGAAGTCTCACTCACTATTCTGACCCCATGCCTATTCCAGTGCATCCTGGGCACAAACAAAAATGTTTACAGAGGCCAAACTGAGTCAAATGAGAAAGGCAAAAGGCAACAGGGACTGGTAGAGACTTAGGCTGAACAAGAAAGCATCTGTCTGGACTGAACACATTCACATTCCAACTTTAACCTCTGTGCAGTCCAAACTCCACCTGTCTACAGACCGCCAGGTGCAAACTCTGTACCAGGACCAGCTAAATGCAGCCCAGAGGCTCCTCCCCTAGCTTTCTAGCACTTTATTGGTCCAGGAACACTCAACAGTCTTCAAAAACATTTTTTTTCTTAAAGAGAACTATGTCCTAATTGTGGTGGTGGTTATACAAATCTATACATGTGTTAAAGTTTATCAACTGTGTACCAAAAGTAGTCAAGCTTTACGATATAAAAATCGTAAAGATTTCTAAAAATCAAAGAATATAAAACTTTTTTCTCTCATCATTAGCCAGACAAACTAGTCCATCTGCATATAACCAAACCCTTTAGACTTGTGCAGCCCAACAGAAAGAAAAGGTGAACCACATATGTAATTTTAAATATTTTAGTAGCCACATTAAAAAAAAGTAAAAAGAGAGGTTAACTACTCTTACTAATATAAAATTCAACTCTGTACATTGAAAATGTACAATTCTAACATGTCGTTAATGTAGAAGTTATTAAAGAAATATTTTACTTTCACTAGGTCTTTGACATTCACTGTGGGTATTTTATACTTCAAATATATATTTTTTTAATTTTTTAATGTTTTTTAAAATTTATTTCTGAGAGAGAGAGAGAGAGTGTGAGCAGGGGAGGGTCAGAGAGAGAGAGACACACAGAATCTGAAGCAGGCTGCAGGCTCTGAGCTAGCTGTTAGCACAGAGCCCGACGCGGGGCTCCAACCCACGAACCCTGAGATCATGACCTGAACCGAAGTCGGATGCTTAACCGACTGAGCCACCCAGGCACCCCAATACTTCAAATATATTTCAATTCAGACTCACTGCATTTCAAAGGCTCCAGAGCCACATGGCCCCATCCTGGAGAGCACACCTGTACACTCACACTTTCCAGACACCATAAGTGAAGCTGGGCTGATAGCAGTTGGTGGCAGTAGCTTCAGTGGAACAGAATCAGCTGATAAGGCTCTGCAAATATCTCCTGACCCCTACCTTGACCTTCATCCCTGAGCACCAGTTCCCTGGAAGTCATTTAGCCATCTTTCTCATGATCATGAATGACAATTAACTGAGTTCTCTCCATGTGCCAGGCGCTGGTCTAAGTCCTTTCCATATATTAATTCACTTAACCCTCACAGCCACCCTGAGGAAGCAACTGTGATTACCCCTACTGCTCAGATAAACTTACTGCTCAGAGAGGTTAAATAAACAATCTACCCAAGGGCACGTCACTTATTTGTGACAGAGCCAGGATTTGAGCCCAAGCAATCTGGTTCTAGCGCCTGTCACTCTCCACAACTATGCTTTAGAAACTGAGGAAATCCAAATTGCTGCTGGAAGTAACATCTTAAAAGGCCAAATATAAAGTAGTTTGTAAACACGAAGTTTATGCTCCTTGGAAGAAAGCAGCCAACACTTTTGCTGTTTCCAGCCCCTTTTGTTTGGGACTCTAAGGTTCCTAAAGTGCTTCCCCCAGGCTTCTAAGTGGGAGAATATGTACCTCAGGAAGGTGATACACTAGCTCGTTTTCACATTATTAAGGTCCCCCCACAAAGAATGATCAAGTAGAAGTCATTGTAAACAGTATGGATCTTTGCTAATCTTTTCACTTAAGAAATGAAAGTGCTCCTTACCCTCAGAAGGGACAGGGAAGAGCGATTCCTCGTTGAAGGAGACCCACTCTGACTGGTGGGTAGCAATCACATGGTCCAAGGTCGTCATGCTAGGAAGGCACTGGTCATCTTCACACTGACAGCCTCAGGTAGACCCCAGAGTAATGTCTGGGGTGGGGTTTGGTGGCACGCGGGACTTGGGCCTCAGCTGTTATGAGGGTTTTGTACAGAGCAGCACGCAGAACACAGGTAGATTGGCCCCTTCTTGTCTTTGGCTACTCTGCCAAGAAGAAATCTGTTTTAAAAAATAATAAAAGTTAAAAAGGACAACGATCACCTTATATCCAATCCACACAGGTCCAGGGTTTTCAACATCGCCCACAGGGGGGTCTGGGGAGTTTGCAACTTGTATTCCTTCTCTCTGCCCTGTATTGTCCCCACTTCTTGTACAAGTAAAACCTTGGTTTGAGAGTATAATTTGTTCCAGAAACATGGTTGTAATCCAAAGAACTTGTCTATCAAAGTGAAATTCAAGAACCATTGGCTCAGATGTGATCATGTGATGTTTGGCATCACATACTACTTGTATTAAATCACTTGTTTATCAAGTTAAAATTTATTAGAAATGTTTCCTTGCCTTGCAGAACACTCGCAGAACAAGTTACTCACAATCCAAGATTTTACTGTATCTGCCTTTAGCATCAAGATCTCTGTACATGACTTCACATCAGACTTGTAAATAATCATGCAAATTTTAATAATCAGATTCCCAAATTTCCCCAATTATTATATTTTGGAAATAGTTCTATTTATAATATAATACCATTATGGTAAAACAAAAATTAAAACTTTTCAAAGTACTTTCACTTTCTTTTACCAGACGGCTAAATAAAAGCTTGTTCTTTCCTATTAAGTCAGTGCAGTTTCTTGCCTTAGGCAGGTAGCTTTTTGCAAGCCTGATTTAAATTCTTGGCAGAAACCCAACCACCTCCAGATGGAACCTCCAAGCACGGTTTGCCAATCAAGAAAAACAGAAATGGAGTCATCTTTTTCATTTGGAGTAAAGGGGGAGGGAATATTTGCTTTAGTGAAAAATGTGAGTTAAAGAAACATATTTTCAATCTAGCCCATTTTCGATCTACTATGAAATAGCACATAAAAGCCTAGCCTTTACTCCCACTGCAACTACGTTCTATGTATATAGGATACTTAATAGACTTACAACTCTGTTTGTACTATTAATGTCCATTTACAACTTGAACCTAGCTCTTGCTCTTATAATAAATTAATAAAATCTGAATTAATGCAAAATTAATGTGTTTCCACAAAAGAGCTACCACCTGCCCTGAACACTATCAGCTCTTATTAATGAAATGCTCACAATATTGATTTTAGTCTAGAACAATTTAAGTCATAGTCTTGTGACTGGTGTATAATAAAAAGAACATGTTGTGGAAATTTTAGTGTAGATTATTATCTGCTGTAAATCATCTATGCTGGGCTTAATCTGAATAGAAATATGTAATAGTTTTTGCCTTTTTTGGTAACTAAAACAGTTTTGCTGTACAATACTCCCTAAAAATAACTGCTTGCAGACATTTATAATTTTCAGAAACATATTTTCATACCATACCTCATTTGATTTGATAACCATTTTAGTTGAGTGAGACATGTAACTATAATTCCTTTACAAATGAAGAAATTTGGGGTGAGAGGAGTGATTTATCCAACACTTTCATTGTTTCCAGGCCCTTGTTTGGTGCCCTAAGAGATTTCCTCCAGGATTCCAAGTGGAAGACTTCACACATCCCAGGACAGTGACAAGTGGACCCTTTTTTTCCTCCATGATAAGATCCCACCCACTGAATGATCAACTAGAGGCCACAACAAGCAGGTGTGTTAGATGCACCAAGCTATCAATGACACCCTTAAACCTAGGTCTTCTGGTGCCAAAACACTCTGATCTTTGGGTCACAGCCACAAAAATAGTACTGGAATATACTCAGACTATCACCCAACTAAAGCACTTTACATCAATTACAATGGAACCATAATGAAACAATCAGTGGAACTCCCCATCTGCCAGGGCATCCCAGCTGAACAGAGAATGGAAAGCCTGGAAATATCTCTTCTAAGTCCCTTTCCCAAGATTTTTACCAACCACAAGACCAGGCGTGTGCAAACAGGCTGGAGAGTGCAATGCTCCAAACCCAGATTTCACCAGAAAACCACACAGAAGCCCAAAGACCCTAAGAGCTGACGCCAGCGGGCTTCTCCCATAAAGCCTTTCTCAAGTGCCATCAGACATCAGCGTCACTCAGTATGGTAATGGCTGCAGGCCACGATAAGACAGCAAAATTGAAGAGTCAGACTCCTCCACTCCCAACAACAGCAGTATGTAAACCAGATCCAACAGCAACAAAAAAGCCACAATACAAATTCATGTGCTGACACATGCAGCATCATAGCTCAATGGTGAAAACATCCTCCTGATCCCGTGATGATGAATCCAGCAGAATTCACAGATGAGTGTGGGTAGGGGATGGGACAAGGGAAGAGGAGAAGGAAAAGGGTGAGGGTAATGGGAAAAAATACCTAGAAATTGTAGAGCTCAAAGGTTTTAAAGACCAACAGTCCAGCTCTCAAGTACACAAATGAGTCAACTGAGGTCCAATGAAATCAAATGCAGCAACAGAGAATGAGAGCATGGGCCTGGGATTTGAATCCTCTACAGCCTTTACGACTCATTTGACCCCTGTACAGTAGGAATAACAAAACTCACTTCATAATTTTAAAGATTAAGAGAGATAATACATACTGAGTGCTTAGTACTGGGAGTAAGGAACCCTCTGTAACAATGAGAATGATGATAGCAGGTAACCTTACAGAGGGCTTACTATAAGCCTTCCAGGTCCCATTCCAGACACCTTATAAATGTCAGCCTTAACCACTGCTGTTGTTAAATTACTTGCCAGAAGTTACACAGCTCGTTAGTGGAAGTCTTGGGACTAGAATGCAAATTCATGAAACCGCCCCTTTCTGTCATTTACACATTCTGGCTTTAGTCATTTCTCTTTTCAATCATTTTTAGAGCAGTTCTCCCAGATGTTAAGTAGAGTCAAGCACTCAACCTCCTTTTTAGAGATACAAGCACACTTTGGCTGAGGAACCAAGAACACTACTCAAAAAGTACGAATGAAAGAAGAGTCCCAAAGATTTATCTACCCTTCCTTAGCTTGTCCATCTCAGATCCAGATATGGGCTGGTTATAGACAATAAGCAGTCACAAGAAAGCCTGGTGGAACAAATTTGTTACAGGGAACCCTTTATCATAACCCAGTGAAATGGATTCTAGGTATCTGTCATGAAACAGCCACATCTAATAACTCATGAGATGCCAGACCTTGCAAGGTGCTGTGCTAGCAGCTGGAAACCACAAAGGAACCCAATAATTGTGAGGCTAAGTTGACACTGGTATTGGTTTCTCTATAAAAACCTCACCCCATTTTTAGAATATGAATCATAAAGTTAGGCTGAAAATCACCACAAATGGGTAGTGACTCAGTATCGGCAGCAGGATTGACCAAGAGACACTACAAGTTTCATTGTAGTGTCTGGCTTCCACTTCAGAAAGCAGTTTCTTTCCCAGCATCCCTTATATACTAAAATCCAGGGGTGGTGAACAGTTAGCTGATAAGGTCGGAGTCACAGAAGTAGATCTGTCTTGTGCCGGTCCTCTGATACACACTTGTGAGTCCTATGTGTTTGGAAATGTACTAAGCACCCTTTGAGATAGTGACCTGCAAGGAGCTCGCAATCTAGCTGGGGACACATAAGAGCAAACACAACAAATCCAGGAATAATCCTGCTGGAGGACACACCAAAAATGCTGTTTAGCCATTGAGAGATCTGTAAGGGCTGGAGCCATAAAGAACTGGGCCGATTTCTTGGATATGAAGAACATCCTTGGTTCTGGGCCACCAGAACGGAGAAGTAAGGATATCTGAGGGCATCCTTGGGACAGAGGATCAGCATTAAGCGAAGTTAAGAGTCAGACCTTTGTGGGCTTGTTTCTAGGCAGGTGAAGAGGTCAGTCCGATGAGAGCTGAGGTGTTTACTGGGGAAATGTGGGGAGAGAGAATTGGTAGCCTTAACAGCTGAGGAGAAGAGTTCAGTGGGAAATGGTAAGCTGCCAAAGGCATGGGTGGAGAGTGACTGAAGAAATATCCCTATAGGAGATGAATGCTCCCTGGACAACACCTGACAAGGAGCCTGGAGACGAAAGCTATTGGTCACAACAGGATCTCAGTGTGCCTGGCAAAGTCAGGGGGCAGCATCATCAGAAACATGTACTGAGTTCTCTGTGTTGGGCCCATTTTAGGGCCTGAAAGTACAAGGAAAAACAAGAACTGACCTCAAGTAGCTCACAGCAGATGTCAGGGGGTATACTGACAACACAAAACAATAACACAGTAGGCTCTCTAACCTATTATGACAGGTGATCCCTCAAAACAACGACAGCAGAGCATATAGGTGTTAAAAGACTACTGAGTAGGTGGTCGTGAGGTACACCTTAAAATGGAAGGGAGGGAGCAAAAGAGCAGGGGGGCAAAGGCATTTTAGGAAGGGGGAACAGGACTGGTATGTCTAGTGGACAGTGAGTTACATTCTGTTTACAGTAGGAGATGGTAGGAGTGGTGCTGAGTCCACACGAAAAGGAGGGGCTGGAAGAGAGACAGCTCTCAATTTCAGAATGAGTTTGAACATGTGAAACTACTCTTCCCATTCCCACTGCCAATGCCTTGATTCAGCCCCTTATTGTCTCTCATCCAGATAATCACCAGTCTCTTACCTGTCTCCCTGCCTTCATGGTCACACCCCTCCAACCTATTACCCAATGCATTATGTCAGAGTGCTTTTCTTAAACCTGAAATGCCCATGGCATGACTCTGCTTACAATCTCCTCAATGGCCCTCATAGCCACAGACTCCTTCCCTCCTTATGTTAGGCAGAGTTGGTTTCTTGGCTGCTTACAAGCAAGAACTCTGATCTATGGTACCCTTCTCTGACTCCCACTAATTCCACTTGTCCCTTATCTTCTATGTGTTGATGGTATCTTACTTATACTAATTTACCAAATTATAATGAAATTTATTTGCTAATGTGGGTCTCATGCCAATTAGCCTGTAAGCTCCCTGGAAAATGGGACTAGATTATTTTGTTGTTGATGTCTTCAATTCTTAGAATAGGGTCTTATATTTATTAAATGTTGAGTAAATAGTGGAATTAGAAAATGAACAAATTAACTTGTTTTGTCAGGGTTTTGAGCAGGTAAATGTTTTAGTAAGGTTAATTAAAACTCTCTACATAAGATAGCTTGAGGAACATTCTAGATATAAGGCAACATGTATGTGCCCTTTTCTCTTTGATCTAAAACTGTGCGTTCCAATTTAGGGAATGCCTGGGTGGCTCAGTCAGTTGATTATCTGACTCTTGATTTCAGCTCAAGTCATGATCTCATAGTTTGCAGGTTCGGGCCCTACATCAGGGTCTGAGCTGGCAGTGCAGAGCCTACTTGGGGTTCTCTCTCTTCCCTTACCCTGGTCACACACTCTCTCAAAAAGAATAAACATTAATAAACAAACAAATAAATCTGTGTTATACAATTTTAATACAGTAGCCACTAGACACAAAGTAAGTATTGACATGCAGCCTAAATTGACTGGTCTTTGACAAGGATGTCCACTCTCACCAATGTTATTCAACACAGCGTTGGAAGTCCTAGCCTAAGCAATCAGACAATGCAAAGAAATAAAAGGCATCCAAATTGGCAAGGAGGAAGTCAAACTTTCACTCTTCACAGATGACATGATACATTATGTGGAAAACCCAAAAGACTCCACCAAAATACTACTAAAAGTGATCCATGAATTCAGCAAAGTCGCACGATATAAAATCAATGTACAGAAATTGACTGTATTTCCATACACCAATAATGAAGCAGCAGAAAGAGAAATTAAGGAATCGATCCCATTTACAATTGCACCAAAAACCATAAAATACCTAGGAATAAACCTAACCAAGAAGACAAAAAAATCTATACACTGAAAACTAAAGAAAGCTTATGAAAGAAATTGAAGAAGAAACACACAAAAAAATGGGAAAACATTCCATGTTCACGGATTGGAAGAATACTGTTAAATGTCAATACTACCCAAAGCAATCTACATATTCAATGCAATTCCTATCAAAATAACATCAGCATTCTTCACAAAGCTAGAACAAACAGTGCTAAAATCTGTATGGAACCAAAAAAGACCCTGAATAGTGAAAGCAACCCTGAAAAAGAAAACAACCTGGAGGCATCACAATTCCAGTTTTTGACGGATATTTTTCAGTAGACATAGAATCTGAGGTTGACTTTTCTTCAGTATTTTATCTTTGCTCTCTATAGTTTCTTTTATTTTTATTTTTTTAATGTTTATTTATTTTTGACAGAGAGACAGAGTGTGAGCAGGGGAGGGGCAGAAAGAGAGGGAGACACAGAATTCGAAGCAGACTCCAGGCTCCGAGCTGTCCTCACAAAGCCTGATGAGGGGCTGGAAACCACGAACCACAAGATCATGACCTGAGCCAAAACTGGACGCTTAACCAACTGAGTCACCCAGAAGCCCCTGGTCTCTAGTATTTCTGGTGAGGAGTTGACTTCGAGTATTATTTTGCTGTTATATCTTATTTCTCTAATAGCTTTTGAGATTTTTCTCTTTTTCTTTGGTTGTCAGCAATTATCTATGATATGTGTAGATATTGTTTTCTTAGAACTTACTCCATTTAAAGTTTATATACTATTTCGAATATGGATGTCATTTTTTTGGGTTATATTTGGAAAAATTCAGTCACTATTTCCTCAAGTATGTTTTTCTGCCCCCGTTCTCTATATCTTCTTCTACTAATCTGTTTTCAAGTTTATTGATTCTTCTATCATCTTCATTCCCTGTTAAGCTCATCCTGCAAATTTTTCATCTCAGTTATTCAACTTTTCTGTTTTAGAATAGATTGATTAGATTAGATTCATCAGATTCTTTTATAGTTTCTATTTCTCTGCTAAGATGTCCTATATATTCACTTGTTACAACAATATTTTTCTTTAGTTCAACTAATATATATATTCTTCTAATATATAATATCTGCTTTACAGATTTTGTCTCCAAAATCCAGTATTTGGGCAATTTGGGGATTAGTTTCTGTTGACTGTTTTTTTGTTTTGTTTTGTTTTTGACTTTGGATAATATTTACCTATTTCTTTGCATGTCTACTAATTGTTGCTGATACACAGAAGACATTCTGAATTTGAAGACGATCAACTCCGCAGAGTTGATTTTTTTGCCAGAAGTCAACCTGCTTGCTCACATTCATTTTGTATGCGCTTGGTCTTCCACTTTGTTGGATGGATTTGTGAAAAGCCAAAGATGTCTCCTAAGCTCCTCTAACTGCAGATCTCAACTTTCAAACTCAATCTCCACAGCAGATTTTGACAGCTCCAGACTCTGTTAGGGTGGGCTAAGAGTAGGTCTGACTCTAGACCAGCAGCTAGCAAACTACAGCCATGACCCGAGTGTGGCCCTCTGCCTTTTCTTGTAAATAAAATTATACTGAGATAAAACCATGCCCATTCATTTATATACTGTTTATGGCTGCTTTTGCAATTTTTAGCAAAATTGAGTAGTTATAACAGATGCTGTATAGCTCACAAGATCTAAAATAATTACAATCTAACTCTATTTAAAAAAATTACCAACCTTGCTTGAAAGCATGTTCCTTACCCCTAAGACATAGACTTTCTCTATCTTTTCTGGATGCTTAGAATGTTAATAATGTGTTAAGGAGGTCTTTCCAGTGTGGCTAGGGTGGACTGCCAATGTCTCCCAATACTGCCTGACCTCTAGTACTTCCGCCCCATTCTCAACCCTGGAGCTACCACTTCTGAAAAATCTCATATGGTTTCAGTCTGTATGTTTGCACTCCTGCCAGGCCAAGGATTCCCTGGGTACACCCAGACACACTTCTGCTCCCGAGTTCCCCATGCAATTCTCTCTTCTCTAATGCCCTGCCTGGCAGATTCCAGCTGCTTCACTGTTCCAGACTCTGATCTCTGTGTCCTAAGCTCAGCAGGACTGCTGTGCTCAGTGTAGACTCCAGCATATGATGTTGCAGTCAGAAAACTTTCTCCTGGAAGAGAGCCAAGGTGATCATCAGGCTCACCTCATGAGCTTTCCTTCTCTCATGACTGAAATACTTACTGTGCTTTCTGTTGAATAATACCTAAAAACAGTTGCCTCCTACAGCTGTCCAGTAGTTTCAGTTGTTCACTGCACAAGGACTAGTACGTTACCAGTGATAGCCAAAATTGAAAGTCCTACCCTGAAACATTCCCTTCTGACTTGTAATCATTTTCAACAAGAAAAAAGAAGTCTAGTTCAGATCATCTAAATTAGGGTGATTTTATAGTGATGTCCTGGAATTGTTAATCAGAAGTTTTAGAAAACTTTCATTAATCATATGAAAAGGAAAAGAGGCTTTCATGTAGCTCTATGGATTAATTCCATCCCTTCAGAGCTGAGAAAATGCTTTTGTTTTGTTAGAGTGGCCATGGTTTATACTACTGTAACATAATTCTTGTTTGGTTAGTGATCCAAAAAGATAATTTAAATCTGAGAATTTAGCCATCTCCCTCTTGGGTCTCTCTGCCATATATATACAACAAGACAACTACTTTGGAAATCTCTGCACCCACTTGTTGGGTTTTGAGGCTACTGGCAAATGCTATCCAGCCATCTGTCTGGAATTTATGCAGAAACATCTAAAACTAGATTCTAGTGCCAATTCGAAACCCCAAAGCAAAGCCTCAACTTTTTTCTGATCAAAGACAAGCACATAAAGGTCAAAAAGAAAACTGGGAAGAAAGAAAGGAGGAAAGAAACTAAGACTGCATAGATTGTATGTATTTCTGTACAGCTTTCTTCCAAAGCAAGACATTCAACCAATTTAGTGAACGTCTGCTATGAACTCAGCATTTGCAACGTAGAATACAAAATAATACCAAGCATGGTTTTATACTCTGAGACCTCTGTCACAGTGGGCTAAAGAAATCACAGTGATTTAATCACAAAGTTAAAGTAACCATTCCACTTGTTTCATAACTTCTCAGAATAAACAGAAGTCCGGAAGGCACAATTACCCTATGGCAAAGACCTATATCAGATTCATGACTTGGAACACTGCTTTTCTTCCTTCTTCCAAAGCCTTTTGATTTAGGAGAGAACAGAGTTCATTTTAACAGAACCTGAACACTGGAAAACACACACACACACACACACACCTTTTAATTAACAGATACTTTGATGTTCCCAAAAGGAAAAGGTAAGTGGCTTTGGTTATGTGCTTGTACTATCTTTTCGCCATTTTTTCTTTCATTCTTTCATTTAAATGTATTATTCTTTAAAATAAAAAAAAAGGGGGGGGCACCTGGGTGGCTCAGTTGGTTAGTTGTCCAACTCTTGGTTTCAGCTCAGGTCATGTATGATCTCACAGTTAGTGAGTTCAAGCCCCACATCAGGTTCCACGTTGTCAGCAAGGAGCCTGCTTGGGATTCATTCTCTCTCTCTCTCTTCCCCCCTGCCCTCCTGCTCTCTCTCTCTCTCTCTGTCCCTCTCCCACTTGCTCTCTCAAAATAAATAAATTTTAAAAAATAAAAATAAATAAATAAAAATTTTTAAAAAGACTGATCACTCCTCCTCCACTGGAACTTGGGGAATAAAATGAATACCCCAGCTTCAAGTCAAACATACATAGAAACTCCAAAAGGAATATATGTCATATTTCAACTAATGTCACTATGTATCCATGATTCTCCACTATTTCTCTTACAATCACATACATCATAATTTCCTATCCCTAGATAGGGATGTCTGTTTTTGTTCCCTCAAAAGTCACATTATTTGTGTGTGTGTACACATATATACAAATGCATATACATATATATTTACATGCATGCATATACATATATCCCAATGTTATAGTTAAAAATATTCTATTGTGTGATTTTTCTTCAAAATAAATAATCCTGATTGCTGCGTTATTAAAAAACTCTATGGCTCCACATTCAGAGTCAAGGAACTAAGTCACACTTGGCCTGAAAAACAGGTTGTCTCTGATCTTAGGTGCATTCCTGAGGCAGTGACCCTGAAGGACATCCCTAGGTGCTTGAACAGTGTGTTACATCCAGAATGTAATGAATAACCCTAACACGTCACCCTTTAAAGTTTGCAGAACACTTTCTAGCACCTCAAACCCTTAGCAGGATCTGGCTTCCTCCATCTTGGTAAACTCATCTTGGCTTACTTCAGTTTCATATTTGGAAGAGGAATACTACTCTTCTGCCTGTATGAAAGTAGGACATTGGTGTGGATAATTTATTTCCATCTACATTTTAGAGCCACAAACCTATCACTTTAGATGTTCCATCATAAGACTGTCCATTACCTAGGTGTCTATAGGAGTCTGGTGGGTCCCAATGGTGGCCATATTTTCTAGGCATACCCCTAAGACTTTCCAAGAAGCTAAGCAAAATATTACTATCATATTTCATTGAAACTAAGATCCCATGGATTGTAAAATGCATCTCATTTTAGAGATTATAAAATATTTTTAAGTATGTATACTTATATGTATGCATGTATACATAGACATATACATATACATACACACATTTCTTTGAATCAATGAAATATACTCTTATTTTTATACCAAATACCAAAAATTATAAATAATATATATTTCCAGGATGCAAAGAACTTCATTAATTGTTTCAATTCATTTTTACAATAACTGTGAGGTAAGTAAAGCAAATATTTCTCTCATTTGATAGATATGTAACTGCCTCAGGAAGATTGCTTGACTAGCCTAAGGTCACACAGAGAACCATGACAGAGTTGGGACAGAATCACAGTCTTCTAACTCTAACCTCTGTCCGCTTTCCCCTCCACCACATTTTGCCTTTCAGAAAACAGGTATAACAGATGTGTTAGCCGAATCCCCAACATCCATTTCTTCTCCTTATCCAGCACCAGAGGATGGATTGTTACTGGTAAAGCCAATCGCAAAAATTTCTATCCCTGCTTTCCCAGCCTCCCTTGCACCTAGGGGTGGCCACATGACCAAGTTGTCTAGTGAGACACAGATGGAGGTATGGTGAGATCTAAAGCTCTGAGAAGTGGTTTCTGTCTTTGCTTTGTCTTGCTTTGTGTTGCATGTCTCAATGAAGGACACAGATAATGCTCATGCAGACCTGATCCTTCTCCCTTTCTCTTTTTTGCTGTCTTGAATCTGGTCATGATGGCTGCAGCTGTGATAACCACACTGCAACCACAAATGAAAGGGCAAGAGAATCACAGTCATTGGCCCTGATGTCACTGAGCCACTGGCCCAGTATCAGTAATCATTTAAGTCTGTATTTATTGTTAGATGAAAAAAATGGTTTTGTTTAAACTATTATGATCAGGTTTTCTGATACGGGCAAATGAATGCAATTCGTGGCAAGCAGAATTCTAGACCCCCATGATCTCCACATCCTGGGGCAACTCCCATAATTATGTCATATTGCATGGTAGAAGGGATTTTCAGATGCTACCCAGTTGCCATTAATGTAGGGTGACTAAAATCAGAGGGTTTTCTCTGGCTAGTAGCAAAAGAGGTAGTTCAGAGAAGTTCAAACATCAAAAGAAGGTTCTCCATCACTCAGATGGAGATGACCACAGGGGGACCACAATCCTAAAACTACAAGAAACTGAATCCGGCCAACAACAGGCATAAGCTTGGAGAAGCCTCTGAGTTCCAAGTGAGCTCACAGTAGGCTAACCCTTAATTTCAACCCTGTTGAAATTACTCTGTATAGAGAACCCAACCATCCTGTGCCAGCATCATAAATTTAAAAAGGGAGGAAAATTATTTTAGAGCTCAAAATCTTGAGGAACAAAGCCTTTTTTTTTTTTTTTTAAATATTTTTTATTTATTTCTAGGAGAGAGAGAGAGAGAGAGAGAGAGACAGCGTGAGCAGGGGAGGGTCAGAGAGAGAGGGAGTCACAGACTGAAACAGGCTCCAGGCTCTGAGCTGGCAGTCAGCACAGAGCCCGATGTGGGGCTCGAACCCACGAACCGCGAGATCATGACCTAAGTGAAAGTCGGATGCTTAACCGACTAAGCCACCCAGGCGACCCGGAACAAAGCCTTTTTTAAGTAACTTCCCAGTGTGGATAAAGGACTGGACCTCAACTGACATCAAATACAAAACCTAGTAGGGAACAGATAAAAAAAAAATACAAAATAGCAAAAGAACACAAAATTATACATGTAGCATTTTGGAACATATTACATAGGATCTCTCTCCCCAAAAAGTTTAATGTCTTTTTCTGCCTTGCTTACTTAGACTACTGCAAAATTAGCCTGCCTTCCAAGAGACATGAGGCAAGGCTGGAAGGGTGATCATTTTTAAAACAAAAAATTAAATAACAATTTTGGGTATCTTTCCTTTGAACATTAGGAGGCTAATGAACATGCAACCAGTTTACTGGTGCAGTAATCATGACATCATACCAATGACTCTTCCTAACAACAGGGATGTCAACATTTTGGAATGTATTAAAAGTCGGCTGAGGGGAGAGTGAGCAAAAAGGAAGGAAAGGAGAAGTAGAACAGATTGTGGAATCTTCTCTCAAACATTTTCCTAAAAATAGGATATTTACTAATTCATCCATCAAATTGTTAGCAAATACCTGCTAGATGTTCAGGATACAAAAGTAATCAAGATAAATATAGACACTGCCTGCAAGGGGCTTATATCCGAGAGAGGAAAACAAGGACTAAACAGATCAACTGTAAACATGTAAAATATCTGCAAATCAATGCAAGGTTAAGACCAGGAATAACAAGGGATCTTAGTTATTAACTTAGGGTGATAGAGGATCTCTCTAAAGAGTTGACATTTAATTACTACCTCAAGGATGAGAAGAAGCCAACTATGACCAGACAAGAAGTTCAAAGTATTCAAGGTGGAGGGAACCAAAGGCAGAGTCTGAGACAGAAACAAACAAGAAACAATTGAGAGTAGAATGAGCCAGGATGACAGAAGCCTGACGTAAGGTTGTAAAGGTATTTCCTTTTTAGGAATATGGGTCTTATGAGCCAAATTTAGGCATTTAGATTTTATTCTAAGCACAATGAGAAGTCAATGAAGGATTTAAAGAACAATTAAAATTTAATTTGCCTTTTCAGAAGCTGAGTGGAGAACAGATTGGGGGGGAGGGAAGACTGGAGTGAAGACAATTATGAGGTTGTCACGTGGCTGAGATGAAAGATGATGGCGGTCTGAAACAACTCAAGTGTCCTTCCGTGGAGGATGGATAAACAAAATGTGGTATCTACATAAGACAGAATACAGCCTTCAAAAGGAAGGAAATTCTGGGGCTGCTGGGTGGCTCAGTTGGTTGAGTGTCCTACTTCGGCTCAGGTCCTGATCTCACAATTCATGAGTTCGAGCTCCACATAAGGCTTGCTGCTGTCAACAAAGAGCCCACTTTGGATCCTCTGTCCCCCCGCCTCTCTCTGCCCCTCCTGTGCTCACACTCTCTCTCTAAAATAAATAAACATTAAAAATAAATGGAAGGAGGGGCGCCTGGGTGGCTTAGTTGGTTAAGCGTCCGACTTTCGCTTAGGTCATGATCTCGCGGTTCGTGGGTTCGAGCCCCGCATCAGGCTCTGTGCTGACTGCCAGCTCAGAGCCTGGAGCCTGTTTCAGTCTGTGACTCCCTCTCTCTCTGACCCTCCCCTGCTCACGCTGTCTCTCTCTCTCCTAGAAATAAACAAAACATTAAAAAAAAATAAAGGGAAGGAAATTCTGCTACACACAGCAACACAGCATGGATGAACCTTAAGGACATACGCTAAGGGAAATAAGACTGTCACAAAAGGACAAATACCAGATGACTCCCCAGAATGTCCCTGAAGTAGTCACATTTGCAGAAACAGAAAGTTGAATGGTGGCAGCCAGTGACTGACATGGGTGGGGAGTTAGTATTTAACAAGTACAGAATTTCAGGCCTCAAAGATGAAAAGAGTTATGAAGAAAGACGGGTAGGGATGGTTGCACAACAACGTTAATATATGTACTCCCACTGAATGATCACTTAATGGTTAAGATGGTAAATTTCACATTGTACTGCAACACAATTTTTGAAATAAAAGTTTTTGTAAAAAATGACCATGTAAGCTGAAACTATGCAAAGCAATTTTCATAATCAAAGGGGAAAACATGACTGTTTTGTGAGCTTTTAAAACTTTCTGTCAAAACGTTAAGAACTCTCACTGATTATAAACGTACAGGGTAATAATCACAAATCTAACATCACTTAGTACACTGAAGTTGAAAATGTGATTAAAGTGATTATTTTTATCAATAAAAAAAATTATAGTGACCAGAATCAGGATGGGGGCAACGAAGATGGAGAGAAAGAAGCATATTTGAGATAGATGTTGGAGGTAGGGTCTATAAAACTTTCTGATGGATGCCATACATAGGGAGAGCAAGGGTGAAACAGTAACTCCTGGATTATGGTTGAGGACTGGGTGGATGGTACCGCCATTGACTGAGTTGAGGGAAAGATTCAGATTTAGGGGTAAATATTTCTTTTTAAACATGATGCATTTGGGATGCTTATTAGACATCTAAGAAATATGTCAACTGTGCACTTGAACATGCAAGTCTGGAGCTCAGTGCTGGAGATATAAATTGTAAAGTTATTACCCAGAATGGATCAAGTCAACTAGAGAGACTGTAGCGAAAGAGGAGGGTGGCTCAAGTTCTCATCTGCAGGGCAGTGTGGTGGTATACCACACGACTCAAGTCCAGGGCCCTGTGACTCCAACTGGATAGAAAAGAGGAGGGGGCCCAAGTCAGGAGGTGCTGCCATGCTCTGCTCTTCAATATATGGGCACGTGGGGGCCAGAGGTCCTAAACCAACCAGGGCGTTCTATACCCGGCCACATGGAAATAGAAAACGAGTTTGAAGTGGGGCTTTCTCCATGAGACACTTTTTCTCCAGGCTTGGAGAAAAAAAAATTGAAAATGCTTCTAAAGAACTCACTAAATCCAGGGGCAAATATCTTCAGTGCTAACTCTGTCAGCAGGAGAGGGGCAGGTACCAGGCATGTTATAACAAAGGCAGGAATTTCCTGAAACCACAGGCAATTTTACAATTCTGAATAACTATGAAATGAGACAAAGTGGGTGAGAGTAGTCAGCAGATTGCAGCATTATTCCAAAAGTAATGTCTGCACATTGTTATCAAGAAGCAGCAGAATGAGGAAACAGTGAGCACCCTGAAAACAAAGTCAGGTGCTTTGGCAACTCTCCTGGAGCCACCAATCGTTCTTCTGCACGGCTGGTTGGGGAGGCACAGGCCCAGGGACGGGCAGCAGCTAGACTGGCTCCCTCTTTATTAACAATGATGCCCACAGACCTACCTCTCCCCCAGCCTATCCAAGCACTCTTTATGTGCAAGCTCACTTCTGTCATCCCACAGATGAGGCACATCACCTCCTTTGTTCCTCCAACCAACATTATAAGGTAGGTACTATTAGTAATATCACCAGTTTGGAGATGACAAAAGTTGAGAACAGACTGATTAAGTAACTTGCTCCAGGTCAGGGCTCTAGTAAATGGTAGTGCTGGGATTGTAACCCAAATCATTCTAAGTTCTGAGATTGTTCTCTAACAATCACTGACTCATTCGTTCTCAACAAGCACTGAAAGCCTATGATGTGCCAATCCCTGACTGTGCTAGTTTTAGGGACAAATAGACAACAAAATCCAAAAAGGCTAATTAGCCAACAGTCTCATACTCATGAAGGACTTGAATATTATTAAAAATATAATATACAGGGGCGCCTGGGTGGCTCAGTCGGTTGAGCGGCCGACTTCAGCTCAGGTCATGATCTCACAGTTCGTGGGTTCGAGCCACATGTCAGGCTCTGTGCTGACAGCTCAGAGCCTGGGGCCTGTTTCAGATTCTGTCTGAATCTGTCCCTCTCTCTCTGACCCTCCCACACTCATGCTGTGTTTCTCTCTGTCTCAATAATAAACATTAAAACAACAACAACAACAACAACAACAGAAGTATAGAAGGGCACCTGAGTGGCTCAGTCATTTGAGCATCCAACTTGGGCTCTGGTCATAATTTCACAGGTCATGAGATCGGGCTCCACACCATTCTCATTGCTATCAGCACGGAACTCACTTTGGATCCTCTGTCCCCCCCCGCCCCTCCCCTGCTTGTCTCTCTCAAAAATAAACACTTTTAAAAATGGAAGCACATATTTAGTCACAGAAATATACTGAAAGGACTGAAAGAGGTACCTGCTACAACCTTCAATTCATGTCCTGTTACCAAACCATTCTGCCTAGAGAGTTCAACGAATATCATTCATAACTCCCATAGTTATCTTGTGTGTAGCAAAATTATATTTTCTGGGTTTCTGTATGGGTTTCTGTGTTTTTCTGTGTAAGAATACGCATTAAAGGTTTTAATTTGGTTAAATTCAAATACAAAAGAAAGGTTATAATATTTTTCTAACCCTGTCTTAGAACTCTTTCAGTCCTTAATATAATGGGAACCTCTGAAAAAGGAAGGAACATAGGTCTCTCTCTACTACCTTTAAGAGGTCCTGAACTTGAATGACAGCATGGGTTACTATGGAGGATGACCAAAGGTCACAGGGGTAGAGGAGCCTGGGGAGGCTTCCTAAAAGAGTCTCAGGAAGCTGAATAGTGCACAGATTCAGAGCACAAGCTTTGTGTGGAGTCATGCAGGCCAAGCCCGTCACTGTTAAGTGTAATCATGGGAATGTCTCAAACTCTCCAAAGTTTCAGAGAGTCCTATAGGGATAGAAAGAGATGCTGTGTGTAAGACTTTCAGCACATGAATGATAGGTATCCATTAACGTTAGCTCTTACCATTACTATTTCTACTAAGGATGAGTAGGAGTTAGCATGGCAAGGAGGGCAGGCAAGAACTTGTTGATTTCATTCCTGTGGTCATGGCATTCAGGAAGTGAAAGTGCAAGGAAGAGGGAGACCTTAGAAATTTGGGGAAAAAAGGAAGTAGTGGTGTGACACAGGAAATGGCCCGGCCAGCTGGATGGGAGGTATTATTAGTTGGCCTGGAAATGTCTCTGGAGAGAAGGTCCAGGACGCAGGGACATTACACAGGACAACTCTGGGACTCCATTTGCATGACTGTCTAAGTGAGCAATGTCTGTGGACATAACCTGTGCAGCCGAAGACAGCACTGGCCTGGACAGGTGCCCCAAGGGTCCTTGCACCGTGGCCACCACAGCTACGTAGCTCCTCCCATTGCTGCTGTGTCCAAACCATCTGGGCTCCTTCAGTAAACAGGGCAGTAGTGCGACCAGCACCGCCACCAACCCTTTTGGGCCACATGGAAACCATATCTAAAAGGGTCCAGTTGTGACAAGAGTACCTGAGATTATTCCAATCTAGTGGCAGCAATGTGGGACCTTCATTTTAGAAACTCCTGCCAATGCTCCCTCTATCAAGAATGACAAGAATTAGAGGAAAATCAAGCTCCAGGCCACAGATCTCAAGTTTGGTGGGTGGCTCTAAATGAGGTTATCTCAGTGCAGATTTAGCTGTTAATAAACACAGAGCTTTATTCTCTCAGGTAGAGGGCAGAGAGAAAAACTATTTCCCTGTATTTCCCTCTTTCACAGAAATAGGACTTTCCTCCTGGGCTGCACTGCCCACCCCCCTTTACTCTGTCTTGGTCACTGAAGTCTTCAGCATCTCTCCCTCCACTCCCCCAGATGCCCTCACCAGCACTCCATCCCCTGGCACCCTAACACCCCCACAGCACCAGGCTGCACAACTCTGGGAGGCGCCATTCACATACATACGATGTGATAGGGAACACTGGCTCCTTATGGGAATACTGCCCCCAGAGCCGTGCAATCCAGCAGCCTGCGCTCATCCACCACTCATTCCCACACTTCAGGAAAAGCAGGGAGATGATAAATGTTCAGGAGAAAACCCTGACTGGGAAAGAAGATGGAAGTAATTGTCTACAGCCATAGGGATCCTTATGCTTCTTCTTCATTCAACAGAACAAAAGAAACCACAGTGATAGGAAATATAACCCATCAGGTTATATTTCCTGGGTGATCAGAAGGATGACAGCTGTACAGAGGGCAGAGAAGGGCCCGGTAAATATCCGAAGGAAAGGAGGAGGGTGGATTAGTTGGCAGTGGAGGTGGGCAGGAGTTTTAACTGGGGATAAGCTGAAATTCAAGGATTATGAAACAAAAGGGTAGATACAGAAAATGGATATCTGGTGCCTAGAGAAAAACAAGGGGTAGAAGGTTAGATTTGGAACACGCATACACACCCCCCCCCCCAAAAGATGATACATGAAGCCAAGGAAAGGAACAGGTTACCAACAGAGGAAAAAGACAAAAGAATAGGGCTAAGCCCTGCAGTGTGTCTACATACAGGAAAATGGGGAGGTGAGAAGGAAAAAAGGGGGTGCCCAAAGTGATAGAGCCAGACGATGAGAGAAGAGAAAAGCCAGAGGCCATTGGGTTCATGAGAGCAAGAAAACTCTCAAGAAGGTAGGTTTCTCTAGTGTCAAATGTTGTACAGAGTCATGACGGGGACTTGGATGGTCACTGCCGACCCTTCAGAAGGTTAACTGAAGTGACAGCTCCTTGAAGGATGGTCTGTGTCCTTTCTCACTGTATTCCCAAAGCTCAGGGCCAGCTACACAGAAGGAAGGCAGCAAGTGTTTGTGGAACAGGGTAAAGCAGCTAGAAGAGAAGGCCTATTGCAAAGAGTTAATAATATACCATGATTACTGTTTAAAGTTTAATGACCCTTAATACAACTTTGTAAAGGAAGGCAAAAGGCTACCAATGTACACACTGTTAATCCCCATTACAAACTCCTATGGAGGAAGTACTTTTTGCCTGGCATGAATTAAAACTCACCTCAGATAAGGAGCAAGAGATTTCCTGGGATCTTCCCTGCCACAAATTCTTTGAATGACCACAGCAAAGTTGCAAAACCTTTCTGCTTTTCTTCCCCACAGATGTATTAATTTGAGATTAATATAAAGTTGTTTGCAACCTTGAAAATACTTAAAAGATACTTTTAAGTACTGAAAAGATAGGAAATCTATTTAACTAGTCTCAAACCGTGAGTCTCACACGTTGCACAAAATAAAACACCTAGCAGGTAAACACTGCTTCCATGGAAGGGTTTTAGCATGCCTTCCTATCTGTTTCAGCAAGTGTTAAACTAGCCTGAGATTCACCAAAAAAGCCCCTCCTGAAAACCCAATAAAACCTTTAAGGGCTAAAAAAAAAAATATCACCTTACATTTGTTTGCTACAAAGAGATTAACTCCCTCTCATTCTCAAATTGTACTTTGAAGACAGAATAATAACTACAGGAAATACCTTCTGACAGCTTATTCTGTAAGGCACTGTGCTAGGGGTCTTCCAGGCATTATCTTATCCAATCTTACAACCGTTCCACGAGCATGCTATTGTTAATGCCTATTTCCAGATAAGGAAACTAAAGCCTGGATCGGCTAACTTTCTCAAAGCTACACAAGTTGGAAGTGGTGAAGCGAGGCTTTAAACGCAGAATATGTCACACACCCTCACAGGATCAATTTTCACAGCTGTATCACTGACATTCAAAGATATGTGTCTGATTTTTTTAATTAGAAAGACGTTTAAAAATAGGAAACCACGGAACAGATGGCTAGCCTACACAGGGACCAGATCCACGGGTTCCAAATGATGGACCTTTTACTACTAATAGACCCATCTGCCCATTCCCCCAAATGAGGGCAGCCAGTGCTACATGAAAAGGGAGAAGAGGGGATGCATGACTGAAGGCTCAGACTCCCAGCCGGGCCCTGTCAGATCCATACACTAGAGCCCATCTGATCTGTTCCTCTCCCTTCTTGTACCTTCACTGGCCCCTGTTTCTCTAGGGAAAGTGTCTTAGGGTGTGGTGTGCTCCTTAGAAATCAGAACCTGAGATCACGCTTCTAGGCCAGTGCTTTATAGCAATCCTGGGGAAGCTTGAGTTAGAAAAAGAAATGAGACAGCAAAATCAAATAAAAACTGGGGCAGGACCAGTCATAGCTTCACAAGAAACATAACTTCTCACTCAGTCATATGGGATACCCCCAGAGAGGCTAGTAGAGACTACAACCTCCCAAAAGTTTCCATTGAAGGGAGTGATGCTCTGAGAGGAAAAGTATCTGCCATCACCTGCCCCTTTCTTATTCCCCACTGGGCCAAGGTTCATTCCATGGTGACCCAACTTCCCCACTTTTGGGGTGTACCATCTTGCTCCTTCAGCAGCAAATAGGGAAGCTAGATCCTGTACACTACAGGGTAGTGTTTCATCTGAGTCCAGAAGTGGTGGGAGTAAGCCCCACATGGCCTTCGATGGTAGAATGGTACAGTCCAGCAGAGCTGGTCACCAAGGCAACCCAGAAGGAAGTGGGGTTAAGAGGATTTCAGGTGGTATGTAAGAGGCAGCCAACAGAAGAAGGTTAAGCTTAGAAATGAACCAGTACTGGTATGCAATGCCACATTCACAGAAAATGGAAGAGATAATCTAATAAATCTTCTTGGATTGTGGGTTATTTGTGCTCATTGATCTTCTGCAGGTTCTGAGAACTCTGTTACAGGACATCATCCATTCTTCAGTCATTCAACAAGCATTTCTTCAGCATCTCTTATTGCTAGGCATGTCTTAGTGAAATTCTTGAGATAGAGACAGGGCTAAGAGATAGAGAGAAGGGGACAGGCAAATAAACAGATCATCACAACACAGGGAACCCAACAGTGCCATGAGTACACAGAGGAGTGGCACCTAGTCCAATCTTGGGGTCAGTAAAGAATAACTGAGGGAAGGTTATAGCTGGGCAGGGGCTTGAAAGATGAACAGAAATTAGTTGGGGGCAGGGAAAAAGGAGATTCCAAGCTGGCAGTATGGCATAAGAATAAAACAGGACAATGCAACTTAATTAGAGGGTGCCATTTTACTTAGCCATGTTTAAACAGTTGTGTTAACATGCAAAACCACTTTGGTACCAAAAGGTACGTGCAACAGACATCCGTGTCTCTCACATCATCCACAGACCTCCCTGCCACCTAATCCATTCTTGAACATCCCTTATCACTGACCCCAATCCTTAGAGTATGTATGAATCAGCAATGGGGTAGGATCTGGAGATACGAGTAAGGCATGGTGTGAGGGGAAAATGAGGCTAAGAAATGAGGTCAAGTTCAAGGATGGCCTGAGATTCGGGGGTGGTATTAGGAATGGGGCAGGAGGCAAGGATGGGGGTGATGCAGAGCTAAACTGTTTTGTACATGACTTAGAACCTTGAAGTGTAATAGTTTTTTAAATAAGTTCTTCCGCTTAAAAACAGCTATAATAAAATGTGATACATTCATACAAAGTGTAGGAGATGAATGAAAGCATGTTGTGCTTTCTGAACTACACACAGCTCAGTTTGAGGAAATAAGCTAGGAGAGAGTAAGGCAAGAGTCTGGAAAGATGAGACGTCAGAGGGCCTTGTAAGTCATGCCAAGAAGGTTGGATTTTGGAGGGCAATGGAGAACAATTAAACAATTTTAAATGAGGAAATGATGATTCAATCATATTTCAGAAAGATCATTCTGGAAGCAACGAGGAAGATGGACTAGAGGGCGGGAAGACCAGCTAGTAATTATAGTGATCAGGCATTGCAAGATGAGAGATAAACAGGAGGGATTTTTTTAAATGAGCCATTTAAAATGAAAGATCATCAAGACATGGGGATAAAGTCTATTTGAAGCTCACTTAGATTGAGGGAGTAGTAATGTGGTCAGTGGATGAAAAAGATCCTTAGAAGACTGGAAAGGTTTCTGGCCATTCACCGGCCTTTAGAAGAACTTTATAGGGAAGAATGACTGAGAAATCGTAGGGACATGATGAGTTCACTTTTAAACCCAGTGAGTTTGATTGTGCCTGTGGGACCACAGCACGGAGATGTCTTAGGGCCTGTTAAATGGGTCGAGAAGTCAGAAGAAGAGAAGTATTGATCATACAGATTAAAAGGTCATTGGCAGCCATTGGTTTGGAGTGGGTCACCTAGAGAGAATGTGTAATGTGAGGAGAAACAAGAAGCAAGGGTGGGAAGGTCAACATTCACGTGTGGGGCACTGGATCAACAGCCACGTGGGAGTTCACTCACTGTACATGCCTGCTCTCTCACCATCATGAAGGCCGGCATCAAATCCAGCCTTCCATTGCAGGAAACATCAGCCTGGTTTGCTTAGAGCCCAGAGGAAGACCAGGTAAAAGAGGCATTAGTGTTCACTTCAACAAGCTAACTCTTCAGGTCGTACAGAGTTAAGGGATCTCTGTGTGGGCTCAAGGACAACAGAAAGAGGAGAAGCAGCATTAGAACTGCAGGGATTGTGTATTTCCACATTTCCAGCTTTCCAGCACTGGGAGAGTGAAACCTTCCTCCCCTTTCTTGCGGCACGGGCTTCTGTGCACCTGAGATGTACCCATTTACACCAATACTTCAACTACAATCACATGTCATCTGCTAGGAAGAGTTCTCTAGTTAGGGTCAAGGCCAAGATGTGTAACTCAAACTTGAACATCTCTCCCTAGAACTGGTTCTTAGCTTCTTTTTTTTTTTAAATACGGATCTCTGGATCTGTCTGAGGTATAATTTAAGCCAGAGACCTTCATCTCGAAGTAAATATACATACATGCAACATACTTAATGATTTCTGCTGCTTCACAGACACCTTTGCCCAAGTCCCTCCATGGATCCCCTATGGGTCTCTGGACTCCCTGTTGAAAGCTCCACCCTAGAACAATTTATCTAACACATGTCACTTTCAGAATGTTGAAAACAAAACTAACTCATTCCAGAAGAGAGCACAGCAAAAGGAAGCCAGGCACTGTGGCTTCCACTGACCCTGAACTGATAATTCCTTATTTCCGTTTTCAGTAATGCAGAGGATATCTCCTTCCCTTTTCTAAGAATCCCCGTCCTTCCCCCCAACAAAATAAGACTACAGGCATAGAAACCAAAACAACGCAGGCGAATGTGAAAACTCAGGGCCTCTGCAGCAGGCCGCGTGAGGAGCATTGCCAAGGGCCCCAAGCTGATCGTGACGCTATCCTCATGCAGCCATGCCCTTACAAGCAACAAACATCCCTAGTTCAGGTCGGCTGACTGAGGCAGTGGCAAGATGGGGTCTCCAACTGCTGGGGACAGTGGCCAGGAACACAGCCACACTCGGTAGGCTTGGCACAGTGTGAGAGTTGCCTGAGGCCTGGCTCTGCTCTCCTAGAGCAGGGTCTTGGGTTGTGATGAGTGACAGGTACGGCTGACACGCAGTATAGTTTTGAAGGCTGTAAATTTATTTATTTATTTTAATGTTTATTTATCTTTAAAAGAAACCGAGAGACAGAGCATGAGTGGGGGAGGGGCAGAGAGCAGAAGACACCGAATCCAAAGCTGGCTCCAGGCTCTGAGCTATCAGCACAGAGCCGAACGTGGGGCTCAAACTCATGAACCGCAAGATCATGACCTGACCCGAAGTTGGAAGCTTAACCAACTGAGCCACCCAGGCGCCCCAAAGACTGTAAATTTAGACAGCAGATAAGTTAGAAGTGCTACGACTTACAGGACAAAATAATCCTCGTTACAAAATGCAAGCAACTCGGCACCTTTCAACGGAGACAACTCACCCATCTCCACACTCCTAGTAAATTTTCCTCTTCTGCATCTATTTTCTTATATTTTCTATGTATATTTTATTACAAAAGGAACACACTCTCACTAAAGAAAATTTGGGAAATATAGAAAAGTATAACCACCACTGTATTTTTGAAATGATGTGATTTATTTCATCATTTGCATCCACCTTTTCAGCTTCCTAGGGACACTTGCATTGTTCAAGGGTGAGGCATTCCTTTTTGGGGGGAGAAAGGCTGTCACCAAAGACAAATGGGACAGGATCCTTTGACCTTGTGACTTTCTGGGCTCTCACCTCATGGCCAAGAATTATTTATTCTATTGTTTTTTCCAAGTTGATGGAAATTTCCCACCATTTATGCCTATTCTCTTCACTTCCTCAACCTGAAAGACCAGAAAGAAAAATTTAATCACTGGAAGCTCTTTCCTATTATTTTTTCTGCTTCGGTATTTCAAATGTTTTCTTTCAGCCTTCACACCACCCACTGCCATCTGGAGAAGTTTTCTCAAAAATTCTAGCAGGGATTTAGAAACCAACCACACCGTTACATGTATTTGGTCCCGCCACCACTAATAGTTGTATTTCTTTCGGTGGATGTCTCACTGACAGTAACTCTTGCAAAACAGAAAAGCCACAAGTGCAAAGCATATAAACCATAAGTTCAAACACAGCAGACGTGCTAATTAAAGAATCCAGAGAAAAGACTTCAGAATTTGATTCTCCCTGCCTCTGGATTCTTATGTAGCTTTGAGAGGGAGACTTTTTAAAAAATAGATTCAGAATCATATTATTTGCTGAGTGAAATCAAGTTTCTTGAATGCGTTTTCCAACCAAGTGTAAAACTGGAATTTAAAGCAGTGAGGGAGAGGGGCGCCTGGGTGGCTCAGTCAGTTAAACATCTGACTTCAGCTCAAGTCATGATCTTGGGGTTCATGGGTTCGAGCTCCGCGTTGGGCTCTGTGCTGACGGCTCAGAGCCTGGAGCCTGCTTCAGAATCTGTATCTCGCTTTCCCTCTGCCCCTCTCACACTTCCACTCTGTCTCTCTCTCTTTTTCAAAAACAAACACTAAAAATTAAAAAAAACAAAAACAGTAAGAGCATCAGTTAGTTTACTAGACAAAAGTGAGAGCCTTCTCACCTGCCTCACAGTGGTAAAGAGCACACATGAGGTTAGTGTAAATGATATTGAAATACTGTCATTGCTAGGATATCCATTTTTTTTCTGTTTCAGTTTTCTCTGAATGCTTGTGTATCTGTGATTCATGTACCAACTGCCACATACACAGGCCAGACTTGATTTCTGGATGCAGTGTTTGAATTATGCTTTCAGAGAAAGCATAAATGGCTGAACTATTGTGTGGAATTTATTGACTATCTTCCTGAGATCTTTTACTTTTAATAAGAACAAAAAAAATAATAGCAGTATGGGTTAAATTAAAATGTGGTTTTCAATTTAGGGGAAATTCAAAGAGCTTTAAAAATGTGTGAGCTGTTACCGCTCCTCACTTCCAACACGCTGGCACAAACAGTGAGAATTTTACAGTGAGAAAGCGAGGAACAGCTTCATAGCACTGACACAGCTACATGCACTGGGCCCTCAAACCCCTGAGACGGGCATTTTTACTACCAGTTACCATCTCCAGATAAGGAAACTGAGACTCAGATGGTAAGTAGTTTGCCCAAGGGCACAAAGGTAGGAAGAAGTCAAGTGGTATCTGACCCTAGTTTATTGACTCAGTAGTCCACGCATCACAGAGCTCAAATGATAAACTATCCAAAGAAAATGCCAGCATCAAATGGGTCCACACTTCATTTCACTCTAGCAAGTGAAGAAAACAAACCAGAAAAGTAGAGCCGTCTTGACTTTTCGACTAGAGCTGGAATGTCCCCAGATTCAGCCCCAGAGCCCCTTCTCTTCTTGGTCTAGTTTAATCCTTTCATGGCTTTAACTCCCATCTACAGCCAAGGACCCCTACTGAGATGTTTCCAGCCCTGACCTCTCACCTGATGCCCACTGACTGGCTTCACTGCCATGTTTAATAGGCCTCTCAAAGGTCACATATCCATAACTGAACAGCAACGTTCCCTCCAAAGTTGCTCTACCAGCAGCCTTCCGCATCCAACTCAATGACAGCTTATATTTGCAGTGATGTTGGTCAAAAACATCAAGTCTCCCTGGACTTCCCTCTTCTTCCAACATGGTTTCTCACATGTTCATTTTATAAGAAGGCCGTGTACAAATAGATTTCTCCTATGCTTCTTTAAAACAGCAAGCTCCCCTAGTGCACATAATAAGACTTCATTTGCACATAAGCCATCAGGAGCACCCTTCCCAGAGCAGTTAAGTGGGCTTCATCAGTCATAGCGCAGCCTACCTACAGGAAGTGATGTTCACCTATCACTTTTTTTTTTTAACGTGCTATTATGTAACACTTTCTATCTCCTAGACATGGATCTCAAAGTGCTTTATGACTAATGAGAGAATTCATGTAATCCTCATAGAAACTCTCTGAAAGAGACACCACTAGTCTCCTCTTTCAGTAGATAAGGAAACTAAGATACAGGGAGATTAACCGGCTTGCCCAACACCACACAATTCAAACCTGGACAGTCTGGCTCCCGGGTCCATGCTCTTAACCACTTCACCATGCTCCATCCACGAAATATACTTTTCCCCCTGTAAGTTCAGAAATGAACCTATACTCTTATCTTGCTTTCTTAAGGCCGGGGCCCACCTCTGCCAAGTTCCTGGCCAGAACTGACTGCACCTTCTCTGTCCTCTTCACAGGAAAGTGGCAACGAAGTGACAAGGGACCAAAGTTCCTTGTCCCACGAGCACCGGGCTGTGATCAGCCGAGTCATCTAGCTGAATCTAAGACATGACAGCAGATGACCCTACCTCCTTGGAATTGCCTCCCCAAAGCCTGCTCGGGGATCAGGAACTGAACGCCAACCAACAGCAGAGCAGGAGAGCTCCAGGGCCTCCAAGTGTGATGGATGGTGCGGCTGGAGGGGCTGCTTTGGAGATTACTGCCCACCCAGGCCAAGGAGGCTGCAGACGAGTGACTGGGATGTGCTGAATGTACCCAAATAGATCCACCCAACAGACACCCCCCTTTTAGATACTACTTTAATACCAAAAATATTAAGGAGAAAGAAACAGGTAAAAGCCCTATTTTCACTTTCACTTGTCAGCCCTGCTGACAGTGAAGCCACAGAGCAAAAACAAGGACAGTTCTTCTGGCAGGATCCCCATGGGTGTGCCTGGAGTGCACAGATCGCCCCCATTAACTCTTTGGAGCACTTCTCCTTTTGTTTCCAGAAATAATAGTGTCTAAGGGCACAGCTTCTAGAACTAAGAGATTAAGAGGTGGGGGTCAAAGCCCTATCTCCACCACAGCCTCTGACAGATTACTTAACCCTGTTGATACTACTAATCCCCCACCTCACAGAGGCAAAAATTGAGATAATGTGGAGTAAAATGCTAGCAGAAGACCTGGAACACAGTAAAACTCCATGCATGATGGCTACTTACAGTAATTTTGATAATCTCAATAATAAAAGTTGTTCACACCGTCCAGCTGCTTAGAGGCTTAAGTGGAGGGAAAGTAGGGACAAGGAGTGATGTAGAAAAAAATTAATACTTTATGTTTGGCAAGGACGGGAAAATACAATAGGAAATCTGTATTTGTGATAGCTAAGGTTCCCACATATAAAGAACACTTAACTGAGTAAGCTCACTGCCTATGGATCACCCTAATCTTAGCCACTTAACTATGGTATTATAATTTTTCTCCTTTAAAAACTTAAGTCGAAAAAAACAGACAAATATATTCCGTTTCTAAAGCAAACAGAGGAATAAAATCTGTTTTCATTTAAAGCATCTCCTTTTTTTTCTTTTAAGCAATTAGCTAACTTCAAAGGGCAACCAATGGAGTGATTCTATCAAGCTGGCAAGGGTCTGGTGTCTCACTTCAAAGTTTAGGCAGATTGAAAGCCTCTGATAGACCTGCTATGCTGGCTGGCATCTGGCATGAAAAGTGCTGAGAATACCAATTCATTCAGATGGTGTGTGTGCACAGACCCACAGCACTAAAATGGTACCTCTTTCAAAGAGAGCCAGGGTTAAGCCTGAAAGAGAAGGGTGTAATCGTCCCACCCCCAAATTAAAATTAATGAGGGTCGCTGGGGTTAAGGCTGAGGGCCTCCCTGGGATAAAAGAGTGATGGAGAAAGTCCTAATTGGATGGAAGGGGCCCCAAGTGCTTAGTGAATATCTGTAAAGCAACTTAAGCTGGACACCAGGGGAGGTGGGACCAGTGAGCAGAGGAGTGCCAGGGGATGCCTGCGCGACTTTAAACAAGCCGCCTGACCTTCCCTGGTCATCTTGCAAGCGGAGTAAGACCAACCCGCCTGCCAGTTTGACAGAGTTTATGACAGGATTAAATTTTATTTATAAAGAGGTTCGACATTCTTAGCTCCAAAGTGGTTTCCTATTAATAAAGTGAACATATAAAGAGAACAAATTAGAGTCCAGAGTACTCATTTGCTAACAAATCACCAGATGGCTTCATTTCTCAGAATATTGGAATCAGATGGTCAGATGAAAGTCAAGAAAGGAAGATTTTAAGAAGCTGTCTACCTCACACTTCCCTGAGGAAGTCTTCTACTTGACTCCTTTGCTCTAGACACAGAAGTCTAGCCACAGATCTGGAACAAGCTTGTGTGGACCTCACCAGAGCTGAGGTCCATTCCCTAAAACCTGATGTGCCCACCTAAACTCCATTTCTACTTCCAATTCAACACAACTGCTTCTCCGTGAACCTTCCCAGCCCGGCAAAACCTCAGAAAGATTCCGTGTCTCTGAATTCACAGCTTGTGGCACCCCCTTTAATTACACAGTTGGCCCCACTATTATTTGGCTACTATTAATTCTTTCACTCCCAGATTAGAGGCTGTCTCCAAAGAATAATTCTCTTTCAGAGAATTACATTTCTCTGAATTCCTCACAGCTTCCTCAGAGCCTTGCACCCAGAAGATGCCCAGTGCCATTCCCATGAAGCCACCTTCCAAAGATTTTACTGGGCCATTAGCAAGCAGCAGATAGCTTCACACTCATTATAATGACACTGCACAAAGAACATCAAGCGTCTCTTAGCTGTTACCTGTTAGTGAGGCTATCTCAGAGCACACGTCTGGGGTAGTCTGAGGCCAGCTGGGATGATGGGGGTGTACACAACGAGCAGAAAATTCAAGGGACTTTGAGTTTTCAATCTTGCCCTTCTATCATCTGTCTATAGAATTTTGGCCATTTGTTTCTCAGTAATCATGTTTCAGAAAAACGACGACAGTGCAAGAAACTTACCTCTTGAAACTGCTAGAGATGTGAAAAATATATATATGTGATACATTTAACACTTATTCAATATAAACACATAGAGAACATACTATTTATGTAGTGGGTTAATGTGTATTTTTCTTAAATATCAAATTGCCGGCTAAATGCTATCCAATGGGGAAGAGTAACACTTTCTAATGAATATATGCAGCATTTTAGATCCCTCCTGGCTAGTTTAAGTCCCTTCTCTCACTGGCTCTCACTCAGGCCTAGGATTTTGTCTGCTACATCTTTGGCAACTTTATTTTTTTAAATGTTTTGTGTATTACTGAGAGAGAGAGAGAGAGCAGGCGAAGGGCAGAAGGGGGACAAAAGATCAGAAGAGGACAAGCCCTGATGCAGGGCTTGAACTTAGGAACCATGAGATCATGACCTGAGCCGAAGTCAGCCACTGAACTGACAGCTATCCAGGTGCCCCACAACTTTAGATGAAGTTTCCTGGAGACCTGAGCCTGAGGGAGCTACATGGTTTCACTATAGAGCTGACCAAGGGAAGGCCAAGTCTGCAGGAGGAAGCGAAACAGCTGGCTTGCCAAAATTACCTGGAGAGGGAAACAGACCAACAGAGATGGCCTCAGGCCTCCTGGCCAGAGGTCATGGTTCCAAACCTTCTCACCCACCTCTGGACGTATGCAGAATCCTAGGGAATTCTCCCGTTTCAGAAAGCACACCTTTAAGGTGTGATCTGTCAAATCTCAATTAGGAAAAGAGGTCTTTTCAAATATTACTCACTTCATTTTATAGCTTGGGCCTACCACGACATTTCTTGTTTTATACAAATTTCCTATGCGTACAATTTCTAGTATAGTCTACCCACATCCCACGCTACCTTGAAACAAATACTGTAACCTGCTGGCCAGCACTCAAAATCTTGACTCTGAAAGTATTTCATATATTCACACAGTGTGGGCAGGCATATCTCTGACTATCTGGTCCCTGGTAGAGTCAAAATTTTTTCCACATCTAGGATTGAGAAAAATAGAGTAAAAAAAAACACAAACCTTCACTGTGTTCTATTTCTTGTGTCATGTTGTGCACGCCAACATATTTTCTCCTTAACGTCCATTCTTGGAATGTTCTCTCATTACAGGGGTGGTGAGTCACAGTGAAAGGAATTGATGGGACTTGCTCCACCCATTAGTATAAGCTAAACTATGGACATCTTGAATTCTCAGGGGGTTATTTATCTTGGGAGGGTTGATCCCAATTTGCATGATCATATGGTACAGACATATATTCATGAAGATGACCTCAAGTGAAGCAAAAAATTTCTTGTCTTTTTTACAATTTGGCCAAACATCCACCCAGTGGGCAAACCCCAGTTCCAAAAGAATTAAAATTAGAAGGACAAGAAGTGTGATGGATCAGACAGAGACTGTAATATGCTGAGCTGACAAACTTAAGTGAGATGGCTGGAGCCAGACAAAAGGGTGTGTGCTCAATGACATGACGCTGGTGGTGGGGTGGGGGTGGGCAGTTGTAGTCAGGGCAGAATTACAGGGGATAAAGTAGCACTTGTATGTGTCTTCTGTGACTCCAAGCTCTTACTGCGAGAATTACATCTGCAATTTAATATAAACCTAGGGACTCAGTCACTCTTATAGACCCCAATGCCACTGCCAGCCTTCAGCAAATCTGCCAAATGAAGAATGCTGAGACCTTCCAGACCTCTTCCTCCTTCCATTAGNGAAAGAAAGAAAGAAAGAAAGAAAGAAAGAAAGAAAGAAAGAGTAAGAGAGAGAGAAGGAGGGCTCATGCTCACCTGAACTGGGTGAGCTCACCCAATGTGGGGCTCAAACTCACAAACTGTGAGATGATGACCTAAGCAGAAGTCAGAAGCTCAGTCAGATGACTGAGCCACCCAGGCACCCTCCCTCAACCACATCTTAATTTCTTCCTTTAGTTCAGTGGTTTGCAAAGTGTGGAATTTGGTTTGGCAGCATCAGCATCACCTGAGCACTTTTCAAAAATGATAACTCCCCGGCAGAGAAGGACAAATATCATATGTTTGCACGTATAGGAGGATTAGGAGGAACTTGACGGAGGAACAAGGGGGAGAAGAAGGGCGGAAATGGTGGGGGAAAGGGAGAGAAGCAAACCATGAGAGACTCTTGAATGCTGACAAAAACTGAGGACTGATGGATGTGGGGGGAGCGGGGGATGGGCGTGGAGGAGGACACTTGTGGGGATGAGCACTGAGTGTTATGTGGAAACTAATTTGACAATAAACTATTAAAAAAAAAATGATAACTCCCAGGCGCCACCCCAGATCTATTGATAAAGAAACTCCAGGGGTGGGACCCACAAATCTATGTTTTCTCAAGGGCTCCAAGTGATTCTGAGCACACTTAAGTTTGAGAACCGCTGCGTTAGATGATACTATAAAATAATGACTTTGGGATGAGGCAGCATGTACAGTTTAGGAAAGGACTTACAAAAGAGAAGTCATTCAAGTGCCTAGAAAATAATCTTCTAACAGTTGAATCTCGAGTCATGTGAAAGATAGTGAGGGAGATTTGAGGCTGCTGAATTCATTGGGGGGCACTCACCATCTTTCCCTTTTAATCCTACCTATTTTGGTCTTCTCCCCATATTGCCACTAGAGACAGGTGTTTGGCCTGAAAAATCTGACCATGTCAAACCCCAGCTTAAAACCCTTCAATGGCTGCTCCCTGCCCATAGGATAAAGCCCCAACCCACTGGCACATGTCCAGGGCCCTTCATCATCTGCCTCTGGGCCACTTCCCTTGCCCTGTTCCCTTCTGCACTTTCCCACCTACTCAGCCATTCCTCACTGTCTGCAGAAGGCTTATCCTCCCCCACACTCGTGACATCGGGTCTGCCTATGTGACTTACCTTGGCCAACAGCATGAGAGTTGAAGTAATCTCTGCTAGGTATCTCTCAGCAGGTATCAAGGGCCATATTTTTGTTTTATCACATATTTTCCCTTTTTCCACTTTCCCATAAATGAGATCAGTATTGCCACAGGAAGAGGCTGTTTCTTAGGCCTCTGGGGATCTCAGAAGGAACACAGGTAAGGAGCAGAACCACAACTGACCTACGCTGGACACGCAGCCTAAATGACAAATACACCTCGGTTGTTGTAAGCCACTGAGATTTGGGAATTATTTCTTATTGTGCCTAAGCTGACCATCACAGCACATTTGATCTCCCATAAACCCTCTGCCTGGAATGTCTGTCTCCTCTGCTCCACCTTGCCTTCCAACCCCACCTCAATCCTATCTGCATAAGAGACTTGCTCATCATTCTTCACTCAGCTCAGGTGTTATCCTCTCAGTCAAGTCTTTTTTTATTCCCAGATATAACTGATCGACTCTCACCTGCAGGATGCCCTTTGAATGTCACAGCCCAGTAGCTACGTCCCTGGGACTTTCCATTTATTAGCCCCATCCTTAGAGCAACTCCTCTTAAAAAAAGAAAAACTGAGCCCTCATTTTACAGAGTGGGAGACTTTGGTCAGGAAAGCGAAGCAACTTGTCCAGGTTTCCCAGCCATCAGCCACAGAGACAGAGTTTTCACCAAGGGTGGCTCTGATCTCAGCAATCCTTCCTGTGCCCCACTCACCTCCCTCCCTCCTCTATCAGCAAGCTTTCAGATCCTCCTACAGTGGTGGAGAGAGTAAAAGTCTCCTTATCAGCAACTAAAAAGGTTGTGGAATTAATTTGACACTTGAAAGACTTGCATCTGGAAGTGGGCTTCTTACCCCCTGAGAAGATAATCGCTCTAAGTGGATGGATTTATTCAAAAGCTCCTGGCAAATCAATGCACTGGAGCCTTTGGAGAACTGGGGCACTCTGTGTGTACCTTTCCCAGGTAATGTGGTGCAGTAAGACAGGTGGACGCCCACTGGCACTGCCCTAGGGAACCTGTGGGAAGGCCCTTTCGGGTTTGCCGCAAGGTAGGATGTTAAGTAGCAGAGAGTTCAAAATTCCAAGTATGTCGACCTCATATAGATGTTTTAGGTAAATGAACAAGGAAAAGAAAAACAAGGACAATAAAGTGACACAGTGGCAAAGAATTGAACCAGACCACCCAAGTCAGACACCAGAATAACCGCCTACAGTAGGAACTGCAATTTTAGGTTTCTATGAGCTGCTGGCATTTTGTTGTGTGGTTGGGCTTTTTATTTGTTTTTCTCGTCTTCGCTCTCTCTTTAAAGTTGTTTCAGGGAGGAGTTTGGAAAGTAAAAGAACCTTCAAGTCCTCCCCCATCAGACATATTAATAAAAGATGAGAAGCAACAAAACACCAAGTTATTCTCCTCACACAACATTCATAACAACTTTTTCAGGGTTCACAAAGCTTTTCTCAGTTACTAGCTGGAATCCATTTATCTCTCTTACCATTCCAATGGAGGGTTTTTTATTCCCCCTAAGGACGTTATTACATTTAAATGATACCATCGGTAACATTAATAATAGCATTTTCCCCTTTGAGTTTAGAAAGCTGTTTAGAGCTCCAGGGGCGCCTGGGTGGCTTAGTTGGTTAAGCGTCCGACTTTCGCTTAGGTCATGATCTCGCGGTTCGTCAGTTCGAGCCCCGCGTCGGGCTCTGTGCTGACTGCCAGCTCAGAGCCTGGAGCCTGTTTCAGTCTGTGACTCCCTCTCTCTCTGACCCTCCCCTGCTCACGCTGTCTCTCGCTCTCCTAGAAATAAATAAAACATTAAAAAAAAAAAAAAGAAAGCTGTTTAGAGCTCCAAATGGTCACTAGGCCAGTTAGGACACGTCTGATTTACTCTTCAAAAGACCATCCACTCCGTATAACAAATACTAAGAGCCAGCATTTACTGGGTACTTAGTGTTGCGCTCAGTGTTTTTCGGGCACTGGTTTATTGTATCCTCAAAGCAAGGCTATATAAGCAGGTGCAATCATTTATGACCACCTTACAGATTAGGAGAGTGAGGTACATAGAGCACGAAGGACCCGCCTGAGAGAAAGGGTGTCTCTCCCTTTCAGAGGCCAGTAGCTGCACAAGACGACAGTTAATGATTCACCCACAGCCCTCAGGGAGCGCCTTTCAGTAAGGGCAACACATGCATAGTCTCTGTGCGTGTGTCTGTCTGTCTCTCGTCTTCAACTCTTCCTCACCCGTCTGTCTCTCTCTACCTCGCTCTCTCATCTTCAACTCTTTCTCACCCAGAGAGAGGCGGGTGTCCAGCAAATTGCTTGGCAACACGCAGAGGAAACTCCATCCAAAGCCCGGGTCCGCTGGGTCCAGGACGCCTCTGGGCGCTGTCCAGCGGGCAGCGCGCCTGAGAGACCAGGCCGGGGTCCCGTCTCCGGACACCCCGAAGGTGGGGCACAACGCCAGGGCCGGGATGTCGCGCGGTGGGGGGAGGGGTGGGAAAGCCACCGTCCCCAGGGACACCTGTTGTCGCCTCCCCACCCCGGCCAGTGAAGACGTCGCGAGGACTCACATCTCAGGGAAGCCACCCTCGGCAACGTCCGCGTACCGGTGCGGGGTTCGCAGGTGTCTTCCCCCACCCCTGCCGCCCCTTGGTCCGCCTCAGACGGGCTCACCTCACTCCCTCCCACCCCCGGACGCCGGCAGCCAGTGCAAGTGCCGCGCCTCCGCGGGGCTGCGGCGGAGGCACGCGCGGAGGCGCGGGGGACACGCGGGGCGAGGAGCANTATGGCCTGGGAGTCTCTCCCACACTCCGTACCAAGGCTGGACTCCTACACGCGGTTTTGACTCCGTGTTTAATTTTATACTCTTTACGGTAAAAAGGGCGTAGGACGCAGGACTGGCTTGTAAACGGTGGGCGCCAAAATGTGCTTGTGGACTTAGAGTGGACTTGACGCATCATCTCTATGTGGACCAGCCAGAGTTTGTGAAGGGGAAGCAACTTGTGCGAGGTCCTCGGCTTGTCAAAAAAATTAGTAAGAAGGAGAAAGGTGGTGACATAGATCTTCACTTATAAGGAATACCTAGCTAGGGAGATGAGGCTGAATAATTGTGGTAATAGTAATAATAGTAATAATGCCCCTAACGTTTCCGTGGCACTTATTATTTGCCGGGCACTTTTCTAAGTGCTTTACATATATTAATACAGAAATACAGGAAAACAGCTGGCATAAGGATGTCCACCTGTCCTGTGAAATGTGTGGACAAGTGACAGCGGTTCTTAGTACGAGAGATTTTTATCCAGAAGACACCCCAGCAGTCATTCCGCACTGCGGTGAAAAGGCAGAAGGAAGAACGGAGAGAGAGCATTGGAATTTAAAATTGTTCCCATCTTCTATTTCTTTTCCCATAGCTCTGTGGCCCTCCGAACATTTTGTCTCAACGGCACTGGGCCTTTCTTTCTTTCTTTCTTTTTAATTTATTTACTTCTGAGAGAGAGAGAGAGAGAGAGGCAGTGTGAGCAGGGGAGGGTCAGAGAGAGAGGGAGTCACAGACTCTGAAACAGGCTCCAGGCTCTGAGCTGTCAGCGCAGAGCCCGACGCGGGGCTCGAACCCACGACCGTGAGTTCATGACCTGAGCTGAAGTCAGAGGCTTAACGGACTGAGCCACCCAAGCGCCCCAGCACTGGGCCTTTCTAAAGAATGAGAGCAACCACTATAAATCAGGATGCCACCAGAACTTTGTTTTTCCACTCATAAAAGGACCCCCCTCTCCTGCCCCCTAGCATTCAGGTAACCGTGAGTAGAAATAATTAGCACAGGTTATATTTTAGCACTTTTGACTTTGGTTGCATTCCTACCTTGAAAGCAAGTGTGTAACCATTTTCCACAAGTATCTCCCCTCATTCTATCCACCTATGTTGACAGGACCCTAGAGGGAGAAATTGGGTTGGTAGAGAAATAGTTAAACCCAGAGTGAAAACCAAATTGACCTACTCTGAATAGCCTGATTTTTACCCTCATGTATGCTTAAAGTCACTACTTTGAGGATCCCAAGACCCTTGGAGGAAATTAGCTCAGTTTTCCCAGTTTGTATCAGTGGACAAGCAAGCAGCTCACTCTGTACTGAAGGGATGGCCTGGCATGGGTAGAGCCTTAGCTGGTAAGAACACCAGAGCAAAATACACTGTCAGAATGGCTCCTGTACCAGCTACATCTCCAAGCTTCAGAAGCACATGAAGACGTTGGCCCATCATTTCAGTTGCATACTTTTCACAGTGGTGGCTTTTGCCAAAGCAGAAGTTCCATTTGGATTGGTCACCCTCTCTCTCCAAAGAAGAAGGGTTATTTTAGCTGGAGAACTAGGTTGACCCAAGATGATGTCTTAAATTCATAGCCCTGGTTGGATCACACTAAACTTAGATTTCTGAGGGATGAGAAGTGAAAGAAGAATCTGGATTCTACTATGTCCACCCTGGATGGGTCTTGTGGGCAGGAACTTTTTGTGTATCTGTCAACCCCTAGTTTCTTTCTTTTTTTAACTTTTTAAAAAATGTTTATTTATTTTTGAAAGAGAGAGAGAGAGCGCAGGAAAGGGGCGGGGGGGGAGGCGGGGAATAGAGGGTCCTAAACCAGCTCTGTGCTGACAGCAGAGAGCCTGATGTGGGGCTTGACCTCACAAACCGTGAGATCATGACCTGAGCTGAAGTTGGACTCAACCAACTGAGCCATCCCATTTCAACCCTCCCAAAATGCTTTGCTTAGTTGTGCCTCCCATGTTGCATTTCTTCTGTGGCAAATCCTATTTATCAGTCAAGACTCAACTAAAACGTCCGTCTGTGAGGCTTTCGTTAACTCTCCCAGGCAAAGATAGTGATCCCCTTGTCCGTGTTATATTCTTATTACAGCACAAAGCAACAATATTCTAGTGACCCATTTACATGGCCACCCCTCCAATTATTTATTACCAATGCCTCGCCTAGTTCATAGAACTCATTAGTAAGTACTCAATAAACTTGAACTGATGGACTAAAATCCCTTACAGGCTAATAGGGTGGCATTAAGGAGACTTGAGCCATACCCCTAGGCTATTCAACAAGGCATCCTCAAGTTCCAGGCTAGATGGACATTTGATGTGAATCAAAGTGATCATCTACCCAGTCTAATAGGGAAAGGGTAGTTTCTGTATGCCAGGCACTATCAGGTAAAGAAAAGAATAAGGTCTCTCTCATATGTACACAAGATGAAATGATGCAGCTGGTTTAGAAAATAATTTGACAATTCCTCAAAGAACTAAATACAGAGTTACCATAAGACCCAGTAATTCTATTCCTAGGTACATACTCAAGAGAATTTAAAACATATACCCATTCAGAAACTTGCTCATGAATATTCATAGGAACATTATTTATAATAGCTGAAAAATGTAAACAACCCAAATATCTATTAACTGGCGAATAGATAAAATGTGGTACATCTGTACAATGGAATGAATAGAAAGGAGTGAATACTGATATATGCTACAACATGGGTGAACCTGGGAAACATTATGCTGAATGAAAGAAGCCAGACACAAAAGGCCACATATTGTATGATTCCATTTAGATGAAATATCCAAACTAGGCAAATCTATTTAGACTGAAAGCAGATTAGTAGTTGCCAAGGGATCAGGGGAAGGAGGAATGGAGAGTGACTACTTAGTGGATATTGGGTTTCCTTTGGGGTTGATGAAAATGTTCTGGAATTAAATAGTGGTTATGGGCACACAACTTTGTGAGTATATTAAAAACCACCGAGTTGTTAAAAACAAAGCAAAACACACATAGCAGGCCTTCAGAGAGTTTAGAAACCATCAATGAAAGAAATGTTAGTTAAATCCTAAAGTGTTAGTAGCTAACAGTGCAAAAGTGTAGAGAAACAGAAAAACCTGTCCTCTTTTTTTTTTTTAATTTTTAATGTTTATTTATTTTGAGGGACAGAGAGAGAGACAGAGTGTGAGCAGGGGAAGGGAAGAGAGAGAGAGGGAGACACAGAATCCAAAGCAGGCTTCAGGCTCTGAGCTGTCAGCACAGAGCCCAATGCAGGGCTCAAATCTATGAACCATGAGATCATGACTTGAGCTGAAGTCAGACGCTTAACTGACCGAGCCATCCAGGTGCCGCTAGGACTCTCTTAAATGTACACACGATGAAACGATGCAGCTGGTTTAGACAATACTTTGACAATTCCTCAAAGAGTTAAACACGAAGTTACCATAAGACCCAGTAATTCTATTCCTAGGTACATACTCAAGAGAATTTAAAACATATACCCATACAGAAACTTTTCCATGAATATTCATAGAAATGTTATTTATGTATGTAAAAGTGTAGAGGAACAGAAAAGCCTGTAAAACACAGTGAAAAGTTGGTTTGTCTCTCCCTCATGCTCCCACCTTCAGTTACTTAGAGTAAATCTACTCCTTAGATCTGCATTGTCCAGTTGAACATTCTATGATAATGGAAATCTTCTTTACCTGAGCTACTCAATATGAAAGCCACTAATGTGGTTAGTGCAGCTGAAGAACTTAATTTTAACTTGTACTTAAATTTAAATAGCCACATGTGGCTAGTGGCTACTGGCAGTGTAGCTTTTGCTGGTTTAGAGGACTGGAGCCATCTTATCTGGAAGTTTGGGATAATACTGGAGGATATACGAGTGGAAGAGTCAATGTCTTTATGTTCCATAGCCTGACCCAAGCCTCTATCCACTAGAAATCCTTCAATAGGATCTCACTGCTCCCACCCTTCTCCCTTCTATGAACTTTTCATGAACTTCAGTCAATAATACAGCTTTTAGTTTTGTCTTTATGGCAAAGTGCTTTTATTCCACAAATATTTACGGAACACACACTACGTGGAATTCTGGGAAGAGGAAGGATTGTAGACAGTGTCATCCAAATTCCAAAGGGTTGGTGTTGAGAAGGCTGACAGGGAGAAGGGACAAGATAAATCCCTTATAAGTACCTGGCTCCTTCCTTCCTTCCCTGGAACACACCCCATTAACACATACACATACTCTTTCATGTGGGAAATCTTGCTATTAAGATGCTGAAGTGATGCTGAAGAATCCTTAGTTAGATTTCCTGTTTCCAACTCCAGCCTTGTAACATCCTTAACTCCTTCAATATGCCTTTCAGTTTATGTTGATCTTTCCCTGCTTCGAACTTCCACTGAATTTGAAATCAATAGAATGTAATGACTTTCTAAGTGTTCTTCCTTATAATGTGGTGTCCACACAGCAAGATTCATTTGTTGCACAAATGTTTATTGAGCTCCTGCTTATTTTTGTACCAGAACATTCCTAGGAGCTGTGGATAAAAACAAAGACAGGGTCTCTGGGCAGTTTAGAGCCTAATGCAGAGGCACACAAAGAAACTGTTCTGCAAAGTTTGTCCTAAATGTGTAGGAAGTTCACTGAAAGCACAGGACAAGCAGCAGCTGGGTGTACACAGAGAAATCAGGGAAGGCATCTCAGAGGAGGTGACATTTAAGCTAAAGAAACTTGAAGGATAAGTAAGAGTTTTAAAACATTTTCTTAAATTAAATCATTTATACTGTTCACTTTCTAAAATTGGATTTGGGGTAGTGTGTTAGAAGTTTTAGAGACCAGCATTTGAAAGAATTAACAAGATCCAGCTCAGTATCTGTGACAATGTTTTGCATTGCTAACAAGGGTCCTAAATGGACAGTTATTCTTACTGCCCTCAAGGCTTATTCCTGAGTGAAAAAATTATATATTGTATATACATGGTGTGTGTATATATATATATATATTACATAGCACATTATATATATATACTAGATATAGAATATACTATATACAGAATATACATAGTATATATAATATACTATATATAATATACAGAGTGTATATATATACTACTTTATATACTATATAATCTATATATATATATAGTAAGTCTCTCTGATCTCAAGGAATTTAAAAATCTCACCTCTACTATTGCACTATCTTTCTTAGTAGTTTCTTGTGCTTAATCTTATTTTCTTCTTTTCCTATTATCCCAATCTCAGCCATCTATGCCCTGCTGTCACCAATCTTTCCATATCCATGTATCATCTGCACCATTATGTACTTGTTTCTTTACATTGGCTCTCATCTTGCTCAACTTCATTGAAAAGGAATTTGTGTCTCGTTATCGTCAGTGAAAAACTAGTATCACTTGCCATAAATAGAATGTTAACCACAAAAATAATACAATGAAAGTAAAACTACATTATCTCATCTTAGCTGGATAGTGTTGGCTGCCAAAAGTTCTGAGTTTGAGGCCCTGCAATTTCTTTCATAAAGAAAAAGATTATCAAGATTTAGAGAGTGTGAAAGACATACCAGCACCAAACATTTCTCCTTGGTTAAATCAAATTGATTGAACGAGAATTGAAAAAAAGAATAACTCCTGGGGTGTTTGGATGGCTCATTCAGTTAAGTGTCTGACTCTGGCTCATGTCATGATTTCACGGTTCATGGATTCAAGCCCTGTATTAGGCTCCACAGTAACGGTGTGGAGGGATTCTGTCTCTCCCTCTCTATTTTTCTCTCCTGCATTCACCCTTTCTCTCCCTCAAAATAAATAAACTTTTAAAAAATTTAAAAAAAGAAAAAAGAATAACTCTCTCACTACATAAGCCAATGAAATTTAATGTCCCTCTTGCATTCCTCTTAAAACCAGCTTCTGCACCAAATAAAGTCCGCTCATCCTGGGTACCACATACTTGTAAACACTGCTCTGATCCATCCCTATCAGAATGATCTAACTCAATGCTATCATTTCTCTCTCCTATTCAAACTACTTCAATGGCTCCTCATTACCAAAGGGAAGAAATCTTAGTTCCTTACCATGAGGTACAAGATCTCCTGGATCAGGCTTAGCCTACCTCTCCACCTTCAACTTTTGTCAGCCTACACTTTTTTTTTTTTATTTCGAGGAGAGAGAGAGAGACAGCGTGAGCAGGGGAGGGTCAGAGAGAGAGGGAGTCACAGACTGAAACAGGCTCCAGGCTCTGAGCTGGCAGTCAGCACAGAGCCCGACGCGGGGCTCGAACCCACGAACCGTGAGATCATGACCCAAGCGAAAGTCGGACGCTTAACCGACGAAGCCACCCAGGCGCCCCTGTCATCCTACACTTTAACTTTATGCCACCAACACTGAACTTTTTGTAGTTCTCAGAATGCACCATGTATTCTCATGTCTCTGTGCTGTTCCTTCTACCCGGTATGCTGTTCCCCAACTACATCATCATCTTCCATTTCCCTTCTCTGCTCATTTCTATTTATCTGCCTAGTGCCCTGCACACACACACACACACACACACACACACACACACTCCAGCTATAACAAGATTCCTTCCAAAACCACCTCCCTCTTTCTTCTGGGGCATCTTCCTCCACTGCCTCACCCATGTGTCTCTGACAAAGCAATGACAAGTTCTCACATTATTACAACCGACTGGCCTACAGGTGACCTATGGAACCAAGGTGAACCAGCCAGAGTTCCTGAGAATTTCCTATCAGGAGCAAAAAATTGGAGTCACTCTTTCTCTGTTTTAAGATGCAGGGAGAAACAGAGGCAAGCAAAGCAGAGTAACAGTCTTCCAAGCCCACAAAGGTGCCTCTTCTCTTACGCCTTCCTGCATCTTTTAACACTGGACCCCATGACCACCAAGTATCTTTGTAAACTTGACATTTTGGTGTGAGAAATAGTGTATTCTGTCCTCTTTGCCTGTTTTGATTATTCCATTTACCACCTGATGGGAAGGGAAACTTAGAACATAGCAACCTATTGATATTGTGCCCTAAATAAAGTCAATATTGAAGGGGAAAAAAAGCTTTTAAGTTTTAGCTGCTTCACCATGAAGATTTTTTTTAACCAAGTTTAATCCTAAGAACTTTAAAAATGTGCCAACTATAAGAGCTCTCCTCTGCTACCCCCCCCAGGATAGAACTAGAAATGCACCCCATAAATAGCAACCACCAAGGGGGAGGTGGCATCTGGAGATGCAGCAGGAAGGACTGAGGAACACACAGAGAGGAGGGTCAGAGGGAAAAGGGAGGTCCGGGAGAGAAGGGCCTTAGGAGTCCCATCTGTCACTGAGTCTTTGTGAATGAAAAGGAAGCTCCATAAAGAAATGGTTTCCCACCATCCATGAACTTCCATCTGTGATCATATTTGGCCAGATAAGACTGACGTCTTGTAGGTAGTTGATTGAACCCACGTACTCTTTCAAGTGTTAAGAGTCAGCATGGGGTCATACCTGTATATTTATCTCATTTCTAGACTGGAAGCTCCTTTTCAAAAGAGATAATCTTTCAATCTTGGCATGTGAGCATCAGCATCTAGCCCACTCTTGAGTTAGACTTCAATGTTTATAGTCTATATTTAAGTTAAGAATGCTTCCCAGCTGCAAGTATCAGAATAACCAGTTAAAATGGTTCAAGTGGTAAAGACATGTAATTATTGGACACAAACATTCTGGATGCTGGCAGCCCCAAGGTACAAGGCTCCGTGATAACTAAAGGACCTAGGCTCTTTCTGCTCTTCCATCCTTGGCTTTTTAGCTTTCTATTAGGCTGATTGCTTTGTGAATGAAACATGGGTGCCACAACTCCAGGCTTCTCCTCTTCAGAAAAGAATGTACGAGGAAAAAAAGGAAGTGGACTGAGCTGGGAAAGAAATTTTCCTTTATCAGGGAGGAAAATCTTTCTCAAACACCCCTTCCTCCCCATCTGGTGAAATTCTCCTTATATACCATTGGCTGGAAATGAGCACATGACCATCGCGAGCTGCAAGAGAGGCTAGAGAAACTAGTACAGTCTAGGACTTTTCCAGCCATAACTGTGAGAAGTGCTTATAGTACTACTGGCAGTATTGCCTTTAGGCAGGCAACTGGGGCACTGGCTTTCCCCACAATTTTCTTATTTGTACCCCAGACTGGTTGGGGCTAACAGTGCTATGCAGATGGGATATTCTGAGCCTAGGCTAGGACCCAAATGTGCCTCTTTCCCTCATTACCATTTCTTGGTTGAGGCACTCTTGGACCCTCTATTCTGCACGTGGCATTGATCAGGGACCCTGAAAAGCTAGTTAGATTCATACCCATGGGGTCTTTTGAGTTGTGTGTGGCTGGATCCTTCATGCAGGAGTGTGACCTGGACATACTGCCTCGCTGGCCCGTGTGTCACTTCTTTTGCAGGATCGCACAAGATTGGGCGTCCAGAATGATGCTGGCATGCTGATTTGGGGTGACTCTCACGTCATACAAAGGATGAATTTAGGGCTCTGGGCTATATATTTTAGCGTGAGCTGTATATGTGGGCCCACACACTGCTCTTAATTGGCCACGTCCCACTGCTGTGCTGTCTCTGCCCTACCTGAGGGAGCGGGGACGGGGCAGGTGTTCTTCACTCTGCGCTGGCACCCAGGGCAGCTGCCCCAGCCTCTCCATCGGTTCCCCACCAGGTTTTCAGGGTGGTCACGCCGATTTCCTCCTGGAGATTTCCAGCCCATTGCTCCACAATGCCAGCACGACCTTCTTTCTGGTTGGTGTCCTCTTTTGCCACTGACCAGTGAGGTGACATCATGCCATCCCTGGTCGGTCTTCAGCCATGTAGGCAAGGGATAGTCGTTCCTTGTGCTCTTCTCATCCATCTCCTCTTCCCCATTGGGGGGCAGTGCGTGCAGGCAGGGGTGTAGTCCACACTGAAAAAGATCACATTCTAAGAATTCTATGGAGTTCGAGAGAAGACCTGGCTGGAATAAGACGTTTTCTACCTTGATATGGTTTCTGGGAGAGTCAGATGAAACTGAGTCCCAGAGACTCCTTTGTGGTCTATACAACTGCACACAGATATTAGTTATTTTTATTAGTTTCACTTGAAATATAAGAAAACTAAAAAGGAGGAAAGCTAAGTGACACTCCACCCCCTCCCAACCAAGATGAAGAGGCACGATGGAAGTGTTTTTGAGAGAGAGAACTCTGATTTCAGACGACCTGGTATTGACACCCAGCTCTGCCTTCTCCCAGCTGTGGGGTGCTAGTTTGGTTTCTGGGCCCCAGTTCCGTATTTATAAAGTGGGGATAATAATTTACGTACATCAGAGGATTGGGGTAAGCATTAAATGAGGAAATACTTATAAAGAACTTAACACTGTTCCTGACGCATAGTGGGTACTTGATAAATATTAACTATTATTCCTATTTTACTACACAGATATTTGTCACAGCGCTACAGATCTCCTGGATTACGGCCCTGTTCTGCACTAGGGATATGTCAAAAGAAAGCATTTTCAAAATGAGACCGACAGAGACCGCACCAATATGTTAGGGTATCTGGCATTTGAGAGATAAGCTAGCACCAGGTGGGTAGGAGCACAGAGCTGGGAGCCAGGAGGCTTGGGTTTGAATCCAGGCTCAGTCGTGTCATAGCTGTAAGACCCTTGGCAAATTGCTTCGCCTCTCTCTGTGCCTCAGTCTCTTCATCTGAAAAATGAGTCCTTGCGAGGAGTGAATGAGTTAAGGTACATCAAGTGTCTAGGATAGTGGCTGGCACTTGGTGTTAGAAATTATTCAATACTATTGACATTAGTATTTTGAACTCATCTTTAATTCAAAATAAAATGTGTTCTTAAAAGTCCCACCCAGCTTTTATTTCAAGGGGCCTACATTTTAGCGACTGAAAAAAAAAAGCACAGAGATAAACCCATGTCTGTGCCATTACCTGTGCCATCCCCTTTGAAGTCTCTCCTCTGGCCCCATAAAACCATTACACGTTCTCCGCTGCCCCAGGGCCAGGGCTGGTTCATTTACACCCCCATCTCTCAAACAGGACTCACGCCTACTTTTTACTCATCTGTGTATTTCCTGACATTCTTGATAAATATTTCTTTGATGGAAAGGTGGAAGAGAGTAAGGGGAATGTTTGAAACTCTTGTATTTTGCAGACAAACACGGAATTGTGGTTGGTAGTGGAACGGACCCCCTTCCTCCCAGTAGATGAAAGGGCCGGCAGAGTACTGTGGGAGACAGCACCTCTAAACACCCGCAGGAAAACACGCTAAGAGTATCCAGCCATCCCATCTTGAACTAGAGGAGCTCCAGCTCTCATAGCTGCAACGGTCAGGTAAAGTGAACCCAAGTGCGCTGTGGACCCAAGAAGGTGTTCGTCTGAATCCACCATCTGTCATTCGGTGGCTGGTTGGTCTTCGAGCCAAACATCCGAGCCTATTTTCTTACCTATAAAATTAGGGTAGTACCAGCCTCAAGGGGTAATTTGGATGATAAAATGAGACAGTGCAATACCTGGCACATAGGAAGTGCTTAATTAATGTTAAGTGAATGAACAGTTCTTAAGACAACTACAACTACAATAAAAACAAAAAACCAAAAAACCCAGCACCATCATTGGCTGAAGCTGTGTCACCCCTGAAAGCACAGCATTGTTTGATATTGTCCATGACTCATCCTTATCAGCATGTCATTCCCCAAACCATCTTGTCTACGACTTGTCCTTATCATCATATTGTTCCCCAAACTGTCAGGGAGGGCTTCACATGGCTTCTCAGACTCTCAGTCTCGGGTTAATCTGCGATCAGGAAGCCCAGGCAGGCGGACCTTTGGCAAACACCCTCCCCAAACCCTTCCCCTCTCCAGCTGGCCGGGAGAAGCTTTGCATTTGCGGCCTCCGTGGCAATTACAAGAACCTACTCCCTCTTATTGTTTTTCTTTTTCTAACGATGGAGCAATCACATGGTTTCTACAGGAAAAACAACTCTGGAATCAGAGACCGACTGTCTGGATTGAGCCACACACTTTCTGGTCTCCGAGTCTGAGTCCCTAGAGAGAAAAGACCTCTGATGCTGGAGAGGAAGGGGGATGAGCTGGACAAAAAGCATGGCCAGAACATGCTCACCACAGGCAGGCCGACTGAAGGGTTCTGTTTCAGGATTAAACAGTATGATCCTAACTAGGAGCTCGTGTTTACCGAGTGCTGAGGACCAGGCACTTTACAGGCATTGTCAAGCTTAATCATCACAAGGATCCAAGAAGTGTGTGTTTTTTATCTTCGTTATACTGGTGGGAAGAATGAGGCTCAGAGAGGGGCCTCTGAGGGGCACACAGGAGTCAAGGGCTTTGCTAGCATTCCACACCTTTCTGCAAGCCCCCAGAGCCCATGTGTTCAATCTCCTAGCCTCACCAAACCCTAAAGAGCACACAGATCTCCTGGGATCTCGGGGAAGTGCAAGGTTCTGATTACTAGGTCCAGAATCGGGCCGGAGACTTTGTGTCTCTAGGAGACTTCCAGGGAGTGGGGCAGATCCAGGGACTTAAACTGCATGGGTAAGGCCACTGGTCTCCAGCCTGGGCTGCCCATTGGGATTACCGGGAGCTTTCGAAACGCTGATGCCAAGGCCCGGTCCTAGAGATTGCGATGTGATAGGGGACAGCTCTGCCCAGGACTGCCAAAACTCCCTGGGGACTGACTGCGTGTGCTACCAGGGTTGAGACACCCTTCCCTGGGGCTGGGGCTGGGGATATCTGCAGGCTCCCGAGGCTCCGGGGTCACCCGGCGCTCCCCTTTCCCAGCACAGAGGCTCTCTGGGCTCTGAGGTCGCCCTTCCAGAGGCCTCTCTCAGCAAACTCCCAGCCTAGGACCAGCCCGGAGCCGCCACCTGTTTCCTTGAAATAGTTCGCAGCTGTGCTGGTGACCTCACCGCCCTGGCTCTGCCTCTGGCCACGCTGAGATCTGGAAAAGTCCTCCTCCCCCAGTCGTTTCTTCTAGTCGGCCTCGGGCTCCCCCTTGCGGCCGGGCGGCGGAGGGGCAAGAGTCTGGCGAGGCGGGCGCCGCAGGGCTGGGGCGGGCGGAGCTGGGAATGGCTCGGCTGCACCAGGGGACCCCAGCTGGCCCGTCTGTGAGCACAGCTGGCAGCCTCACCCTTGCCTGCCTCCCCAACACTTGGGAAATGATGAAATCACAAGTTCTCCTCCTCCCTTTAAATGATGTATAAACAAACAAAAGTTGGAGCGCAAATGAAAATGGAAAGTACTCGCCTCTTCCCTTTATGCTTCCCAGAGGCGACCATGGCTAGCCGTCGGGCTCATATGGATCCGGGCTTTTTGCTGTGCCTAAAATATGTATATTTACACACACACACACACACACACACTCTCTCTCTCTCTCTCTCTACTGTTTTATAAACAAATCATCATGTAATATTTTTCCAACACCATCTTGGGTTATCTTTTGCACACACACACACTCTCTCTCTACTGTTTTATAAACAGAAATCATCATGTAATATTTTTCCAACACCATCTTGGGTTATCTTTTACACACACACACACACACACACACACACACACACAAATTATTTTATTGTGTCTCCAACTTGTCTGGAAATCAGAATGTCTTGGGGGCACTTTTGAAATGTAGTCTCACCCTGGACCTGCTGAGCCAGAATTTCTCAGAAGCCTGAGAGGTTGTTATGGATTTGTATTTTAATAAGTGTCTTGGGTGGTTCTTCTTATTTTTTTTAGAGAGAGAGACAGCGTGAGCAGGGGAGGGTCAGAGAGAGAGGGAGATACAGACTCTGAAACAGGTTCCAGGCTCTGAGCTGGCAGTCAGCACAGAGCCCGACGTGGGGCTCGAACTCACGAACCGAGAGATCCTGACCTGAGCGAAAGTTGGACGCTCAACCGATTAAGCCACCCAGGAGCCCCTTTTTTAATTTTTAAAGTTAATTTTTTTATTTTGAGAGAGAGAGGGAGAGAGAGAGAATCCCCAGCAGTCTCTGCACTGACAGCGTGGAGCGTGATGCAGGGCTCGGAATCACGAACCCTGACATCATGACCTGAGCCAAAACCAAGAGTCAGACGCTTAACTGACTGAGCCACCCAGGCAGCTCCCCCTTTTTAAAAAAATTTTTAAATTTTTAGACGTGCCTGGCTGGCTTAGGTGGAAGAGCATGCAACTCTTGGTCTTGGGGTCATGAGTCTGAGCTCCCTGTTGGGTATAGAGATTTCTTCATTTAAAAAAATTTTTAAGTTGAGATATAATTGACGTATAATATTGTATTAGTTTCAGGTGCAACATTTCAGGTGGTTCTTATGGAAAATGTCTTGTCTTTTTAATAACTGCACATGCCTGATGCAAGGATGTACCATTGTTCATTTGACAGTCCTCCATCATTGAACAGTTAGGTTGTTTCCAGTATTTTCTTCAAGCTATACACAATACTACAAACATCTGCACATTGTACAGGGAGCTGTGAATGTGTTTCTGAAGGATAGTTTCCCAGGAGCACAATACCTAAATCCCAAGCTTCCTTGGAACTTCTTTTCCCATCTCAGAGTGTTTATGTTTGGAACATGGGACCTCTTAGCAGAAGAGAAACTGAAAACCTGCATAGTCAGGACCAGCATTGTCTAAGGAAAATATAATGTGAGTCATATACATCATTTACAATTTTCAGTAACCACACTCATTTTAATATCTTTTATTTAAGCTGATAAATCAAAAAATAGCGTCTCAACATACAATCAAATGAAAATTATTAATAAAATATTTTACATCTGCTTTTCATGTTAAATCTTTGAAAATCGGTCTGAATTTTATACTCAACAGCACACCTCACCTCCAACTAGTCACATTTCAAATGTTCACCTGTCACATGGGGCAAATGGCTATTGTATTGGAAAGTGCAGATCTAGATCTTTTATTTTACTGGGGAGATAATTTTGGGGGACAAGAAACAAACAATTATATAGCAGCCACAATCTACTTATCCATGAAGGGGCACTTAACATTCATTATCGTTAAGTGAGGGGTGAGGTCTCTGCAGAAGATTAAGCTGAATAATATTTCAGGTTATGGGGCGCCTGGGTGGCTTAGTCGGTTAAGCGTCCGACTTTCGCTTAGGTCATGATCTCGCGGTTCGTGGGTTCGAGCCCCGCGTCGGGCTCTGTGCTGACTGCCAGCTCAGAGCCTGGAGCCTGTTTCAGTCTGTGACTCCCTCTCTCTCTGACCCTCCCCTGCTCACGCTGTCTCTCTCTCTCTCTCCTAGAGATAAATAAAAACATTAAAAAAAACACACACATTATCTCTTCAGGAGCGGCTGGGTGACTCAGTTGGTTAAATGTCTGACTGTGGCTCAGGTCATGATCTTCCAGTTCGTGAGTTTGAGCCCCATGTCAGACTCTGTGCTGACAGCTCAGAGCCTGGAGCCTGCCTGGGATTCTGTGTCTCCCTCTCTCTCTGCCCCTTCCCCTCACACCCTGTCTTTCTCTCCTTCTCAGGAAATGAATAAACATTTAAAAGAACAACTTAAAGACACTGTCTCTTCAGAACAACCCTATGAAGAAGGCAGGACATTGTTACAAGGTGACCGGTGTTTCATCTTGAGGTTGATAATTTGTGTAGATCACAGAGCCACCAACACAGAGGTGGAACCAGAATCATGTCTTCAGATTTCAGGGCCTGTGTTTGTTTTGTTTTGTTTTGTTTTTTAATCCCACATATCTCTCGACGACAGTTATTCAAAGTCCATTCTTATATTAATGGCGAAGAGAGACCTGGCAACAAATTAAGTGAATTATTATTAGAAGTCACATCCTCAATCGAATCTAAACAGTAAACCATTCGGCAGACTGGTGTTTAGAAACGTGTGTGCTGACGCCGCCTGGTGGAAGTCAGAGTTATTGCAAGCCACTAGAAATGCCTTAGAGGGCCTTCCTAGCTCATGAACTGAATATACAAAAATATGACTATTACGTAAAGGTCATGAAAATTGAAAAAGAATGATTCCCCATACTGGGAGAAGTTGGGAATCATTGAAATAGATTTTTTTGTCTCAGACTATCAGAAGGACTGTCACAAACGGTGAATAGTTGCAGGTTGTGCCTCATATATGTCTTCTTCTTTAATTTTTAAAGTGTATATGGTTGTACTTGGTCATTTCTCAGTTTCTAAGTTTACTAATGGGTGTGTTAGTGTGTCTGTTCTCCAGCTAGGGTGTCAGCTCCTCAGGGGGGAAAGACTTGAAGTCTTAGTTTATGGCTCTGGACATTCTGGACACTTGAAAGGATATTGTAGATGGCCCGAGGGAAAGATGATTTAAGAGCACAAAATAAATATGGCATTTGTAATGGAATCTATTGATTTTTCCTGCTCAGAATCCTTTTCTCCCCCCCCCCCCCAACTGCACAGCCCTAGTGAGGCTGTCAGTCAAGTACCCTGCTTCTCCTAGTTGACAGGTGGGCCTAGAGATTTGAGCTTTACAGAATGACAGAGGTTAATGCTTCATCTTCAACGGCTGGACTAACAATTTCAATTAGCTAGGCTTTTAGAGCTCTCTGATGGAACATCTTTTTGTAGTGTGATTCTGAGACCTACACCACAGCCTAATGATACATTTATTTTTCATTATTTCCAGAATAAATCTAAAATATAATATATTGCATTTCAATCTAATTCTGCTTCCATTTGGAAATTTGAACAAGTTCTCATAAGCATCCTAGGAATGGAAGACTTCCAGCTGTCAAGCGTACAACTGGCTATTTTCCTCCGGAGTTCAAAATGAAAACTAACAACTAATTTGATAAGAATTGTCTTATAGGAGCGCCTGGGTGGCTCAGTCGGTTGAACGTCCGGCTCTTGATCTCAGCTCAGGTCTTGATCTCAGGGTTGTGAGTTCAAGACCTGTGTTGGGTTCTGCACTGGGTGTGAAGCCTTCTTTAAAAAAAAAAAAAAAGTTACACTACAGTTTGGTAGTCTCTAAGGGCTTGGGGCACCAGCAAGGCCTGTTAGACGATGACAGTGAGAAACCCTTTGTGAAGAAGGTGGAATGGCTTCAGACTGGTGCCTATAGAAGCTGAAGACTGGAAGTTCGGGCTCCTGATACTGGAGCCACACTGCACCCCCTTTTTTCATTAACCGTGATTGCAGCAGGCTGACTTGGGGAACTAGGGCCACCATCACTCAAAAGAGATCCACTGAAGTCAGCTGCCCTGCTGACGCCGTGGGCCCTGCACACCCCTTATGACCTCTCCCTCCCTACTGACCCCATGCTCCTGACCCACCACAACCTCCACTAACCTCAACAGGAAGGGCCCCATCCTTACCTCCACCCACAGATCCTCAGATTGTGTCCCCACTCTTGGCCAAGCTCCACTGACCAGAGAAAGAACTGGGTCCTTCCACCAAAGCTAAGGCGGCAGCACAGAGTTATTGCTGAAGACCGTATTCTTAAGTCTTAAAAAAATCGAATATCGACAAATTCAAGGTGATATGACAACGATACCAATACAATGATGTCACCACTGCTAACTGCTAATAGCTGTAGACAAGCTACCATATTCATAGAGCTTCCACACCCTAGGAAAAGAATGTCGGTGATTTCCATGGAGTTTTGGGTTTTGCCCATGATTTTATATAATTGTCAACCAAATGCTTCAGTAGTGGCTTTCGGACTAAGCCATGGGTTCTATCAAGAGTGGAACCAGCACTGAGTCCGTGAATCCATGCTGAACACTCAATATCTGTTGATGGCAACCTGATGGCTAAGTTTAGAGAAGAGCTTAGTGAGGCTTCATCCAAATGGGTGACAACCTTAATGACAGAAAGGGGAAGGGTCCAGCGCACTGTACATACAAGGAACTCCTCATTGGCTGACAATCTTCCACGCCCAGAACGTGGGTCCTTGAAGGCAGGAATGTTTGGGGGAAATTTTGGCTGTGGAATATTCACCAGATCAGGCAGGGGACTCTTTGCCCAAGGTCAGAGGTTACTGTGGCCAAGTGTGAAAAGTCATTGTGTCAACAACAGCGGGGACAAGCCACATCTGGCCATTGGGAGTTACCTGTGTGCTTGGGTAGAGAGATGAAAATTGAAGTCCAGGAAGCTCCATTTACCAGCCCCACACGGAGATTTCTCCCAGTTGCGGACGTGTTATGGAAACCCCCGTGATGATAAAAATCTTACTCCTATGTTGTAGAAACAGAAAATGGAGACAAATGCCACTTGCTGTTCTGCCAGTTCCTTCAGTCTAGTTACTGAGAGAATCCTTCATTTGGTGATATAAAAGTGGAACCCTACTAATTTTGCAAGCACTAATGTTTAAAGAAGATCCATCAGAAAGTACAAATGCTGTTGCATTCGTATTTTTAACTTTTTTTCCATTTTATTTATTTGAGAGAGAGAGAGAGAGAGAGACAGCACAAGCAGAGGAGGGGTAGAAGGAGAGAGCGAATCTTAAGCAGGCCCCATGCTCAGCACAGACCTCGATGTGGGGCTCGAACGCACGACCCTGGGATCATGATCTGAGCCGAAATCAAGAGTTGAACGCTCAACCGATTGAGCCACTCAGGCGCCCCTAAATATCTTAGAATTTTATATGGCAATTATACCTCAACAAAGCTGAAATTAAAAAAAATCTTGTGAGTCCTTTTCCACTTCAAGGCTGGTTAACACAGGACAGCATTTATCCTCGGAAGACATGTGGGAAGACATATCGTCACATATATGTGAGCCTCCTTGTTTGTTTTGGATCCCCTTTCAGTGGCACACGCACAGATGGGGGCGCATTTCCCTCACCACACCCAGCAGTTTCCTTTCTCAGTCCATCACACTTGTTTTTCTCCTCACAAATGATTGCCAACCCTTGCCCAGCCTTCCTGGAGCTGAACCGGCTTCCTGCTTCTGACCCACGTCTATTCTTTTTGTTCATCAGGAGCTGAGCCAGGTTGGAGGGTTGGCCAGAGGGGAGGGGATCCCTCAGGTCCCAAGGGGCAAGAAAATGTCACCAAAATGCTAAAACACCCATGAAATGCAACCAGATGAAGAATTGCTCTCAGGGAGGGTGCATCTGGAGGGGGGGACAGGACCCCTCCCTGCCCACGGCACCTGCTCCAGGAAACCTGGTGGCTGCCAGCTGCCTTCCAGGGAGGAGGGTCCCATTGACAGAGAGCGCGTTTCCTGTTTGAGGAATGCACATTCAGGGCGAGCCGGACTGCTCAGGAGGGTGCAGGGAGGCTGAGCTGCCTCCCACCTTCACCCTCTCCACCCTCTCCACCATCCACCTTATTCTCTAAATGAATTCATTTTATAGCAAGAGGTTAATTTCCTTAATATATAGAAAGCTCATAGAAATCAATGAGGATCAACAATCCCACTAAGAAAAGCGAGCAAACGACATGAGTAATGGGTTCACAGAGAGAGTTGCATGTGACCTCCGGTACGTGGAGATGGTCAGTCCTACTCATAAAAGAAATGCAAGCTGGGGCGCCTGGGTGGCTCCGTCTGTTAAGCATCTGACTTCGGCTCAGGTCATGATCTCACAGTTCGTGAGTTTAAGCCCCACATCGGGCTCTGTGCTGACAGCTTGCAGCCTGGAGCCTCCTTTGGATTCTGTCTCCCTCTCTCTCTGCCCCTCCCCACTCACACTCTGCCTCTCACTCTGTCTCTCAAAAATGAATAAACATCAAAAAAAAAGAAAGAAAAGAAACGCAAGCTAAAACAACACTGAGAGTCTCTGGGAGGCTCTGGAGAGTCTTACTGAGAAAATGCGAACATCTTATATGGCAGACATTCTCCCCACCCATTGTAAGTTACCTGTAGTGAGAGGCACTTGCTGTACACAAATAGGTAAACTGAGGCAAGCTTTGACATATGAGTTTATTCGGGAATAGCAGAGGAATTGCAGTTTGGGACAAATGAACTGTAGCAAGTCGTGGGTGAGTCCGCTGAGGGTTTGGAGTAGCTGTGTTTTTGGCCAGGGAATGGAAAGAAGGGAGAGCTCAAGGTCAAGTAACTTCAAAAACAAAACAAAGCAAAATGGAGACCAGCACTGAAAGCTTCCCGAGCAGACAGAACTACTCCAGTCACACAAACAAGGCTCGAGTCTGCACGCGCCGCGGGACCAAGCCGGCCCGGTCCTCTGCTCACTCCTCTGGCAAAGCTTGCCAGCGCTGATGTGAGACAACCTCTGAGCAGCTTCTCATCATCCAAGAAAGTTCCAGCACTATCACTTGTCTGTAAATCAGGCACCTGTGGGAAGTCTGTCTCCTAGTCCTCAAGTTTTGTCTTCCTGAGGGCACATGCGTGACACATTTCCATTCTGTTTCTTCCAGTTCTATTTTAGATCGGAATTCTTTTACACTCACAAGTGCCCCCTTCTGTCTGCTTCTCAGCTTCTCCAGGGTGTGGAAGGAACAAGATGGAGAGAGGGCAAGGAGGTCTAGGGAAGCGGTGTATGGAGGGACCTCCGGGAATTGGGCTTTGCCTCCCATGTCCTGTGTTCAAGGCTAGGTAGCCAGGATGACTTGTCCAGTTGCCATCAGACAGTCTCTGTCCCCGTCACCTCAGTGTCTTTAAAAACAAAACAAAACAAAACAAAACAGCACAAAAGAGGCAAGGAGACAACATTGATGATGACAAAGCGATGCCCAGACGATAAACACAATGAATTTGGAGGATGGAAAAATGTCTGTGGGTGGAGGTGAAGGAAGTCTCCAGCGTGCGTGCCTTGAGGGCCAGATATGTAGGGGGTGAGGGGGCTAAGATTGAGAATCTAAGCTGTTATTTGCTGAGGATCCTTCCTTGTGTCAGGATCTTCATGGGAAAGAACGCACTGAGAGAAGCTGAAGCATGAAGGTATGTACCAGGGAGGGATGCCTGGGTGGCTCAGTCGGTTAAGCGTCCGACTTCAGCTCAGGTCATGATCTCACGGTTCGTGGGTTCGAGCCCCATGTCGGGCTCTGTGTGGACAGCTCGGAGCCTGGAGCCTGCTTCAGATTCTGTGTCTCCCTCTCTCTCCGTCCCTCCCCCTCTCACGCTCTGTCTCTCTCTTTCTAAAATAAAAAAACATCGAAAAAATATAAGATGTGTACCAAGGACAATGGACTAGAGATGGAGGAGAGGACAAATTTAAATATAGCCTGGGGTCTGGCACTTAGTCTGTGTCCCAGCTTCCTGCGAGGGTCTTGAGGGGCGATGATCAAACTGGAGGGAGTGCTTCTTAGACACTTCTCTTCACAAAGGCAGCACCCCATGAAGCTGCTTTGAAGACAGTGAATGGAACGGGGCTGAGCGACACATTCTCCCCGGGGTGTAACTCAGAGCACTTGGGGGCAGGCACCCACATCACACAAAGGAATATCACCCACTGGAGAAGACAGGAGACATTACTCTAGTTAGCAGGAGATTCTAAGAGCACACAACTCTTATCTCAGGGTCATGAGTTCAAGCCCCACGTTGGGTGTGGAGCCTACTTTAAAAAATAAAATAGGAGTGCCTGGGTGGCTCCATCAGTTAAGTGTCCGACTCTTGATATCAACTCAGGTCATGATATCACAGTCGTGGGTCAAGCCGCACATGGGGCTCTGTGCTGAGTGTGGAGCCTGCTTGGGACTCTCTCTCCCTCTTTCTCTGACCCTCTTCCCTTGAAATAAATAAATAAACATTAAAAAAAAAAACCAAAATGCCTATTTCTGAGGGGGGAAAACCTCATAGGTTCTAGTTTTTTTACTTTTCTGACAGTGCAGAGACTGCTTCGGATTCTCTCTCTCCAGCTCTCTCATGTTTTCAAAAATAAATAAATAAATAAATAAATAAATAAATAAACTTTAAAAAAGTTTTCCCCCTTTGGGGGCTGAGTCAGCCCCATTGAGAAAACATGGTGTGGGGTGATTGTATTTGTTTCTCTGGGCTGTTGTAACAAATTGCCACAAACATGGTGGCTTAAAACAGCAGAAATTTATTGTCTGACCGTTCTGGAGCCCGGGGGTCCAAAATTAAGGTGTCAGCAGGGCTGTGCTCCCCCCAAGGCGCAAGGGGAGAATTCTTCCTTGGCTTCTTCTAGTTTCTGGTGGCTCCAGGCGCTTGCTGGCTTGTATCTGCGTTACTCCAGTCTCTGCTTTGACTTCCCACGGACCCACTCCTGTCTTCCCCTCTTCCGTCTGCATCGAGTCTCCTTCTGTCTTTCTCTCAGAAGGACACTTGTCACTGGACTCAGGGCCCGCCCTGATCATCCAGAATCTCATTTTGAGATTTTTAACTTTTTCCAAAAAAGGCCATATTGACAGGTGCCAGGGTTAAGTTATGAAAATGTCTTTTTCGGAAGCACCATTGGACTTGCTATGGTGACTAAAATATTTTAGGTGGCAGAGGCAAGAAAGCTTTGTGAGCATTTCACAACTCACAGTGCTGGTCTGGTGCGGTTATTAAAGTTCTGATTTTACTGGGGGAAGCTGGGAAGATAGGTCCCTCAGACTTTCCCCAGAAAAGACTTCTGCCCAATTTCCTCCGGTGTGGCCCTTTGGCGCCCTCTAGTGGATCTTGTGGTAACTACGGAGTCTTAATTTTCCAAAGAAAAGAATCAGATTTTAGATGATTAGTTAGGAGAGCCATAGAATAGCAATTAAACCATAGCGGAAGGGACTTGGAGCAGTTACATTATAACTCAACACACCTTACTGTACACCCTCGGAGCAGTGGTCCTGGGCAGAGGACACGGGCTGCGCTGTGGCTTTCGTACTAATGTTTCCTGCTTTTCAATTTGCAAAGGGCTGTGTCACTTCAATGGGCTACCTTCCGTGCAGCACCCTCCTGCCCTCTGTCTGGAGCACAGCCACCCCTCCCACAGCCTGTGGAAGCACCCACTTGCTCTCCCTCCCCTATGAGCGGCTTGCTAGCAGGGGTTTCTCCTCCCTGGGTGGCAACAGGGAGAACAGCGCAGGGGAATTTACTCCAAGTGAGTAAATCATACACTAATAAACCCTTCAAGTACATCTGCATTTAAGCAAGTGTTCTCAAGAGCTGACTCGGGATCTTAACTATCTTTTATAATGTTATTTTTAAGTCTGTCCACGAATTCCAACATTAACTGAATTGATTTGTGTGTCCTGCATCATGCAGAGCTCTGGGCCCACACTGGTGAATAAGAGGGAAATGTCTGTCTTCTTCAGATTCACCAACAGGGAGACCTAGAATGGACAGCCCCTGTGAATAATCAATGATAAGAAGTGCCATAAAGGGGAAATAGAGGGGAATGCATAACAGGTGTACCTGATTTAATGGGGGGCTAGGCAAGGAACTGAACCAAGCCCTGTCAGAACACTGCACAGGCACACACTCATCCACACTGGCTCTGTTAATCGTTTTCACCAGTTCAGCTATTTCAGGAAAGCAGATGTGGGAGGTCTCTGGCTAAATTTGCAGACAAATCAGGTGGAAGAACCTACAGTTGAATTAGAAGCTCTTAAAAATTGGAATTGGGGAAAGCAGCTTTGATTGTGAGAAGCTCTAGGAGGCCATTAAAAATTGTTTTTAAATTTATTTTGAGGGGGAGGCACAGAGAGGGAGAGAGAGAAAATCCCAAGCAGGCTTTGTGCTGTCAGCATGGAGCCGGACATGGGGCTCCACCTCACGAACCAGGAGATCTTGGTCTGAGCTGAAATCAAGAGCTGGAGGCCAGACTCAACAGACTGAGCCATCCAGGCCCGTTCTTGGAGGTAATTAATTTTTGGAGGAAAAATGAAGTTCTTCTTTTTTTTTTTTAATGTGTTATTTTTTTCTGAGAGAGAGAGACAGCATGAGCAGGGGAGGGTCAGAGAGAGAGGGAGACAGAATCCGAAGCAGGGTCCAGGCTCTGAGCTGGCTGTCAGCACAGAGCCCGACGCGGGGCTCGAACCCACGAACTGTGAGAACATGACCCGAGCCGAAGTCGGACACTTACCCGACTGAGCCACCCAAGTGCCCCCCCCCTTTTTTTTTTTAAATAAATGAAGTTCTTGAGGATGGGCCTAATGTCTGATTCGAGTCCCCCCGTTTTCCCATAATTAATAGCAGGAGTTTTACAGAGAGAAGTTATCTAAAAGCAGGTCAGACACTGATATTTCCATAACTAACAGACTATTTATTAAATTCGAAGGTGACTGATGCCACGGAGGAGAACACAGGTGTGGCTGTGGCCGCCTGTCTCCAACATGGTTGCCATCATTTGCTTCCCTCTCTGCCTGCCCTTCTGATTCTTCCCTGGCAGGTGGCACCTGCTTCCGTGCACCACACCCGATGGATCCGGGCTGGCCTAGGTGACTCACTGACCCACAGGATGCAGTGGAAATGATGTTTGGGATTTCCAAGGCCAAGTCCTGAGAAGCCTTGCAGCTCCACCAGGCTCCTGGGATGCTCTGGACCCTGAGACCCCCACATACGGAGAGGGTGATGCCAGCCAGCGCCCAGCTGTTTTGGCCATTGCAGCCCAGGCACCAGGTGTGAGTGAGGGAATGGTCTTGGATATTCTGGCTCTGGGATATGTTAAACAGAAGCTATTCAAGCCACCCCAGGAGAGGCCCCAGACAGATGGAACACACATGAGCCAACCTCCATGTGCTCTAGATGTTTTTTCGTGCCTTTACATTTGTAAAGCAGCAGTAGATGCCTGTGAACACTGCTTTAGCAACACATGCTGGAAATAGCACAGCATGTTAGCAGGGGCCAGAACAAGGCTGACGTGCACAANCACTATAAACCTCCCCATGCCGCACTGAGGAGACAGCATAGCACACTGCTCAAGGGCTCGGATTTGATGGCAAAGAGAGTCTCTTATTTGAATTCCAGTTTTATAACTTACACTAGCTCAGTGGCCTTGAGCAAATTGCTTAGCCTGGACTTCAGTTTCCTCATCTGTTAAATGGAAATGATACAAGTAGTACCAACATCATGGTGTATTTGAGACTAATAATGCATGTAAAGAACTTAGGGCCTGTCACGCATGCACATTTTGTGGTCAGTTAGTCAAATGGTGATTGGGAGTGATCCCAGGAGCACAAGGGCCTGATCTTACTCACCATTTTTTGGTAAATTTGTTTGTTTGTTTGTTTATTGAGAGAGAGAGGAAGAGAGAGAGAAGCAGAAAGGGAGAGAGAGAATCCCAAGCTGGCTCTGCATTGTCAGCACAGAGCCTGATCCGGAGCTCGATCCCATGACCATGAGATCATGACCTGAGCCTAAATCAAGGAGTTGGTCGCTTAAGTGATTGAGCCACCCAGGTGCCCCTTCTCTTACACATCTTTAAACTCGATGTACATTTCAGTGTCTGAACAGTGATTAATAAAAGCTGTTGCATGAATGACAAAATGAAACCCTATGTTATAAACGTTAAGATTTTTTTTTAATAAAAATTTTTAAATGTTTATTTTTGAGAGAGAGCACGGGCAGAGGAGGGGAAGATTGATCTTTTCAACATAAAGGAGAACTTTGTAAATTCTTTGGAGCCAAGCACTTTAGGTCAGTGGAAAAATAAGTCAATTCAATTGCTGTTGATAGTTAAGGCTTCCAAGGGCTGGATAGGACCTTAAGGACCATCCCTGATGCCCCTTCTCACGGTGCATATGTAAAGTGAGTGGCTTGCGCCAGGCCACCCACTTGCTGTGGGGGCAAGAGCTACTTCCCGCTTATGCTGGTGATGGTGATGGCATTCTTACCCTCTTCCTTGGCACTTCGGGGCCATTCAGTGTGGTCAGGACTGATCACTAATCTCTTCTTTGAAGAGACTGGGCACCTTGGGAGATGCAAAGGGAGAACCTGTCAGAGATGCAAGACCCACCCGCGGGCCATGCAGATTGGGGGGGGAACCCTTCCTTTCTGCATCTGTCCTCACTCGTCATCATGACTTGCACTGAAACAATGACTCACCACTAAAAAGTCCCTTTATTATTAATAGTAAGTCTGCTGGGATGCAATTTAATTTTTCTGTAATTAAGGTTGTGGTTTCATCCTAGTTCTTAGGCCTTTCTTCTAGTATTTCACTGCTTTACGGCATAAACGTCCCATTTCTAACTTACTTTATTGTGTCTGGTGACATCTACTAGATTCATCTTCGGTTTGGCAAACGAGGACACAAAGTAGCAGGTAACTTAGTTATGCAGTTCTAAGTGCTTTTAAGTTCCAAATGAGTGAGGAAATACAGATACCAATGAAACAAACTTTGGGCTTCATCAATTACTTTTTTCCCCCTTGCCTTTGAAATACTAGAGGCTGTGGCTTGCCGTTCCTGTGTGGACTGTTTCTTCATCATCCTTATTCCATCTAGAGTCAAAATAGGGACCGTAGGCAAATAGTGCACTGTTTTCACCCCTGTGTTCTGGCAGCAAATTTCCAGGCATCATCTAAGATGTCTCCAAAGAACACTGCCCACATAGTATGGAGAAGAAAATAACTTATTTGTATAGGTTGGAAAAATTCAAGTCAATTCTTCATTAGGACCTAAGGGAAACAAGATGGGCTGGATGATTCCCTGACCTTCCCCTCTTCCCTTGCACAAACAAGAAGGATTAGTTTCTATTCGTTTCAAAATATTTCAGTTAGAACAAAAAATTAATGAAATTTTTCTTAGGAAAAAAGGTTACAGGCAAAGGCATGGGAGGTAAGTGGGGAAACCCAGATGTGCTGACTCTGAAACCCACAGCTGTGCTGTCAGATCTTGAAATAAATCTGTTTCCAAGAACAAAGTTTCTGTTGTTCACATTTAAATCTTGAATCATGCAAAACATCGGATGACGGCTTTATGTTCAAAGTTAAGAATCCTTATTTAGGATACTTGAACCTCATACCTAGCACTTACTTCTGAGACATTCTTTTCAATCCTGACAGGCTAATTAATTAATAGAGTTCTACTGAGAGGTAGGGAGAAGGCAAAGGGAAAATGCATTCAGCAACAATACAAGAAATTTACACGAATGTTCTGAAGTCAACTAACTGGCCACAGTCTACTCACATTATATGAGAAGAAAGTGTGTGGGGTTTTAAGAGTTTAATACACAATTCAGCACTAACACTAGGTTGCATTTAAAAGAAATTAATCTAGATCCTCCCCTCCCCCCATGTGGACACTAGGAAGATCAAGAGTTTTGCTCAAAATGTAATACTAACAATAAGTTATAAGGTTGGTAGAATTTTCAGGACTCAATTATAAGGTTAACCTGACTGATGACTTTCTAAGTAGAGGCCGAAATACATGGGAAGAAAAATAGAAGATGCATAAACACCACAGCACCTCTCTTTGAACCGGCAGGTTCTAAAGCTCTTTTTTACTTGTCTAATTATCCAAAATATAAAAATACGTGTTTTTTCCATAGTTTCCACTACAGAAATTGCTTCTAATTATTTACTTGCATATATTCATGTATCTGCTGTTACACAGTATTGGCAAATGTCAAGGCTAGTATAACCGATCAAAATTCGTATAAAGGATGTTAAAGGAGCGAGGCTGTTTTTCATCCAGTTGCAGACCAAGGACCCATTTTAATGATTTGTGAGAAAGAGACTAATCAGTAAATAGTATTGCCCCCAAGCTGAATGGTCAAACCCCTGATGTTACAGCTCTGATGTCCACCTTCTCCACGTTAATTATAGCCAAGGTCAGTCAGGGTCATGTGGGGTGGCTGATTGCATTCCCAGAAGCAAAATTTGAGATCCAATTTCTCACTTGCCACAATTTGCATCATCCAGACGGACATTTTATCCAAGGATCTGATGCTCCCAAACTGGTAACATTTTAGCTCAGTTTACTGTTTGATCTGGCTGCTGGAAAGTTCGGGCCAGATTTGTAGCCCATCTCGAACGCGCATGTTGGGTACAAAGTTCACTCCTGGTTTAATGTTTTCACTTCCTCTTTACTTAGATCACCTTAATCTATGTAAACTTTATCATTGTATGAGACTCTGTAAGCTCTCAAAAACCTTTCTGGAACAAGGCAAAGCATAAAACACACTTTAGTTACATTTCACTATGTACCACAGGCTGGTTCAGGTCAAAGAGCTCAGGGATTTAAAAAGTGGTAATGTTGTGGCGCCTGGCTGGCTCAGTCAGTAGAGCATGTGACTCTTGAACTCAGGGTTGTGAGTTCGAGCTCCATGATGGGTGTACAGATACTTAAAAAGTGGTAGTAGGGCAAAATAGGTCAAGGGGATTAAGAGGCATAAACTTCCAGTTATAAATGAGTCAGTCATGAGGATATAACCTACAGCATAGGGGTCATGGCCAATAACACCGAGGTAACTTTGTATAATGACAGACAGTAACTAGAATTACGGTGGCGATTTTATAATGTAAAAAAAATTTTTAAAGGTAACATTTCTTAGCGTATTTATATTATCCCCAGGGCAAAATTCAACTTACAAAAATCTGAATTTAGGGAGTTAAAAGCCAATGAAAGACAGATTCAAACTACCTCAAGTCAATGTTCCCAGATGCTTCTAAAAGTCCAGAAAGGGCCATTAAAAATGGAATCATTCAGGTTTAAAAAAAAAAAGTCTGCCTGGAAAGGTGCTGGGTCATGGTACATCACAGCATACAGGAAAACCAGAGGTGGATTCTTTATTTCACAAGTTTCAAGATACAGTACAAAACGAATCTGTACATCTCTCTATTAACAGGATTTGTTTACACAATTATATTACACTTCACCAGCCTTTATACCGTATTTAATTAAATACAAAATAAATTTACAAAAAAGTCTACTATGGTGTTCCTTCCAATGCCAGCTTATGGTCTTTTTAAACTTCTCCTAAATATTGATAGTGGTTATACCTTGATCGAATCGACACTGATTTTTTTTTAAACCAAAGAGACTAGTGTCAGCTTGTTTTCATTGCAAATAGGAAAACCAGTGCGAGTAAGAGGACTCCCTGCACATTGCCAAGACCTCCTTCCCATGCACACAAAATTGGAGTTTTGCTTGTGCAAATAGTCGTTTTAAAATACAAATCATTTTTACTTGGGGTAATTTAGGTTTTCCTGAACTACTAAGTGGAAGGAGAAGTTTAGCTGCTTTTCAATGACTGCCACACATTTAAAATATCAGGTAGTGCCTCAGACAGTGTGGTGTTCAGCAAATTTCCATTTTCATCTATACTGGAGGGCAATGAAGAGGAAAAAGATTTTCATGAAAATCGTTTTCTCTTGCTTTGTTTCTTGCATTCTCCTAGTCATAATGTGGTGCAACACATATTAAACTCACTTCCAGAACAAATACTAGCTGTCATCGGGGCAAAAGTAGCCCATTCCGCTCTTCTTGGCAGGTGAAGGGGCTGTTTATCTGACACTGTTTTTGAAATGTGCATGTGAAACATCAGTCCAAACCTCTGTGAGGGAAGTTCTTTTGCAGATGGAGCTAGACAGTAATACACATGCTACACACACGAAGAGCTGTGGTCTCCATTGACAGGCTTGCATGCATACTTCCAAAACACTGGTTTGAAGAACAAATATGAACAGCAAAGAAAGGAGGGAAAAACGAAGCAAGAAAAAAAAATCCTATACAAAATACTTAAGTTTCCTGGAGGCAACAGCAGCTCCTTAATTAAATAAGCATCAGATCATGGCCAGATCGTGGTAGAAGTTTCTACAACTTCCCAACGGTACAGAGACGGAACAGCTTAGCAGTAAAGCTTTCACAAATTAACCTTATATGCACAAGGGTAAACAAATCCTCAAGAGTATTACGATAAGCGATTCCCAAGTTAATCTCATTTCAGTGCTAAATAAGGAATTACGGAAAAAAGAAAAGGGGGGGGAGGGTTACTTTTTCTGTGTCATCGAGTGTTAACCAAAACTAAGGTAAGCCTTACTCAGAAAACAAAAACAGAAAAATACAACCACAGAAAGAAACAAAAACGAAACAACCCCAAACACCAACGCTACCTTTGTGACATAAAACAGAAGCAAAAGGGTGGTCTCAAGACTGAAGCAGTTGACAAGCCACAAAGCAAACGCACAGGAGAATATACGCTAAGTAGAGTACTACTGTCGTCACCTCTGATGGCAGGAAGACAGGCTATTAAAGGGGTCAGGAGACAGGCTACCATGGAGAAATGGAGCTGCACTCGATCTGCTAACTCTAAGTTCTAACATTAAAACTCCTGAATCCTGGAGTTAGTTTAATGTCACTGACATTAACTAGCTTTAGTTACTGTCATTTTATTCAAATGGATGCCATTTGATTAGGTAAGTATTGAGCATTATTTTAGGAGAAACACCAAACCCAGTTCCTACTTGCCTAGGAATTATGTCCCGTGAGCAGAAAAGAAAAAGGGAGCAGAGTATTTTGAGACAGTCGTGAGGACTGAAGTCCCAAAGCCATACAGGAAGTTAAGTTATTTTAACTAGACTGTTCAAATTTCCAGTAGCAAATGACCCAAGGGTATGGCAGGAGGGAAGGGAAAAAAAAAAAAGCCAAGAAAAGGGTGGGCATATTAGTGATAAAAAGGACCTGGCAAGTAGTGGTAAACTGACAAGGAGTTTGTTATTGCGTGAAGAACAAGACCGCGCGTTCCCAGCTGGCGTCGGGTGGTGCGCACTACTTTATGAAATGTCTTCTCCAAGTACTACCGGAGGGAAGGAAAGCTAAGGATAAAAATGTTGCTAAAGGAGAAATCGGGTGGGTGGAAGAGGAAAGAAACAGTTATTTAGTCATCTTAGAGGGATTTTTAAACATTTAAATAAGTTACAATAGTTCCTTTGAAAAGAAATGTGGCTGCTACCGTGAATTACACTCCGTTCTGAAGGGTGAGGAGAAGACAGTGGTGAAGACACCTGCATACTGTCCCAACTGCTCTCAGACCTCCCTGTGTAAGACAGCAAACGAGTCTTCGTATTTAAGAGCTGCCCAGAGCAACACGATGCTTCTGAGATGGACATTTCCTACCTTTCGGATGCGCATTTAGACACACGGTTCTCTCTGTGGCCACCTCTTCAAATTTGGAAGCAACTACGTGGGAGTAAAGTTTGCTTACCAGGTTTCTCATAATCCTCTAAACACGCACAAAAAGCATACAACTTCACATTTAAAGCCTTCGTGTTCATTACAGACTAATTAAATCTAGTTCTAAATACAATCCCAACTTCAAAACCCAAAGTCTTACAACTCTACAGGTAATAAACTCTTCAAGTTTTCTGGCAGATGAGGGATTATGGAAAGAGTATAATAAGGTTAATATAAACAGACTGAGGTCAGGAGGCATAGAAAGCCTGCTCAGATACTAATGTAGTCTCAGACTAGACACAGGCTGGTGAATACCACCATCTGATAGTAAAAAGAAATACAAATTCAGTTTAGTTTAAATTTCTTCATTTGTATGATATGTGAAATCCTTGGTTTTCTTTGTTGCTGCATTTCACACTATTTAACCAGACAACTCTGAAGTGTAATGGCCTTGATTTTCCTAACGTTAACAGTGGGAGGGGTGGTGAACAGGACAGTTAACAAAGTGGCTGACTTTCTACTGGAATATAAAACTGCAGAAGTAAAAATCTACCTGAACAGTATAAACAGGCTTTGGCTTTCCTCAACCACTGAGTTTAATACGTCTTAGATTCTCTGAGTTTTAGTTTTATAATGGTAGTCACTGTATGCCATATCTTGGCAACAAGATTACAAATTTAAAGAATTCAGGAGAGTGTGAACAGTTCTTTTGCAATAAAAAAAATTGCAAAGTAAAATAAACCCTGGGAACAAATGCTTCCTCTTTCGGGAAAGTGTGTCTATCACCTTGGGACCCCACCCAGAGTTCTTTAATATTGTTCTAATTTCTCCCACTTAGTCCATCCTCTGGCTTCCGGATCAAAGCTCTGTATACTCAAAAACAAACAAGCAAATTACATCGAGTAAGTGGGGCAAATTCACATGTTAGCTCAAGGAGTCAGTTCACAATGTTTTATATATTCCATTCCAGAGAAGTGAAGTTCACATAAAACTCTTTAACAGGCCTTTCAGTCTTTGAAGGAGAGAAGTATGGTATCAAGTGTGACAATCACCAATAAGAAGAAACGTCCCAGCCTCCCCTGTTAAAATAACAAATATGTTGAGTATGTATACTTGCATGTGGATTGGTAAAAGTTTCTCAGTTATTGCAGTTCTGAAACACTTTGAAGACTTTTTTTTTTTTTTTTTTTTTTTTTTTACTTAAAAGGCAAGTTCTATTTTCAGACTTTCAAACGTGTTAAGGTCAAACTTGCAACTAACTGGTTTTTCCTTTTTACAAAGTGATCAGGTTTTAGTGTTGATGCACAAGACCTTAAAGGTGGCTGATAGAACTTCTGCATATTGAGAGTGACCAGAAGGACCCAAGAAAGACGGCTGGGTACAGCAGACATTGGGTCTCACATGTTTCCAGAAAAAAAAAAAAAAGGGGGGTGTGGGGGTGGTGGTGGAGAGGGGGAAAGCCACTGAGAGCTGTTATTCCATACGGCACTGAAACAAACCTTCAACTCAGTTTAGGTAAGAGTTACTTATCCCTGAAAATAAAGGCATCAGATTCTAAGCAGCTTTAGGAATTCAAGGTTTCCTTGTGCCTCTTCCAGGAGGTGACCACCGAGCCCAAGTCCTAAATCCAATGCAAGTGTTCGCAGCAAACGATTTCCTAGGATGTTACTGGTCAAGGCTGGACACGGTGGCTGTTACTGTGGTGGCTGCTGCTCAGGCGGCCCCTCCTGCTGCAGTGGCCCCGGCCGTGGCCCTGGGGGCCGGGGCAGAGGCATGTCCTGGTGCTGCCTCTGCCTGTAAGCTATGACTGTTCCCAGCAGCAACGCGATGATGGTCATGAGGTAAAGGTCCCACTCAGGTCCCAAAAGCTGGTCCATGTCAAGCTGGGTGAACAGATCTCGAATCTTAATGAGAATGATAGAAGAGTCATTACGATCACTAAAATGTCAGAGAAGGAACCAGGAAAAAGTCACGTCACAAATTAGAGATGAGCACCGAACTTATTAAAATAATTGGTTTTAGGAATGTTTTGAATGCCTTAAAAAAAGAGGCTTTAAAAGCCTTCAACTCAAAAAATAATGCGTCTCAGGAACTGAGTTATTATTTTGTGACCGTAGATGATACAGAGTGTCCAGCCGGCCTCCTTTCCAACNGTGGGGGGGGGTTGGGGGGGGGGGACTAGTCTCTTGGCACCTGTCACCTATCTGTGGTGACGGCAGCCCTGTTCCCATGACACCGGGGTTATTTTACTTCTTCCCTCGTATAACTGGAGATGGCGGGAATTCAAGTGTTTAATAGTTGAATGACTAATGCTTTTCAAGTAGGATTTCACTAAATATTTAATACTTTTGAATTTGAACTTAAAAGTTATGTTCTTAGTCCACGATACCTTGTTTTAGTTAGTGTCCCTTAGAAGTTATTCCTGAAATTTTCTGACTGCTACTTACCTACAAGGGAAGTAAACATGGAGTATAATCCTTTATATTGAAATAAAGATCCCCATAATATATACTTATAGATGCAGGTGCTAATTTTCCTAGAAAAAGATTCTAAGAAACCATTAACTGTGTTTCCTGGGGTGGGATCTGTAATGGGAGATTTTTGTGTTTTCTGCACTGACTTTCTCGCCATCGATATTTAGTAACTCGTTTTTTTTGTTTTTGTTTTTGTTTTTTTTTGGTTGGAATATCTAATTGGTAGGATTATGGAGCATTTTATTGTCTTCTTTATGCTTCTGTATTAAAAAAACAACAAAGATAGGATACACTTAGTATGGTATAAGCATGACTAAATCCTAGACTGTAATTAACAGTTTCTTAGTCTTACGAACTGTGAGAGACGAGGGTCTGAAATAGCCCTGAGAGAGAAAAGCAGCAGGCTGCCACACTGTTAGCTCTTTGGTGAAAGGAACAAAGGTTGTTTCCACCAGGAGACGGTACAGCACGCCTGGCTCTGGCTATCAAGAAGTTATGAATGTGCCATTACAAGCATGTAAGCAATCGGGAGGCCAGAGCCCAACACGCCGGGTCCCCCGGAGCCCTATGCGCAGAGACCTCCGTACACAAAGACAGGGCTGCAGACAGGAATGGCACCAGTTACACGGGGGTCACACAGGTGGAAAAGCCCTTTCTGGAATCTAATGCGAAACGGTGTATCAACCTGTTCTGAACAAATTCAACAAAAGATTGAAACGTCATCCTGTTCTGGTCTGGAGTAAATTAACATTATGTAGCCCTTCTTTCTGCACACATTTCAGGCCTCTTGGAGTTAAATGCTTTCCAGTTAATCCATTATGAGGAAGTACAGGTAAGCCAAATGTGAACCGGGAGAACCCAAGAGCACCGACACAGAAATACTGGTAAATAAGGTCAGCAGTTCTGAAAGGAATGGGGAGCCCAACTCTCGTCTAGGTTCTACCATGAGCCTACGGAAAGTAGTTCAAGGTATTTTTAGAGAACAAAGTTCGAGACATGTTTTTAACATGTTTCTCGCTATTAGAACAATCTGACCTACAACAGCCTGGGCACGTTCTCAGGTTCTCTTTCTCCCTTTGTAAGGGTCTTGTCCGAGCCACTGCCAGGCAGTCAGTCAGTCACCTGATTTAATGTGGACTGAATTTAGTTAACTGCTGCTTCAAATCGCCAAGGGCTGGTCTCCGTTTTCTCTAAACCAGAAAACACCTGCATCAGTGGAAACTGCTTCAGCACCTGGAACCATCAACTGCTACCTGAAAACATACTGCTCTGTGGCTTCGTTCCCCCACAGCGGATGCGGTCTCCTGGTCCTTCACCTGGGGCAGGAGGGAAAGGACCTGACACCCGCAGGGCACTTGTCCCTTCTCCCCGAACTTTCAATACAAACTTCTGGAGCGGGCGGCTTACATCACTTATATTTTAGTTAAAAGAGGCACGGACACTTACATTTGTCTCCCGGATGTACTGCAAGAAATACACCACAGCCAGTTTGCACAGTGCTAGGAAGACCGGTACCTGCGCGTCTGGGCTGGCTTCGGCCGCCATGTCATAAAAGCGTTTTGCAAGGTGAATATCCTGTAATACAGGCAATAAACCAAAATTCACCTCTTGGTAAAATAAGTAAAATAATATTATTTAGCTCATATATTCATATTATATCAGTTTATACACTCAGAACATTGATTTTGCCTTTCAAGTTTCCATTTAAAAATTTCCCTTACTTGAAGGATAAACCCCACCTGTAATTGGGTAATATATAATGGCTTAATTTTTAAGAATCTAACTGAAAAATGTTAAGATTTAACCTTCTGTCTGACATCTCATCTGCTGTGCAGATACGCTGGCTACAGCTGTATACCAATGCATAACACTGTTACTCTGAAGAATCCTGGGGGCGACCTGCAAGTCTCAAGTTCTAGGTCAAGCAAGTTAAGTAAGTTTCTTACTTAAAACTTCAGTGTAAACAATTCCTGGTTTCTCTTTGGAGCAGTGATCCTTAAACTGGGAACACACTCAAAGATTTTTTCAAAGGGCACTTGCATGGATAGTGTTCAAGGACCCACATGCTGGGTTCCCCTGCCTTAGACATATTCCATAAAGGGTGAAACGAGTCCTGATGAATCCGGGCCCAGACTGGAATGCTCTGATTCAGACAAATGCAGAATGGCAGGGAGAGACGCGGTGAAATTTGCATTTAACAACCTCACTTTCTCCATGTCCTGACTACTGTCAAAGAATATCAGACTCCAGGGCAAGAATTCCATGAGACATGATAAAGAAAGACTAAACATTAAAAAGGACTTTCCCACCTAGTTCAGTATAAGCAGTTACTGTCAGCTCTCCCCTATGCTGTCCCTAGGGGGCGTCGTTAGCAAAGAAGAAAGCACTTTCCAACAACAGTATTGGTAGAGTCAGTGTCTTTGAGTTTTTTTAAAAAAGGTAAGAAACGTTTTTTTGGACTACCACATTCTTCAAGATCATGGATCAAACTTTATGTGATAAGATAGACTTTTGTGTGGATGATTCAAAGAGGTAACCACATCTTATCAATCACATCTTGAATTATTTATTCTGTATATAACACCAATCCTCATGTAATCCTTAATATTTTCTAACTGTACTACATGCTGGACTGATTAGTTTTTAGTAGCGCATGTTTCCTGCTTTGAAAAATGGGAAAAAGTAAGAAAAGGTGATCATGATGTCTTACAAAAACTAATGGAATCATTCTTTTAACACATGACTAATTACTCCTAAAAGCTGTATCCCAGGGTTCTGTCCTCATTCTTGTCAAAGAAATTCTATGCTCTTTACCATAGTCTTTATTCGCAAGAATTTATATAAGCTACACATAACATTATATTGCAAATTAAATTATGAGAATGTACACTGATTAATTTTCTTGGTTTTGATCTATTATGAAACAGGCTGTCAGAGTTCTATCACTTTAATTTTGATTGCTTTCAGTACATTATTATGAAGTGTATTCCCAAAAAAACACAGCTTACGCACTATCTTTATATTAGTCATCAGACACACATTGACTTTATTTGCATTAAGAAAATGAAGTCAGACTTGCTGACAGAAGCAAGCCTGATCTGGCTGAGTGGTCTGATATAAAGAGAGGCTCTGGGAACATGGCAAAGATGGTCTGCACACTGACTGCACTCCATCTGCAGTTCCAGAGTCTTGATAAAACTATATTCAAGTATCTAATATTAACATAAATGCAAAATATGAAAATTTACATATTGGGATTAAAATAAAACAAATATTAAAATGTGGTCAAATAAAAGGCACTTTGATAAAAAATAGTGCATTAGCAAAATGAAAATGAGTAACTTGCCCTTAAGCACTTTAGGTCAACAGAGTGTCTCTAAGTGATGAGGTAAGGAATATATTTAGTTATTTGATTAGCCTGGGTAAAGCCTTTCGGCATTCTACCCAAAAACTGAGAAAATGAATGACTCCAGTGACCAGGGAATAAACAAACATACCCTTTGCCAATTCTTTGCTTTCAACAAGACTGAAGGCAGACCTAACCAAGTTGTCAGTGACAGATCATTGAAAATAATTTTAGTGACAGATCGCTCTGACTTTTGGCATATGCTATAGACTAAATGTGCCCCTTCCCCCCCTAAATTTCTCTGTGCAAACTCTACTCTCTCTCAAGTGATGGCTAGAACTAGGAAGTGAGGCCTTCGAGAGGTTATTAGGGTTAGACGAGGTTAAAGGGGTAGAGCTTTCATGAACGGGATTAGGGTTCTTCAAAGAATACCTAAGTACTTGCTGCTTCTCTCCTGTTCTTTGCTCAGATGAGGACAAAAGACAGAAGACAGTGGTCTCTGACCAGGAAGTAGGGCCTCCTTGCCAGACACCAAACCTGCTGCCACCCTGAACTTCAACTTCCCAGCCTCCAGAACTGTGAGAAATGCTATTATTTAAGCCACCCTGCCCATGGTACCCCATGTAGCAGCCTGTAGGAGAACAGCATGCAACTCTAAAGCAGTTTAAAGAACTAAGTGATGTGTAGATAGAATAAAATTCTCCTAATTCCATTACTTGTTTATGTGAACAAGGCTCCAGCCATATATTTACAAAAATGAGGGGCGCCTGGGTGGCTCAGTTGGTTAAGTGTCCAACTCTTGAGATCGAGCCCTGTGTTGGGCTTCGTGCTGATGGCATGGAGCCTGCCTGGGGTTCTCTCTCCCCTCTCCCTCTGCTCCTACCCCACTCACAGTCTCTCACACTCTCAAAATAAATAAACTTAAAAAAAAAGAAAATTAATTCTATATCTACTCAATGATACTTAAATTAATTTTTACAAGATGCTCCATTCATCTCCTTAAAAAATGCATTTTCAATAATTATCTCAGAAAGTAAAATTTTAGTGAAATTCGACAGTATTATGTTGACTTGTTCAATACTATATTGATAAATAACCAACTGTGACTAGTATGTCATGAATTTTTCATAACACTTAGAGCCTATAATCATAGGAAATAAAATCCAAAATTTGAATTTACATACTTTGTTTCAGGTAAGTAGATTAAGTAATCAGTAAAATATCTAGGCATTAAAAACATTACATTTGTATGCAATCTATGAAAATATGACCTGAAAAAATGAATTCAGGAAGAAAAGCAAAAGATACAATTTCATTTAATAAATTTGCTGTGTATTTAAACAATGTATAATGAGGATATCAAAATTTTGGTATTTAGTGTAAATTAGTCATTTTAAAAAAGGTGTTGATGCCTAAAATAGATAGAACTTAGACCCTTTGAAGCTTATGATGAAAAATTTTAAATGTCAAAGTAAAAATGTGCAGGAGAGAGGCACTTGGGTGGTTCAGTTGGTTGAGTGTCCTAGAGAGAGACACAGAATCCGAAACAGGCTCCNGCTTAACCGACTAAGCCACGCAGGTGCCCCCCGAGTGTCCTACTCTTGATTTCGGTTCAGATCATGACCCCAGGGTCGTGGGATCGAGCCCTGCATTGGTCTCCACAGGGTGTGGAGCCTGCCTGGGATTTTCTTTCTCTCCCTCTGCCCCTTTACCCCTGTCCGAGCTCACCCTAATTAAAAAGAAAAAGAGAAAATAAACAAATAAACAAATAAAATGTGCAGGACGAAACACAGTTTTTCAAAATATACAGGCAAAAACTTAAGACCGTGGGTCTAAAGAATGTTTGATTCTATTAGGAAGGCTAAGAGTCAGGAATAAGTTTATCAGTAGCAAACATCTTACTTCATTTCAAAGTACTTTAGAAAGAACAGAATCTGGCTGAAGATGGGCAGAGTTTCTCAAACAAGGAGTGACCGATAGAGGCTGCGCCACGTTTCCGTTTCAACGCATCTGTTTTTGGCTCCCTGTCGTAAAACAGCAGGTGTGTGTGACAGAAACACACGTGGGCCCCACAACGGGAGAGAGCACAGGCGGGCTTCTGAAGCATCACAAAACTGCCCCATAACTTAGTACCTGAAATCGGAGGAGCACACTCCAAAGAAAGCCTATTTTCTAGAGGGAAAAATGCAGACATTTCCCCCAAATCACAATTACATCATTTAGACATCTGTTTGGAAGCCAGGCCCACCTGTTTGATGCCCAGTCCTTTCTCGTGCATGTACCCCAGGTTAAACATAGCCTGTGCGCTGTGCTGCTGCTCGGAGGCCAGGCGGTAATGAATGAATGCGGTCTCGTAGTCCACGTCGGTGCCAAACCCATAGAAGTGGTAGTCTCCGAGCTTAATTCTAGCCACTGTATAGCCTTAAACAGAAATTAAATCAAAACTGCCAATAAATAAAGTGTGTTTAAAACAGAAAAAAATTGTTATTTCTCCTTCTGTTAACATGCTTACAGAAGACAGAATTTTAGGTTGTAGTGCATAAACTTCATAACAAATCCTTCAGTCAAGCTATAAATTCAATAAAGACTGAAACTCGAGGCATTGCTCTTCTGAAGCAGGTTTTGCAACAGAGAGAGGTCAACAAGGTGGGTGCTGCTCCCCATGTCACAATGGGACTCTTCAAACAAGCACCTTCTGGTCTATCATGCCATTTACATTTTCTTTTCTTTTTCTAATTTAAATTCTAGTTAGTTAACATACAGTGCAATATTGGTTTTAGGAGCAGAATTCAGTGATTCATCATATACAACACCCAGTGCTCATCATAACAAGTGCCCTCTTTAATGCCCACCTCCCATCTAGCCTATCCCCCACCCACCTGCCTCCACCAACCCTCAGTTTGTTCTCTATCACTAGCAGTCTCTTGTGGTTTGTTTCCTTCTCTTCTCTTTGTCCCCAATTCCCATAAATTCTGTTTTGTTTCTTAAATTCCACACGAGTGAAATCATATGGTATTTATCTTTCTCTGACTTATTATGCTTAGCTTAATGCATTCTAGCTCCAGCTACATCACTGCAAATGGCAAGATTTCTTTTTTTTTTTGATGGTTAATATTCTGCTGTTTACATTTTAAAGTAGTTCAACTGGACTATTGTTTAGGTTTGAAGAAGGGATAGCTAGGCACTGTTGAGAGGAGTATGTGTGAGAAGAAAATAGTCAAACCAAAAAAGGTGGGTAAAGGTTAAAATCCTTTTGTGTTTTAGAGTCATATTTTATTATACGTTCCATGTGATTCACTGTATCCAATATAACTGGCTTCAAACTAAATATCAAAGAGTAAACCATAACATGATATAAATGACCAATCACAATTCAATTTAGAAACCCTGAGACCAGAATTTCCCCCTTTTTTAAATTTCCCCCTTTTTTAAAAATAGTTTGTCAAGTCGGTTTCCATATAACACTCAGTGCTCATCCCCACAAGTGCCCTCCTCCATGCCCATTACCTCCCTTCCCCTCCTCCCCACCCCCATCAGCCCTCAGTTTGTTCTCAGCATTGAAGAGACTTTCATGGTTTGCCTCCCTCCTTCTCCCCCACTATTTTTCCCTTCTTCTCCCCCATGGTCCCCCGTTAAGTTCCTCCTAATCCTCTTATATGTGCAAACATATGGTATCTGTCCTTCTCTGCCTGACTTATTTCCCTCAGCATAACATCCCCAAGTTCCACCCATGTTGCTACACATGGCCAGATTTCCAGAGTTTCCCTTTTAAGAGTAGATAAATCATGATGCAAGTTAGGCAACAATTAGTATGCTGATGCATGACATTATTTTAATTTTTGTGAGAGACCCAAAACAAAAACAGTACAGAAAGATCCCTGGGTGTAGCTCTTGGCCTAGAATGAGCGGCTACTCACCTTGGGAGGCAGCCCTGTTCCAGTGCAGCAAAGCTCTGGGGTAAGTTTCATTCTCGCCTACAATGGTCGCTTCTCCTTCAGGGAAGATGAAATAAATACAACTCAGGCATTTAAGGAAAGGCACTAGACTTTTAGGCCTCATTTACATGCTAGGGTGGATATGTGGAGCATAACTGAGATGTAACAAGTATTAAATGACAAAAGTATTGTATTGAAATTAAACAAGTATTAGAAAGAAACACTGAGTTCAAAGGAATCACTGCATAGAGGACACTATTTTCTGCAATGTGTTTTATCCACAGAACTACTATGGAGAGTAATTACGGAGCCACACACCTGGGATCTGCACACCCCTGGAAAAACGAGGTTCTTCTATCTGCTGTAGTTTGAAAAATGTGTTTACTAAAAGCGGTTAATTTTGTGACAAATGGCAAATTGATTTCTACTGTCAACTCTAATTGCAAACCTAACTGGGATGGCTTAGGGAGCAGAGGTAAAGTACTCAAGCAGGTGTGTTGTTAAGGTCTATTTACAACAATAAAGAAGTTTCTTTGTGGCTTTTCTCTTTAAAACAAAAATGAGCTACCTGATGTGAGCCTTCGTATTCTAAACCCAGGGCAGGACGAAAGTGAACCTTACTCTGATCGAGAATGAAGGCTGCATTGCTCTGCGCCACTTCATAGCCCTGTTCGGCCAGCAGGAGGTACTGGATCACTGCGGCGTTGTAGTCGCCGTCTTTGTAGCTGTTATAGGCAGTCATTAGCCTCTCGGACCAACGACCTCGTTCACACACATTCTTAAATAACTGTGAGAGCAGAAAAAAACAAAAACACAAAAACCCCCAGTAATAAAATAAGGAACATATGCCAGGATATCATGTTTGCACTTTGGCTACAAGTGATTATTAAGCTATCTCTTTGAATCTCTGATAACTTTACTAAATATATATAAAAGTCTGGGATATTTATTTGAAGCTTTCAGTTAGTCTTTAGAGCAGGTTTATAAAAACAACAGTAACAGTTGTATACTATTAGCCCCGCCAGACACTGTTCTTGGGCTCTATGTACAGTGTGTGCAGAAACTCCCTTACAGCTCCCCTGAGGTTCATGGGGGCATTTTACAAAGTAAATCCTATGAATAGCCCCATTTTACATCTGAGGAAACTGAAGCACTGAGAGGTTTAGAAACTGTGCTAAGCACTTATCAAATGCCACTCTGCGGTGTCAGTTATGAGAGCACTGAAGAGGAAAAGTTCCATTCAGGAGACATCAGCATTGCCCACTGCAACATTCGTTCAACACAAACTTTTTCGTGCTGTCTCCGATTCTGTCTAGGTGCTCGAGGGACTGCAGACACCACCACCTGTCCTTACAAACGTGGGGACGCAAATGAAATAGCGTGAGGATGACACACAGGCCCTCAGCATCTTCCCTCCGTGTATCCAAGCTACTAGGTCGAGTCTCTTTCTCCTCTAGAAGAAGCACGCAGAGAAAACGAGAGACGCTCCTCCTGGGAAAGGAGGTTGCCGTGCACAAGCTGCCGGAGCAGCCCTTACCTCCACCGCAGTGTGGCACGACCGCATCACGCCTGTGCCGCTGGCATGCATCTGCGCGAGGTTGTAGAAAGCCAAGATGTGGCCTCCCTGAGAAGCTAAATTAAAATACTTCAAGGCCTGTTTATAATCCCTCTTGACGCCAATGCCATCTGTAAGGAAAATCACATGAAAGGTCAGAAATAGTCCTATTTAAGATTTAACAGAAGCACCAGAGCAGCCTTACATAAGGAGTAAAATCAAGTGAAATTCAAAATTCTTACTAAGGAAAGATGTGAACCTTAACAATACAGATTTGTATATTAATACAGATTCACCTAATTCACAGTGAAAAACAAGATGCACAGAGTATTGAAGTGGGAGAACATTAATCAGCCCGATTTCCACATCATAGTGGCATCTAATGGAAAATAGGCAATTTAAACGTCGGTGGACACAACATTTAACTGCAACATACTTACTGTAGTACATAGAGCCAAGCTGCAGCTGCCCGTCCACCCAGCCTTGTTCAGCAGCCTTCTGGAAATACTTTAGTGCCAGATCATAATTCTGTAGGAAAAGGGGTCACATGATCACATGATGCGAAAGCTCAGAAGGCTGATATACTTAGATTCATTTATTAAAAAGAGTTAATAAAAAACATACAGAGAGGATTTCACCCAGGCTGGAAGCTAGTTATACTTCCCTAACTCACCAGCTGACCGCCTGTTTAAGTCAGAATGTTGGACTGAAAACTTACAACTTGAACACCTCGCCCGTAGAGGTAGGCCATTCCGAGTCCACTCTGCCCCACGGGGTTGCCCTGCAAACCAGACACAAGAGAGTGAACAGATTCATTAAAAAACAAAACAAAACAAAACAACACAAAACAAAACACAGGCAAGAATAAATGACTGCAAAAGAAATAATTTACAAGCATGTTCAAAAAATGTCTCTGCATTTTCAATCAAAATTCTCCTTCCCATTAGGCTAAATGTAATGCTGACTTTTAGAGATTTGGGAGTCCAATAATTTGCTGAAAAAGAGCAAATAGTAAATGTATCTAGAATTAAATTTTGGTGGCTTATGACCATCTGTTCCATGAGTTTATGATAGAAAACATGATTAACGTATTTCTTTTTAATTAAAAGTAGGTCACTATTTTTGGTAGTTTTTCATTGGTAACCGCCCTCCCCAGTAAAGAAGGAAGACGCTGTGGTGTCACGTCAACAACCATGTAAAACAGCAACACTGGGATCAGGTGGCAAAGATACGCTAAAGATGACTGGAGTCTCACAGAACAAAGATAATCATTGTTTTGAGACCTGAAAGAGAAAAATCTAAAATTCAGCCTAAACTAATAGGGACAGAGGCATCTGTTAAAAAGTGTCACAGCAGTCCTTTGGGAAATACTCAACTGACATTTAGAACTAAAGTAACACGTAGTTGGCAAGGAGATAAGCGTACACACTGGACGCATACGGGGTCTTAAAAATTCATATGTAGTTTTCTCGGGGCCAAAGAAAGCCCAAATTATGTATTTATGATTGTTGAAAGTACCTAGTTGTGTGTTTCAAACCTCAAGTTGTAATACAAATAGGGTAAATTATATGACTTTCAGTTGCATTACTAAAATCAGTATTTTCCTGATCAGGAAACTTCTCAATGAAATGCAAACAGAGGCTTAATATTCAATAACTTGGTCCTCTCCATGCCTCCCCCCCATAAATTGCTTTTTTGGGGGGAAGTTTTTTCTAGCCAATCCATTCACAGAAATCACATTTACACAGGTGCTTTCAATAATCTGAGGCATGAGTTGGGTATAACTAATCCTTCAGTATAATAAACTTCTTAAAGTAATAATATGGCACACGTTTCAACAGATTAAGTCATGAGATCTTACCATGTCAGCAGCTTTCTTAAAGTAGTGAAGAGCTGTCTCATTACTCTGTGGGACAATATCACTTCCCTCTGAATACATCTACAAAACAAAGCCTAATTTTATTAAGTTACAACCCTCTCTCCTATAATGGTTTCAAGCTCATCTTATTCTGGTTTTTGAGAGGGATCACAAAGTATTTCAACAAAGTTTAAAATTCCCCAAAGGACATTTTAGAATTAAAAGCAAAGCATTAAAAGTAAACATTTTAAAATTATATACTGTCATATAAATATGAATTCTCTATAAACATGAATACATTAAAATCAGCTCATGGATCAATCTCAGGAGGGGAAATCAAACTCAAGGTAAATCTTTACTCTCACTCTATCCCAAGGCAGTCAAATGGTTGTTAATTGCTTGGGATCAGTGATTAAATGAGAAAAAGGAGTGCTATTAGCAATATCTGCTTCATTTCTCTTCCACTGCTTTTCTCCGCAGGGTAAGATAATGGGTAGGTCTTAAGTTCAGGAAAAGAAAGAACTAAAAGATTTAAAAGGTTTCAAACACTGAATGATCAGAGTACCAGGAATGGAAAATGATGAAAGGGCCAAGAGATAGAAGAACAGAAGATTAATGCTTAAGCAAAAATACGTGGGCAATACCAAATTCTATGTTACAATAGATGGGGTGTCTAAACGTAAAGTTCTCAGGCCCTGAATGACTCATTGCAATTATGTGGCAAACACGGCTGAGATTTTTCTATTTGCAAGAACGTCTGTGACATATTTATTCTATCGGAGCATCCTAACCTTAGGATTGGGTGATAGATGAAAATACCCATTGGTTTATACTGTATTTGTTTTCAAAATAATGAAAAAGGAAGTTTTAAGACTGTGCCACGTCCTGTGGAATCTATTCATTAGATTTCTAGGCTTCAGTGGTCCCTTACTTGGAACAATACCCATGCTGGGAGGTGGGTGATGGCACTCACACTGAAGGTAAGCAAAAGGTCTGCAGACACAGTTCAACAAACTCGAGTTGCCTCTATTCGGCATGGAAGAAAGCAGGCAATTATGACAGACTGAGCCAAAAACTACACAGCATAAAGAATAAATTCTTCATTATTGCGTATTCATTGACTCACAGAAAGCAAGACCTCAGTGACAGCTTATTTCACAAGAGAATTCACATACTGATGAGGAAACACTGTTTCCCTTATGTTACCTAAGAAAATCCCTCAAAACAGCACTTACTTTGCCATAAGACACAAGGTCCTTGTATTGGAAACTTCATTTCCACTTTATCTTTGGCAAACTGTAGATCCTAACCACAACATGTGCTTATTATGCAAACAACTCTTGCTATTACATAGTCTGTTCACAAGACGTACAGTACCTTTCCCAAGAAGGCCATAGCGTGTGAATTGCCAGCATTGGCTGCTAAATTGAAGTAGTCAAATGCTCTCTGTGAGAAAAGAATTTATTAAGATAGTTAGTTTTTATACAAGCTATCTGCCTTTGGTGTTTAACCAAAATAATTATCTCAGGATCATCTAAAAAATCTGGTAACATTGCAGTTATCTCAGTTTAAGTAAATAGCAACATGACATCTCTTGGCTGCTTAAGGTACCCACGCCCCTTGAATCTCATATCCGATCCTTCACAGAGTCCTCTAACTTTCACCAGGAAATTCCTCTTGAATCCACCTACAGTCACCCACTACCACCATTCTAGGCTAAGGTACACTATCTGGCCCCTGAACTTCTGGACCACTCCCTTCCTTGATCTCCCAGCTTTTATTCTTGGGTCACTCAAAGCAGCAGTTCAAAAAACTCAACATGCTGGTCCTTACAGCCCCGGGCAGTCTGCAGGGGACACAGATGTGATCAGACATTGCTGATCTCAGTAGTGCTTCAGTTTGCTCTCTGTACTCTGGTCCTTCCTGCCTCAGGACCTATACACATACTGTTCTTTTTGGACTGGAATGATCTTACTTCCAGGTTCAACTTAAATGTCATCCATTTCTCCTCAGAGACAATTGCCACCTCCCACTTATGAACCTATTACTGGACCCTTCCATTCTCCTTAGTAACAACAATCACTATTACATATTTGTTAGTATGACCATTTAAAAAATATTTAACGTCCTAGTTCTATTAAACTTGAAGCTCTGTCAGGACAAAAACATCAAAGCTACTTTGTCTGGCATTGCATCCTGAATGCCCAGTAGTGAATAGGCACTTAGCAGGTATTCAAATATTTGCTGAGTTAATGCAAATATGTACTGGGAACTCAATTTATTTCTTCTGTGAAGCTGGTGAAAAAACTGATCTCTGTGTGGATGTTTCACAAGTAGGCAGTACTTGTATGAAAGGTATGCAGCAAACTCATCATCCAGAGTTCTGTACCTGACATTTTTATTAATTGATTCATCTGGCCTAATGATATATATTTTAATGACCTACAGAAAATGAAAGCTGTCAAAATGTTGTTTGAATAAAATAGCATGGATATCTGGTATAGTTTTAAGTATACTCTGTTATGATCTAATTCTTAAATTTGATGGGGTATGGGAATGAAATAACCTTAATTAGAATATTTAACTGTTATGGCAGAATAACAGTTTTATTAGTCTGACAAACATCTGTTAAGAACTATGTGCTAGGCATTGTCAGGTGCTGGGAATAAAGTGGCAAAGTCCATGCTCTTTTGCAACTTAAGTTCTAGCAGAGGAAACAATTTAATTACATAATTAACAAATTTACAATGGGAAAGGGTTATAAATACAGATTTTCAGAAATTGTAACTGTACACGATTTATTCCTGGAGTGGGGTGAGGGGTCCAGGGAGATATTTTGGGTAAGAGATACTGGAGTTGAATTCTGCAGGCTAAGCAGGAATTAGCTATATAAAGAATGGAAGTGGGATAATATTCACTCTAGACACAGGGACTAGTATTCCAGAAATCTGGAGGTAGGGAGGTTCTTGATATTTTCAAAGACCTGAAAAAAGGTCCATGTGCCTGTGACTCAGGTTTCGGTTTTTAAGTGACTGGAAAGTGTGGGTCACTCAAGAGTTTTAAGCAAGGGAACCACAGGTCCAGGTGTGTGGTTTACAAAGGCAGGCTACTGCTTAGCAAATGCAAGCAGGCGATGATTCACACAAGTGGTAGGTATACTTATGGAAGGGAAGAGAGGAGTCAGATTTTGGGCACCGAGCAGACAAAACTTGGTAACTGGATATGGATTTGACTGCTATAGTCATATACTCCTTACTTTTCACAAATTCAACAATGACTTTTCCTCAGTTCTATGAAATATTTTCTTTTATTTCTTTAATGTTTGTTTATTTTTGAGAGAGAAAGAGAGAGATAGAGTGCAAGAGGGAAAGATGCAGAGAGGGAAACACAGAATCTGAAGCAGGCGCCAGGCTCTGAGCTGTCAGCACGAAGCTCAATGTGGGCCTTGGACTCAAGAACTGTGAGATCATGACCTGAGACAAAGTTGGATGCTTAACAGACTGAGCTGCTGAGATGCCCCTGAAATATTTTCTAATGGGAGTTTTAAGACACACTTCTATCACATACTGTAGGAACCCAAGACACTGTGTATGTATGTTTGGCAGTACTGAGAACTAGGTTTCAGAATTAAAGAGGTCTTTCCCACCACTATGAGGTATAATCACATTTTTAACCTTCAGCTTTCTCAGGGGTTAGCTGGATCTTGAAAGATCTTTTGTGAAGACTGTCTAAATAACACAAACTTGATAATGTCATTGACTGACAAGAAATACATCTGGGGTATCAGTTCCGTCTACGACATGAAGAGCAAAGCCCTGGGAACAGGACAGTTACCTGATGATTTTGTTCTACTCCACGGCCTCCGTGCAGATGCAGTTGTCCCAGACCAACCTGCAAATTACCAAAAGTGAGCAGAAGTAAATGGTAGCATCTGGCGTGTAATTACAATTACAAAAAGGTTTCTGTTCATAATTCAAAAATTTAAAGACTTAGTCTTAACTCTTAAGATATTACTCTACTTTAACCTCATTTTTTAAAAACTGAAAATGCCTGCTTTTAATTAAAGGCATCTTTCTGAAATCAAGGCATTTGTAGGCAAACTAAAACTGAACTTGTCACCAGTGAACCTACTCTAAAGGAAATGCTAATGGATGTGCTTTAGGAGGTAGAAAATTTATCCTGGGAAGCCTAAAGATGCAGTAAGAAATAAAGAGCAATGGAAAGTTAAATTTGTGAATAAATCTAAATGATATGGACTGTATAAAATTGTATCTTGTGGGATTCAAAAATATACAGAATTAAAACGTATAGAATACTCTAAAGTTTGCACTGTCCAATAAATGGTAAAAAAAAGTGCTCATTCATACTAGACTTTGAAAAAAGAACAGTAAAACAAAGTCCATCTATCATGTTAGTAGAGGCAGGGGAGATGCAATAGCAAAAACACTCAAACCAAAAGAAGAGAGGAGATATAAAGAAGCATGGAAAAGCAAAACGAAAGGAAGTAAGATAGAAAATTTAAACCCAAATATATCACAAACTACTTTCAACTAAAACACGGTCAGATGGATAAAAATATAAAAAAGACTACTTTATATATATGACTACATATGACTATATGATGCTTCCAAGAGACATATCTTAAACATAAGAGGTTGAATACAAAGAACAGGAAAGATACTTCATATAAATACTAACCCCAAAAAAGTGGCATGGGTAGTAGCAGGCAGAGTACAAAAGCAAAAAACATTTCTGGACCTAAATGAGGACATTTTGTGATATACAAGCTAGTTTAACAAAAAGATAACAATATTAAGTCTAAATGCACTCCAGCTGGCCTAAAATATATAAATCCAAATTGACAGAACTAGAAGAAGAGAGACAAATCCACACCAAAGTGGGAAATGTAAACAATGCTGTCTCAGCACTAGACAGAAAAAGCAAATTCAGTAAGGATTCATGAGGTTTGAACAACAGCATTAAGAAACATGACTCAATTGATACATAAAGAACACTATACCCAAAGACTGGAAAATTCATATTCTTTTCAGCACACAATTATTTGCCTAAACTGACCAAGTGACAGACCTTAAAGCAAGTCTCAGGACATCTCAAACAACTGAAATCATACAGAGCATATTCTGACCATGATGATTAAGCCAGAACTCAACAAAAAAGTAGAAAATCCCCATTTATATGAAAACTAAGCAATTCACTTCTACATTTACACATGGGTCACAAGAAACCATAATGAAAATTAGAGCTAAATATAATGAGAAAATGACAGTGGGAGGATGTATTCTACTAGGTATCAAGATCCATTAAAGCTGTAGAAATTTGAGACACGCAAGAGAGTATGCACAGAGCATTATTTGCAATAGCCCAAATCTGGGGAAGAGTAAAGTGGGTAGGTAAATTGTGGGATTTTATACAATGAAATACCACAGGGCAACATAAATGAATGAATTACAGCTATAAGAAAACACATGGATTGATTTCATAAACAATGCTGAGCAAAACAAGCAGATACCAAAAAATGTGTCAGATTTTTAAAAAATTTGTTTATTTTTGACATAAAACCAATCCATAGTGTTAGAAGTCAGTTCAGTGGGTTACCCCTGGGGGTGGGGGGCTCTGGGATGCTAGCTGTGCTACATAGGAGGCTCACTTGGTGATAATTCGGGGGGTCTTATGCTTCAGATTTATGTACTTTTCTATATTAAGGTCATAATTTGAGTAGTAAAAAGAAAAAAATGATACATAATACCACACATGGGTTTTTTTTTTCACTTGAGTTTTCCACTGAATACACTGAAGTATTCTACATAGTTTTTGATGGCTGCATAGAATTCCATTACGTGGAAGTGTCATATTTGAAATAAATAGTTCTGTTTTGAAGCATTTAGATGGTTTTGGATTTTAACTGGCTTCTGATCTAAAAGAAAGATGTTTAATTAGACAAGATAACTTTATTATAATTTCCATGAGCTAAGATTTAGATCTTCCACTGCAGGTTTTAAATTTTTAAAATGTTTAATGTTTATTTTTGAAAGAGAGAGAGAAAGAGCAAGGGAAGGGCAGAGAGAGACAAGGACAGAGAACCTGAAGTGGGCTCTGTGCTGACAGCAGAGCACTGGATGCTGGGCCTGAACTTTGAAACCGTGAGATCATGACCTGAGCAGAAGTTGGGACACTTAACCAACAGAGCCACCCAGGTGCCCCAGTTTTTATTTATTTTTTTCAAATGTAAGATTTCCTTCTGTTAAGTCTTAATATTAACTCCTCTCAAAAAGTATCTAATGTTTCCCTCTCTAAATTTCTAAATCAGAAAAGATCTATTAAATTTCATAGAAAAAAACAGGCAGGTGTTGAAGTTCTCCTTTTTGTTTTAGGATTATCAAATTATCCATGAAATAACAAATCATACATGGTGCTTTGATGGGTATATTGTATAATTTACATTGAACTGGGCTACTTCTGTTGCTGACCTTGAGGAAATTATAGTCTAAGACAAGCAAAGAAAACATGAACAGTAAGTGGCTCTGAAGGGCATCTGAAATTACAAATGTTCCAGAGACATTCTGTTTAAAGAAAGTAGCAGTTTTCATCCTTGGTGACTCCAATGAGAGCCTCATCATCTGTAAAACTCTGCTCTATTCAAACAGTGGTTTTCAATCCTGGTGCAATCACCTGGCCAGCTAGGAACACGTGCCTAGGCGACATCCCAGATGAATCCTAATGGAAGTTTTTTGTTTTGTTTTTAAGTTTATTTTAGAGAGAGAGTGAGCACACAGGACAAGATCAGAGAGGAGAGACAGAATCCCTAGTAGGCTCCGTGCTGTTAGCACAGAGCCTGATGAGGGGCTTGAACTCATGAAATGTGAGATCATGACCTGAGCTGAGACAAAGAGTTGGATGCTTAACTGACTGCACCACCCAGGTGCCCCCCAAATGGAAAGGTCTTGAGAGTGTGGGACTCCTGGTAACTTTAAAAAAAAAAAAAAAAAAAGCAGCTCCTCAGGTGATTCTAATACGTAGTTAGCAACTGCTCAGAGCAATGAAAATGTTTCTAATAGATGCTAAGTGTTTTCCCTGAGATTGTAGTATAAAACGCAGCAAGATGTACCATGAGATGTTTAAACACATACCTGTGCTTGTACATCACCTTTTTCAGCTAGGAACTGGTAATACTGAATCAGATCTTCTTCCAGCATTCCACTGTTCATTCCTGGATTTTCCACCTCGTCAGGCAGCCGTATTCTCTGTACTACTGAGCCTCCTGTCAGGGAGATGTCACTAGCAACTGAAACGAGGGGACGAAGTAATAACATGGAGGAAGGTCAGAAGGACTGCTCCACAGAAAGAAGTATCATTTCAGCTGCCAAATGTTGACAGACACTATGCAAACAGTAATCTACAGATTACAAAACTGTAGTCTACACAAGCCTAGTCTTTTCTACAACATATTTAAGTGGAATCCAAAGCACGTATGCACATATACACACGAGTTCTTAGTCAACTAGCGTAAAGACTGTCCCACTTAGGAGAGTCAGTCATGATCATTTCAAGTAGTCCAACAAAAACAGATGTATTTAAAGTTAAATCCATTTTGGTTTTTGTTACTTTTGATAAGGTAAAAGGCAAAAAAAAAAAAAAGTAGGTACCATGATTGGCAACAAGACGATAGTGAGTCAGGGCCGATTCACAGCTCTGGAGGACTCCGATGCCGGCCCAGTACCGGTAACCCTGCGAGACAATCTCTGGTGAGAAGCCTGCGGTTTCATGGGCGCTCTCGTTGTAACAAAGAAAGCCACCCGCACTCAGGATGTAATTCTGCGATCCCCTGATCCCAGTACATCACCACATCATTTATCCTGAGTTTTCAGGTCAGCAATTCCAACAACCAGACTATAGCTGAGCACTAGGAAATAATGAAGTTCCCACGGAAATCAAATCAGATGCTGTGAACTTTATGCATGAGCTCTGCGTATCTAACATGTGAGAGAAAATTACTTTGGCTCTTGCTTAGAACACATTCTAATCTTATTTTAGACAGGATTTTAACCAAAAAAGGGGTTGATTTACCAAAGCAGCAAAGAAGGAACAATTAGCAAAACAGGGAAGACAAAAGGCTACTGGAGGCAGGCACAATACCACCAGCAAAAAATGACTGCAGGAGGGGAAAGTAAAGGCTCGAGTCATTTAGCACAGACTCAACTTTACAAACTTAGGGCATTGTTGTATAATAATGTGTAAAATATTTAATGTTTTCATCCTTAGGGCATTACTGTATAATAATGTGTATAATATTTAAGGTTTTTATCTTTAGGGCATTACTGTATAATAATGTATGTAATATTTAATGTTTTCATCCTGTAACCACTATTTAAGAAGATTGGCAAATAAAAAAACATACCTGTCAAAAATATTTAACATGCTTTTGCTACACAAAAATAGTCTTCAAATTTCTGGAAAATTAATCTAAATGGAACTTTTCAATTACTGTTTGAGGAATAAATGTTACCATAGATGAAAAAAATCAATGGAAAAAAAGCTCCAGAGTTAGTGAGGAATGTTTCACAAAGCCAGAATAAGCAATAAGCCCCTGTGGCTTCAACTACCTTAGCAGTTTGCGTGTGGCGCAGACAAGGTCTGAGCTCCGTGGCAGGATGCAGAGCCCCCTAACATGATTCCTGGTGCTGTTCCCGGCATTCTGCTCTCCAGCCACCGAAAAACCTTGTATATTCTTGCAAGCACCATGTTTCCTGTCACTATTCCTCTCTATACATCGCTCCTGCTGTCTGGACGCCCTTCTGCTTCTATTCACTTACTACTATTTATCCCTCAAAAATTACTTTAGTTGTTTCTTTCCTCAAGTATCTCCTTTAATTTCTCCTTCTGACGCCAGTGCGGTAAGTGCCTGTCTAGGTGATTTCTGTACTGTAATGATCTCCTTCCTTGTGTGAATATCAATGTAAAACAAATCAATTTTCAATGTAAAAATCAACTCAAATGTAAAATCTGAAACCTCAACCTAGGAAATGATTCTGACAAATAATCCCAACTTCCTGAAAATAAAAAAAAAAAAAAGAGCCATTTAACAGATCTCTATTTTAAGGGCAATCAGCCAAACTAATCATTTTAAAGAAAACTGTGGACTCTACAAATTTTCATCCACATGTAGATGCAAGTGTTATATCCATTAATAAGAATTTAAAGGATGTTCAACTGAATATTTGATCTGAATGAATATAAGCAGTTCTTGTTCATGAAAGCTAGAAAAGTTATGGCCCCTCAGAAACCAAAACTTCTGCTACTCAACGTTTCTAAGTCTTCCCCTGAAATCTTACTTACCAAAACCATGTGTGCTATCAGGTTACCCCCGAGTGCTCCAAAAGTGTAATACACTAGGGCCTGTGAAAGAATAAAAGACACTTAACTGATCATAGGCACACACTGACCCCATTCAAATGGTAGCATGCGATAAAGTTTTAATATTATTACCTTTGCCTGACTTGAATTGACACCAAGTCCAGAGGCATAGAGAAAGCCAAGAGCCTGAAATAAAATGATAAAAGTAAGAATTCCTCCCGAGTGGTGGTTTATCCAGCAGAGACATAGTTTTATAAACTATGAAAAGATGCAACAATCTTTAGATGCTTAAAGACTTGAACCACCTAAGTATGCACAACTGTGGAACTAAAAAGAAGTGCATTCAAGGTTTTACACAATGAAATACAAAATCAAACAAATCAAAACATTTACCTTGAAGATTAAAGACAACTTAATAAAATATTAACTAGAAAAACAAAGCTGAACACACTTAAACATGGCTTTTGCTTTATCTTGATGGATATTTTGAGAACCAAAGAACCCCTATAATGATATAATGATCAACACATTACCTGGCAAAAGAGAACACACAATAAAAATGGTAAGAGACTACCAAGGGAAACTATCCTAGAAATGAAAAGGGGCAGTAAGGGTCAAGTTAAAGGGGTCAACAGAGAAAGGTCACTTTACAGTGCTAAAGCACACACACTTTTTCATAAAAACACAAAAAAAACCCAAAACAAAAAAACTCCAACCAACCAAAAAATGCACTGATAAGGTTCTAACCTTTGCCTTCTGAGGACCATCCTTGATGAATATGAGAGTGTAAGCTAAAGTTAGAAAGGCAGGTATGTCACGTGCCAGTGCTCATCAAAATCCATGAGCTCTCTTTCTCTTACATTTCTCAGCCTTCCTTGTACTTGGGTAGGGCCACGTGTCTAGGATGCGGTAAAGAGATGTGAACCATTTTTAGGCGGGGCCATTAAAAACTTTCCAGAGAATCCTCCAGCGCTCACTTCTCCTTTTATGATGGCTCAAAAGCCCCATGTCCCAGACAGTGCAGCTATGTGGCAGAAGCAGCCCTTGACTGAGTCACCATCTGGAAGACAGGACGCAGGCAGGGGACTGCACCGGCCCTGGTGTGAACCAGGAGTAGCTAGCTCTCTGCTGTGCCGACCACTGTGATCTGGGGGCTGTGCCTGTTACATCAGCCAGAATTAATTACCACAGACAGAGTGCTTTGCAATGTATAGTGTGAAGCACCGTGACATTGTAAGGTGCTATTATAGAGGGAAAAGATGCCTTACAAGTAAAACCATACTTCAGAGCCAAATGTGTCTGCTGGTATGTGTGAATTTTACACAAAGAAGGGAAAAAAAGCTTTGAAAACAAAGGAGGAGCAATTAAGATATAACCTGCTTATAAATGAAACCAAGACCGTGTAAGAGCTGCAGACTGGTTAGGTATTCGGTCCTATAGAAAACAATGGTCACAATTCCTGTTATTGTTGAAACAATCTGAAAACAGACCTCCTCTAACTGTGACTAGAAATTTTATTTTATGTTTAAGCATATCCCATACCTTCAACAAACCTGAATTATTGAGAGCATTTAAAAGACATGGGGTGGCCCTCTAAAGCCATCTGTCAATCTTACTATTACCAAGGGGAATCCAGCAGGTAATATGTGCCAACTGGTGTGATGCAGTATGGGATACAGAACACACCCCCATACGGCGGTCTGGGCCCAAAGTATTTTCCTTGCATTCATCAACCTTGAGCTGTGACATCCTCTGTAGGAAACCCAGATGATGAAGAATAAACTAAAGGGCACAAGGAAGAAGGAAACAGACAAACTGAAGTAGGCCATTCTGCAGAGGCCCTATCTCTGACACAGATAAGAAAGAAAGGCAGGGACTATGCTAGGAATAATAACCAAATATAAGGTGTAGGCCTAGACTGGATGCTGCTTTGGACACAAGAGGTATGAAGAACATGTTCTGGTTCAACACCCTATGAATACTGTGTGGGTATTACATTAACCGGAGTGGAACAGTGAGGGCTATTCACTGGAAGAGCAAGTAATGGACCAGGAGACAGTGACATTTCATTGTAATAAAAAATTCACAAGTATAAATACACAAAGAAAAGGTCAAGAAGGGTGCACATGCACTAACACGTTACCAATGTTCAGGTCTGGGTGGTACAGGTAAGATGTTTACTTTCTTAGTTTTTTTAGTTATTTCTAGTTTCCTATAATGAACATGTACTGCTCCTGTAATAAAATATATTTTTTTAGAAAACCACCCAGATTACCAAAAGCTGCAGCATCTGAACTTTGGAAAAAGGGCAATGGGGAGTGATTTCACATAAAAAATAATTACCTTTAGGTTTCACTCTTTACAGACTGAATTTGGAAAACTACAAATACAATTGTGGTAAGATGCAACCGCAAGAGTGCCATAGGTGACCAGTGTTCTCAGACTAAGGAAGAGGATTGTCCAAGAGGACTGGTAAAGTGATCTGCTGCAAAATCAGTATTTAAAGATATTTTACCTCCCAGCCATCCTTACTAAAGGAAGGCCGAGCACAAAGAGTAAGCTGCTGTGACAATAAACAAGTGCTGTGTGCCAAGGCCATGCCACGGAAGTACACTTACAGTCTGTCCCTTAGGAGAGCCTTCCTCGGTCAGTTTCTCAAACATCTCTTTAGCTGCCTGGATATTCTGGGTCAGGTAATCGCCAAACAAAAGAGCATATGACACTCTCTCCAGGGCCTTGGTATGGTTCATGCCTGCTGCCTTTTGAAGATACCGATATGCTCTTTAAACATAAGCAATTAACAAAACAAAACAAAACAAATTAGCAATATTTTGGAACTGCCAATAAAACATCTTGTTTTTACAAAATCTGGGGCACCTGGCTGCCTCAGTCAGAAAAGTGTGGAACTCTTGATCTGGGGGTTCTGTGTTCAAGTTCCAGATTGGGTGTCGAGATTACTAAAATAAAAACAAACTTGAAAGTTTCTGTTTTTGTTTTTTTTACAAAATCTAAAATGCAGAAAAATTAATTTCCCTGTTCTATAGAATCCTTTCGATGTTTGACTTCTACTAAATTGTGTTACTTATATATGTAGAAAGCATTCTGGCTACTTTTGTTTTATATAAGGTACCAGTGCTGTTATTCCAATATTTTAAAACAGTCTAATTCTAAAAACTTGTAGTAAAAAAAGTTATCTAGATTAGCAGTGAGAGGATTATAATAACGTGGTACCCAATAAATAATCCAACAATAACCATGGCAATTTCCTTTTAAAATCTTTGCACAGACTATAACAAAAGTCAGCTGAAAGTAAGGCACATAAAATGTTGGAAGATAGTCAACTTAACTTATATTCTTTCCAAATTCCTGTCTTTGTCTGCTAGACTAAGACTGTTGCTCCATATTCTAATATTTCATATTATCTAATATAATGAATCTATTCATTAGAATATATTTCATATATTCTAACATTTCATATTAGGTTTTCTTATAGTACAACTTAAGAAATCCTGTCTTCTGCAGTACACTTCAAAAAGAAAAAAAATACTGTACTTTAGCTTTTTATCTCCATAATGGCCTGTATGAGGGGAGGAAAGGACTTGGTAGTGCTACCTACTCTCGTTTTTGGCTTTTCTTATTGCTTCCATTGAGGATTTTCATCCCAGTCTGGTACATCATTTCTGCTTCCTGCATTTGCCGTCTTTTAGCAGCCTCTTCTTCAGCTAAAAGCAGAATGGCAGATGCTTTTAAATGGGTTTTAATTTTATACCAGTTATTTATCAAACAATATATATTCTTTCTTTTCGGCAGTCATACAAACACAATATTTCACTATTTCCAAATCTGACTTTAAAAGACACATGGTTTTTATGTGTGGCCTTTATCTGACGAAAGAGGACTGTAAAAAACTAAATAAATAAAACTCACTGAAATCGCTTTCTTGTAAAGAAAGCAATATCAACCTGTTTTTAGAAGGTGCTTTCCTGCTAGTAATTATAAAACTTTTTATATAATTCAACTAAAATTCCAGTAGGGCCTTATGATTATATACCAAGATGAGCTAGAACCAGGACAGAAGAACAGTAAAAAACAATAGTCAAAAAAATATTGTTGTAGTCAACCTCACCTGAGAAGTTGCATCTTTACAAGGAGAAAATATCTGGCTAATAACATAACAAAAAATTAGTTTAAAAAAAGGATTTTTATTAGAGATCTTTCATTAATATTCAAGTTCTCTGTTCTTTCCAATATATTGATGTAACACTGGAAATCAGATAATTGGAGTAGATGCCCCCCAAATTATTTTGCTACTATAATGGAGCATTTTAACAGAAATCTAGAACTCATCAAGAGACATGTGAATGGTTTGTTTGGAATATCTGTAAACTACTTCTTGGGATATAAAACCAAAATTTGATGTATTAAACAGGAATACCTAAATCATACTGGCCCATATCCAAAGGTGGACTATATTTAGTGATATCTCTACAGAATGCCTAAATATTCTATCAGAGCCATTATTTTGAATAGGTTACCTGGTAACAAAGGAGGTATGTTCAAGGTTTTCTGTCGTTCGGTAACAGAAAGTTTTACCTGAAAACACAGCTTGCCTTTAGAGGCAATACTGACATTAGCACTTTGGATGGTTAAATATACTTTATCTCCCAAATACTACCTTAGCACAGCACATTCCACTTAAAGTTATTTTAAAAAGGTTATTATCTATTTTTCTTCTAAGCATTATTAATTAGCCTTCAGCATAATGTTCTGTTTCTGTCATTGCCAAAAACCATTTTACATTAATTAATTGAGCGGCCTGAGGGTTTACAGAACACCTGTGCATACCAACGGGAGATCACCTCTAAATAAAACACCAGTGGGAGAAGCTGCCCAAGTGGCAGCCGGAAGTAAGTACATCGCATGCTTCCTGCTCTTAAGTCTCGTCTTTAGGACCATAACTATGTCATCAGCACTGACCACTTCTGACCAACGTGGAAAAGGAATGGCTAGAAAAAGGCCTCAAAAATGTTGTCCAAGGCCTAGACCAATGTGGACACGCCTCCTACTGAGCAATACTTACTTTCACAAAAGCCCCACTTTTCATCTGCCTTGTAGTCATAGGTTGTAGCGCACCATAATCTGCCATCCTCCCTCCCATCTGATGTACACTCATCGTATTCCTTATCCAGGAACAGGAAAGGGAAGTGGCAGGGCTCCCCATGTGCTGTGCCTTCGATGGCAGTCAGAGCTGAAAAGATAAGAAAGACTCTGACCATGAAGGGCACCTCTGGTATTCATGGATACGTTACTGTCCATTCTAAAGATTAGAATCTGAAGACAAAAATACATAATTTGAAATGGAGAACATGAAAGGACCAGCATCAGTTTTCTGTAGAGACAACTTGAGGGTGGGTCAACTTAGTGGACATGGCTGATTGATTTCCCAGCTCTATATCTAGCTTAGAATCTCTGAAGGTCTTGAGAGCTGATAACCTTGGAATGTTAAAAGTCTACTGTAAAACTCCTAGCTAACTAGCGAGCAAAAAATAAGGCAAATGCAACTGAATCAATTCCGTTGCTTAGCACAACTCTCCTTTTTTTCTATCTGAATGTTGTAAGTCAATTTCTTTAATAGTGTAAACTTATACAGGGAAAATGCTCCCACAGGTAAAGTTAATCACTCATGCACACTTCTGTGATCCCACAGCATTTTATCAGAGTACTTATCATATGTGTTGAGCTTCTTTCTTTACCATATTCTAGCTTCCACTAGACCCTGAGCTTGTTAAAAGTAGAGACCATATCTCTAATTTGTTCTTTTTTTAGTTTTTTTTTTTTTTTTTACATTTATTCATTTTTGAGAGAGAGAGAGACAGAGCATGAGCAGGGGTCAGACAGAGAGGGATACGCAGAATCTGAAGCAGGATCCAGGCTCTGAGCTCTCAGCACAGAGTCTGACGTGGGGCTTGAACCCATGAGTCAGTCGTGAGATCATGACCTGAGCTGAAGTCAGATGATTAACTGACTGAGCCATCCAGGCACCCCTCTAATTTGTTCTTAAGTCTTTTTGAGTATCTTCTAGGTGCTGGAAACAAGGTGGAGCAGAGGCCTCTGCTGTATACAACTTACTGCCTGGCAAGGAAAAGTGCCATGAAACAAAAGTGTGATCGATGATATGAATAGGAAAGCCTCCCCTGTCAGGAACTGAGGTTTACACTGAACTTCACAAATGTGCAGGAGATGAGGGTGGATGAATTGCTTCAGGGTGGGTGGCAGAAATATTATAGGCAAAGGGAACCTTGTATGCTAAGAATCAAATGAAAGATAGCACGGTACAGCAGAAAAAAATACAAAAAGTTCAGTAAGTTAGAACATGTGGATGAGAGAAGAGGCTAAAAGCTAAATCGGCCTAAAGAAGCCAGAGTAGGAAGACCTTGACACATGTAAGTAAGGAGTCTGGACTTTATCCTGAGAACAATGGAAATTCACTTAAGAGTTTTAAACAGGAATGACATGCTCATACTTGCATTTTTATTAAGAGAGTGGACAACGGAAAAGAGAGAAGCAAGGCTAGATGCAAGGTGACCAGTTTAAAGGTTGTGACAGTAGCCTAATCAAGAGGTAAGGGTAGCCTGAAGAGGATAATGGAATGAAAGAAGTGATGGGGCGCCTGGGTGGCTCAGTCGGTCGAGCGTCCGACTTTGGCTCAGGTCACGATCTCACGGTTTGTGGGTTCGAGCCCCGCGTCGGGCTCTGCGCTGACAGCTCGGAGCCTGGAGTCTGCTTCAGATTCTGTGTCTCCCTATCTCTCTGCCTCTCCCCACCTCAAGCTCTGTCTCTTTCTGTCTCAAAAATAAATAAACATTAAAAAAAAAAAAAAGAAAGAAGTGGATGTACTCAAGTGATGTTGAGGAAGTAGAAATGGTATCACTTTCTGCTAGGTGCAGATGAGAGGGAAGAGGGGTCATGGAACAGTCCTAGATATTAGGCTTCAGGAAGTGAGGAGATGGCTGTCCTCACTAAGAGAACACTAAAGGAGGAGGTTATTGGGTAGGGATGAAAGGGATCAGGGCAGACACAAGTTAAGTTTTGATCCTGCTACATTCAAAGTGACTACAAAACAAAAAACAAAAAGCAAAACACAAGTAAAGATGTTTTAAGACAACTGGAGAAAGTTTTCCAGTTCCTAGATACACTGGAAGCCAAGAGTATGCATAAGAATGCTAAATGAGAAGTACAGGAGAAGACCAGAAGGCCAGGGTTGAGCCTAGAAGCATACATTTTAAGTGTGAGTACACATCAACTTCCACTAGTTGGTTTTACATGGAGAATTTAATTAGGCAGCAGAGCTTAGTGATCAAGAGTACAGATTTCTGGAGTTAGAATGCCTGATTCAAACCCTACCACTTATTAGCTGTACACTTTGAGCAAATTATTTAATCTCTTCACTTATCTGTAAAATGATTTGCAGATAACTGCCTTATCTACAAATAGAGATAACAGTCCTTGCTGCATAGGGTTATTCACAAAGATGAACTGAACTAATACATGTAAAGGACCCATCATGGTGGCTGCCACTTAAGGTAATAAGCGATACAACTACTATTATTATTGGAACACCTGCTCTGAAAGGCTAGAAAATGTGCGCTCCTTCTTTCCAAGACAAAGAAGAATACATACGAAAATACTAATTTGAAAATTATTTTCAGTTAAGTTATAAAAGGCAAAATTAAATTCACACAGTTCACCACCAGATAAATGTCATTCACCATGCTGGTAATCACTACCATGTTTATAAACATGGTACCAAGTTATAAACTTGCCCATGTTTATAAGATGATCTTTAGTACAGCGTGTCCTTTAGCACCAACCTCAGAGGGGTGACTTTAACTACAGGGTTTGAAAAAGGCACTCCTATGTACTGCTACTAGATTCAAATCTGCTTGAGAAAAATAGTATTTGTAAAACAGCAGTTTGTAAACTTGAATTTCAAATTAAATAAGTTTAAAAGAATATTTGATTTTTTTTTGGCAACAGAAATTAAAAAAAAAAAAAAACTTGTCCTAAGAATTCTGATTTGTCAAAGCTTTCTAAGTGGTGCAAATATACGAAAAAAATTCTCTTTCATGTAATGAAACCATACACCAGCAAAGAAACTGGAAAGAACTCAAAGATTTTTGGCAACCAAAGGTTTTAACCCAAGGCTGATTCAGCACTAACTTAAGTAGAAAGAACCCCCAGGGTGCATGTGCTTCACCAATTTAGTTAAAGTGAATCATGGTCTAAATAATGTGTTTATTAGGAAGTAAGTGGAAAGAAAATCTGTACGTCTCAGCTATGTTCTCTAAGCCAAATCACAACAGGGAATTGCTACTACCTTTTAAACTGGTTATAAAGTCTTCTAAAAGTTACTGACCAGGACTTGCTAGTTCTAAGTCGATTATCTCGTGTAGATATTCTGTACAATAGCATTATTATTCAGTTAATTTTCTTTCCATGAAGAAATTCTTCAAGAGTTTCAAAGCTACCATTTTAAAAACTGCCATAAAACACAGTACCAGCTTTAAAAACAATGGTAATCACTGCTCTGACGCAATGAAGCAGGCTGATTATGAAATTTAAGTTAATGAGAGCCAATAGTCAAACCTGATTCTCGAAAGGGGGGAAAAATGTGTCCTTAAGTCAATTCTGTGCCTTCCTGTGAAAAATCACATTTTTAGAGAAGGAATCATATTTTGACTCTACAATGATGACACAGTACCACTATCTATTTAAACCTCGACTGTAAGATATTTATGATTTGTTTATGAGAACTTAATTAACAGGCTGCTTTATATTTAAACTAGTAAAGATTTGCTCTTGCAAAGTCAGTAAAAATCATTCAAGAAAGCTAGAAAGAGAGGAAAAAAAAAAAAGACAATCCAAAACAACAACCCCAAAGTCATTCAGTGCTGGCCAGAGTCTGGGTATAGAAGAACCTTCACACTGCTGGTAGGAGTATAAATTAGGACAAGCTTTTCAAGAGCGACCTTTAGGAACACCTATTAGCATTTAAAACGGCCCATACTTTGGAAGCCCATTTTTCCACTTCTGGATGTTACCTGTAGAAATGGTCCCATAAGGATGCAAAGAGATATGTGTAAGAGAGTGTGTATAAAGTTATCAAACCAACAACAACTCAAAGGTTTATCAGTAGGAGATTGGTTAAATCGTGACAGTGTAGCTGTTACAAGAAAACCTGGCCAGCAATACAGATGGAAGAATAGATGGAGCAGAGGATCAAAAGCTGGGTGTCAGGGCAACCCTGTATTTGAAGGTGAGGCAGATTCCAGGGAATGAGCAGCTAAGTGAAGAAAGCATCTTCAGAGTAGGAAAAAACATGTGAGGGGTTGGTAAGATGAGGACCAAGAACTGACCAGCGTCCAGCAATGAGAACATGACTGGAGCCAGAGGACTGACAGGTCTTGAGGGGACCAGAGCATCGCCGAAGTTGGATGAGAGAATGGGAAGAGAGGAAGTGAATACAGACAACTCTTCCAAAGAACACTGTTAGAAAGAGGGGAATAGGGAAGGAGAGAGGTTGCTAGAAGGGGTTTTGGTTTTTAAAATATAAGCTATTACAGCATTTCTGAATGATCATGGAAAGAATCCAAGAGAGAGGGGGCAATGTAAGTTGGGCTAGAATGTTGCTGTATGAACTGAATTAAATGTCCTGGGAATAGCAACACCTAATAGCTTTTCCTCATTTCTAATGGTAAAATCAAAATGAAACCCAGAAAAGTCAACTTCTTGATTCATAAAGATAAAATCAAGGGATTTAGTTTTGCAAATTTCTCTTAACAGCTTTTACACTGCCATTAAAGACTGATACTGTATCTATAAGTTTAGATAAGTGCCCTATTAATCGTGCTGCTTGTTTGAAGCAATCCTGTACTTCCAAGCATACAACAGTAAGTAGCATTTTAGTCAAATGTATTTATAGTAGAAAATAGCTGCAATACAATCATTTAATGTTAAAAAGCTACCAACCTCAACACAACTGTCATACAGTGTCCATCAATTTTAGTAAACAGCAAGATAAAAACTCAACCAACCAACCATCATCGAAAATCCCCAAAGTACTAAGAACAAAACACAAGTATAGATGATTCAAAGCAAACCCTACTTGAGACAGAGCAAATGGTATAGGCCAAAAAAAGATATTTACTGTGGAAATATGGTACAGCATTCTCTTAGGGAAATTACTAATATTATATAATTTGCTATAGACATTGTTTTCACCCAGTGCTGAGAATTACTAACTACAGTTGAGAAATTACATATGTTAATGAAGAAAGGGAGGAAGGAAGGAAAGAGAAGCCCTGACTATGCAGGAAGGCCTTGCTTTAAGGATTAAAACAATTTTCAGAACAGGAATGAAATGATATGGAGAATGAAGAAAACATTAAGATAGAATTCACAAACTCACTTCTCTCTGTGAGAATTTTAAAGGAGAAAAGACAAGGAAGCACTGGCTCATGGTGCCCAAAAGTGACAAGTTTCACGACACTTAAGTGACAGGCACGATCAGAAACCATACAGAGTGAAACTGGCTCACGAGAACTGCTATTTAAGAAGAGTGAGCTTCTCTGAATAACGGCTTTAAAGACAGTTCTTAGAGTTTCCACAGCCCCTGGTGGTGTGCTGTTCCACAAAGATGGTCTTCTAAAGGAGTTTTCTTGCACAACGAATTTCGTGTACAACCGAACAAAATAAAATAAAACAACAAAATCTTATTAAAGTCACAACCTGCTGTAGGGAATGACCTATGTTTCCTGAGCCATCTACTTTCTGTTACATCTGATCACTAAATTAAGGTTTGTTTATTCCCAGCCACCTCCATGCAAAGTGACAATGAGGTAGAAATGCCATCCCATTACTCAACTTATTTCAGAGCTCAACTTAAGCATGATTTAGCAAGTTTAAACTCAGTTCCTTTTGTGCCATTTGAAATAAAGCAAGATGCTCAATATTTGACTTTTCTTTTCCTTTTTTAAGACTATCTGGATAATGTGTTTATTGTTGCAAAGACAATCCCAGTGATAGGAAATACAAAATCAAAGAAAAATGACAGTCATTTGTAGCTGTCACTACAAATTCCCTTTTTTTCCTGAGGTAAATGACTGTTAGAAAAGTAGTTCACTTTTCTGTCTCACTTGCAAGTATATGGAGAAAAAAAACCCAAAGCTTATCTTTACAAAAGGGACCGGTGATGGTTAATTGTATCAACTCAGCTGAGCCACAGTGCCCGGATAGTTGATCAAAAATTATTCTGGATGTTTCTGTGAAGGTATTTGTGGAGGACATTAACATTTAAATCAGTGGATTCTGAGTAAAGCAGATTACCCTCCATAACATGGGTGGGCCTCATTCAATTAGTTGAAGGCCCAACAGAACAAATACTGACCTGCCTTGAGCAAGCAGGAGTTCTGCCACCGGGCAGCCTTTGGTTTCCTTTCTCTGGAGAACCGTGACCAATATAAGGATCACACTAAGTGAATTACTGGCAAGATGACCTTCCTGCTTTACACTACTATTCTTGCAGGTGGCAGACTGCGGACTGGCTCACTCTCAACCCTTTCCTCACCTTCTGTAGCGCTAGGTATGATCAAATGATTGTCTTGGTACTTTTACTAGTGACTCCTGGGGAGGCTCCTGCCCTTCCGATGCAGGTATCACTTCTTCCTGAGGACCCAGGACCTGGGGGTACATCCACCATCAGGTGTGATCACGTGGATCCAACATGACGATGAAGCTCATTTACTAAGGAGAACGAATAGGATACAGAGGAGCTGGAGTCCATGATGGCATGAGCTGAATACAGTATGGAACCAAAATAAACCTCTGCCTTTGCCACCTTTTAATGGATTTTGTTATCTGCAATAAAAATGTGCCTTTTAAAATAACCACAAATATTCTATAATAGGAAACACCACAATGTAATCACTTCCCCTCTCGATGGCCATTTGTTTATTCGTTTGCAAAAAACATTTACTGGGATAACGTGCAAAAAACAGTCACCACTGGCATGGCTGTTTTCCTTTGAAAGGTGGGCCCTTGGCTAGAATCAGGGAGCTTACATTTTGGGAGGGTTCCCACTACCCTAACAGAGAGAAGTGACTCACTGGGCCTAAACTGTACAAACAATGTGGTTTACACTCAACATCTGTCTTCCTTCTGGGAGCCTGCAATTTTGGTGCATGCAAGGCGGAGAGTGATTACATGACTAGTCTGCATTAAAAATTCCAAGCACTGGGTCTCAAACGAACTTCCCTGGAAGATAACGTTTCACCTGTGTTGCCACACGTGCTCGGGGAATGAAGTACATCCTTGGAGTCCCCTGGGAGACTGCTGCAAACTAGCACCTTGCTTCCTTTGGGCTTCACCTCATGTCAATTTTGCTTCGTATCCCTTTTGCTAGAATCACCCAAAGCTGTGAGTACAACTGCTTGCTGAATCCTCCCAGCAAATCATGCAACCTGGAGAGGCCTTGGGGACTCCCGAAATCAGCGGGCATCAGAAGCAGGATTCGTTAGGATGACCCCGACTCACTGAAACATGGTGAAAGCACTATTTGGGAAAGGAAAGACGGTGGACAGGCTCTGACCAATCTCTGGTGGCCAGGTGGCCACAGGGTCATCCGTGGGGTGCAGCGGCTGAGCCGCTCTCTGTTGTGAGAGGTAAACGTTACCTGTGGAGCCTGAAAATGATAGATCCAACTCCAGGGGTGCAGGCTCGCTGCTTTTGGCCACAGTGGCTGAAGTGACAGGAGAAAGGGTCCCCAAATTTCCAAAGGTGAATGGGCCAAAAATGTTAAAAGTATATAGTGCTCTCTCCTCCAAGCCTGGTGGAGAGGCAGGATGGGGGTAGGGAATAAAACCAGGACCTAGGGCTGGAGCAGAACTTTAGAGAAACCAGAAAGAAAAGGGAGGAAGGGAGGGAGCACCCCAGCAGTGTTTTGCTTTCAGTCTAGCTGCCGCTACAGTAGCCTCCCCTACCCCTCTTCCTCCCTTGAATTCCAGCCTGGGATCTTCCCCAGCAGCTGTGATGTTAAACATGCAAATGCTGAATTTACTTCCTGGCAGTTTAAGTAAATTTGCAATAAGAAAAAAAAAAAAGAGTTTCTCTGATAGCTTTGTACTTTGTGGCTATCACAACTGGATGCCTGACATAATTGATATATAGTGTTTAGTGTTTATAATTCCATACATGCCTGAGGAATCATCCTGATCAGGCGAAGCTGCAAAAAAAGAAATGTGTTAGTAGGACACAACTTCCTTGCTTTTTGCCACCAGTGGGCGGGTTGGAATTTAAACTCTTTTGAGTACTGGAAACTGAACAAATGTCTGTAATTGTTGGGCTTTGCTACGGAAGATTTGGATGTCTGCTTAGTGGAGTCCCTATAAAAAGGGAGACAGTAAGAAAGAGGTGATCTACAGATAGAGACACATTTTTGAAGTTCTAAAGAGCAGGTTTTAGTTGGCTAAGGAGGGCTTGTGAAAGCAGAGATCTGACCTTAGGGCCTGAAATGCATGCCAGTGGGGGTGGGGGGAGGGAGAGAAGAGAGGGGAGACCAGGAGAGAGAGAGACCAACAACACAAAAGGTGTAGCAAAGCCACTTTGCAGGGCACTTGGAATTTCTGGCCCTGCCATCTTGCCTTTGTTGCTGAAAAAAAGCCTCTGGCTTTTAAAAAATCCTGAATTCACAGATGCTAGTCGCCTGGGCTTGATTCTAAGCTAAAACCTGATGCTATCTGGGAAAGGCGTCCAGCTTCAGTATGAGCTGGACTGACCTGAAAGCAGGAAGAGGCTCAATAAACAGAACTCAGACTCTGTGACCTCTGTACTTCAGGCCTCCTGTCTGTGGGTCCCCACATTGTGAGGAAATCGTGAATGCTTAGCTGGACTGTCTGGTCACATACAAATGCTCACAGGTAAGGAACTCTTCTTCAATGGGATGACCTGAAATCAAGCTGCTGACGGGTGCGTAATTAACTTGTGACTGTTGCCTGAGCTGCAATTTGGGAGGGGACAGGGTACGTCACAGGAACTCTGAGCCTTAGAGGTAGAGTGGACTCCCCGCATGTCGCAATTGTGTCTGGCTCTCACATAAGCCGCCATCTCCACCCCGGGACTGATTCCCTGACTGCTTCCCTCACCTCTGTCCTGTGCGCACACCTTACTGCAATCTGATTAGCCACTGCAGCTGTGCTCAGAGAAGGGCTGGTCTTTTCTAGGCTGCTCACTGGTCATGTGATCAGGGTGAAAGGGGTGGGAGGTTATGTAAACCTCCAAAAGTTTTGAAAATTCTGAAATTTTTTGAAAATTCAGCATTTTGTCCTGACCAATTTTTGAACATGGTGGTTTTCTGGCTCAGTTCTATAAAATGTTCTTCTGAGAAGTTGTTCGGCCCCTCTTACACAGAGCCCCTCCAAGTGAAAGGTGTGGATGAGAGTAGGGGATGACTCAGAAAATACAAAATTATGATTGCTAAATGGAAACACTGATTTTGTAACAACCAAGGAAAATAAACTGAAACCCCTGCACTTGGAGAGGCATGGGTGAGGGGAGAAGACATGATGATGTTTGTTTTTTGAAACTATTTCTGGAAGCTTCTTCCCATTCCTCGCACCTTTCCAAGCTGTTGAGAGGGCTCTGCATTCAGAATGCTGAGCCTGTGCTCCTACCGGACAGGGCCGACCATGAGGCAGCAGCAGGAGGGCCTTGCGCTTGCCATGCAGAAAACTTGCAGATGTTGTCCCCGCTCATTAGGTGGATGCACTGGTGTCATGGACAACAAAACTGTTCAGGACTGCCTGGCAGTCCCCTCTGAAACTAAAGACTGAGCTAAGTGACTTGGACTGGAAATCCCAGGACAAGAAGCCCATGGTACTGCCTAGCATATGCCCTGCTTGCAGTGGCCCAAAGATGGTAACCTCTTTGTTCTCAGGGTTCCCACATGTGCCCTCTGGGACTGTATTTCTGTATGTGCACCCTATCACGACACTGCCTCAGCTTCAACTTACTGGCCGGTTGTGCTGGGCCTGAACTGATGCTTAAGGCCAGGTAAAAAGGGTTAATGCAGATATTTCAGGAGGAAGCCACCTGGCTAAGACAGGCCTTTATGATTACTGGGATTTGTTGACTGGCTGAGTCCAGGACCCATGAAGGGCATAACTGAAATCAAGACTGCAGACTGGTCTCCTTCTGCTGTCTGGGTCTTACTGAGGGTAACTTTGCTATAAAGCCAATATGGCCAATGACCAAGGGGATAGACTGTGCAGAGAAGGGTTCACAGAGCAGGCTTAAACTTCTGCCCTTGAAAAGACCTGCTTATAAGGTTAGCCCTTGGCTGGTGTCTGGGAACTTAAGATTTTGGAAGGGTTCCCGCTACCCTGTTAGGAGTGACTCATTCCAACTGCACAAACAATATGGTTTATGGTGAACACCTGCTTTCCTTCCACGAGTCTGCAGTTTTGGTCTGTGCTAGGCACAGCACAGAGTCCCTACATGACCGGCCTCCTAAAACAACTCTAGGTATAGGTCTCTCATGAGTTTCCCTGGTAGACAGCATGTCACACATGTTGTCACAACTTGTTGCTGGAGAAATTAAACACGTTATGTGTGACTCCCCAGGGTGAGGGCCACAGGGAGCTTATATCCAGTTAGCCCCCAGGATTCACCTATGCATATTTCTCCTTATTGATTATATTTTGTGTTCTTCTGCTGTGATAAATCAAAGCTATAAATAGGGCAACATGCTCAGTCCTATGAGTCTCATGGAAAGTCATCGAGCCTGGAGATGTGGCCCTGGGGATCCCAGATACAGTTGGAATTAAGTGTAAAATATTTAACAATAAGAAGGCGAGTGTGGCTGGAATCATGTGAGTGAAGGGAAGTGGCAGAAGATAAAGTCGGAGAGATAGTAGGGGCTTGATCGTGGAAGGCCTTATTTGGACTTTATTCTAAATGTGATCGGACGTCACTGGAGGCTCTGAACAGGAAGGAAAACTGGTCTGGCTGCTGTTAGAGAAGTGACATAAAGGAGAAAGCAGGGACACCAGGCAGGAAGTTCTTACAGACATGAGACTCTTCAACTGCCCTTTGGTGGTTCAGATCCACTTCAGAAAAGAGAAACTTAAGTTCATCTTTCAGGATAAGGAGAAATAGGATCAATTTGGGCAAGGGGGTGAGGAAGGTAGTCCATGCAGCAGGAAGAACTTGTACAAAGACCTAGAGGCATAAACTGCACGGTGTATCTGAAGAATGGTAATGGGTCCGATATCACTGAAAGAGGGTCCTGGGCAGAGACACAAAGACGAAGTCACAGAAGCCAGCAGGCATGCTGCACATGGAAGATTTTGGGAATCATGTTAAGGGGCTTATGCTTCATCTCACGGTCAAATAGGGAGATACGGAAGGGTTGTAAATAGGGGAGTTACGGATCAAATTTGGGTTTTAGGAAGCTCAAATGGCAGAGATGTGGATGAGATAACAACAAAGGAAGCACGTCTAAAAGTAAGTATCATATTACCCAGTTCTAACCTAGTTGGGACTGCATACAAAACCGTGCATATATAATTTATGTTATACAGAAACAGAGAGGAGACATGATCACCTGACAAAAGCCTTCCGTCAAACACACTAAAGGTATTTACAACCAGGCGGGTCCTTCCTACCTATGGAATGCTTTAACAGGATGCATGTGGTATGTCTATACTGCTCATTGTACATAAACCTGGGATGTATATATTCATGAGGAATGACTTCCTAGAAAATATCACACGAGCTATGCAGTTATCAGAGAATAAACTAGAGATGTTTCATAACTGAAATAGCTCCCATTCATGGACGTGACATTCCACATGCATCACTTAGAGGCTTCGTATGTTAAAATCTGGGCCAGAGTACATCCTAGTTGAGGCCAGCGGTAGCTGGGAGCAGCCCTGGCAGTCATGGACTTCTCTCCAGTTCACCTGTGTCTTGTGATAATCCTATCTTTGAACACACTAGTCAGGTTTGGCACTGGGCAAGATCTCTGATTCCTTGGGGTCCAATATGTCAATCTGACCCACTGGGTTTTCTCACAATATTTAACTTGAACTGGAAGAATCAGGAAGAATGATACATTTCCTAACCATACCTACCAAAAAGGGCTACGAGTACTGACAACTCAGCTGCAGTGCATGTCCCTGTTGCCTAGATTGTAGTGTCTAAATACAATTTCCCACTAACAGGAATCTGTTTTTTTTTGGGGGGGAGGGGAGGAGGATGATTGATTCATTTCTGGGTTAGAAAATGTAGAAGATGAATTTAAGACATCCTATCCTGCCTGAAAAGAAAAATGTTTAAAAGTTACCTACAATTAGCCAAAAGAACAAAGGAATGAACTCAAAGGGATTCTCAACAGGCACAGCTGGGGTCACATGAGCAATGAAGAAGCATGACTGCAATAACGTGAAGCATAAACATGTAAAACCCATGGGTCTGTAATGATACTCAGAAGCAAAGCAAAAGCAAAGCAAACAGAAACAAACAAAAAACGTACTCGATGGCCTCCTCTGGAGGTTGCTAGGGCACCAAATTATTATTTGAAAATACTACAAGGGAAAAGCTCAAGCATTTATCCTGTTTGTAAGGACTATGTTTCAAGGTAGCCAAATACTTGATGAGGGAAAGTTTTTCTTTATAAAAGAATTCTAGGTAACAAACGCAGGTGGAATTATATGTTAGAAAGCCATCACTTTGCAACTCTTAGTGAACTCCAGACAACAAACAAAATGGTTGCCAAAACCTCTATGTGAAATGTTTGAGGAACTTTCGCGTGGCTGGATCAGGCCAGCACCACCCAACTTCACTGGTTAATCACTAGAAGTGGGACAATCGGGTACCATATGCAATGGAACGTGAAAGGAAGTACACAACACTATGAGATCTCAATAAAAAGCCAGAGCTAAACCTACCCAAGTCTGTAGAGCTAACTCCCAGTTTATAAACTAGAAAACAGACAATGGACATGTTACATGACTTTACAAGGATGCGACCAACTTGGTTCAGAATATGGGAAACTGTATAGCACAAAGGACATTATTTAACAAATAAAATGAAATAAAAAACAAGGGAGAGAGAATTGTTATAGATTAAGAGAAATCTACGATCTCAGTGTGGATACTGAATCAAACAAATCAATTCTAAGAAGATATGTGAAACAGCTGGAAACGGAGAGCCTAGGGATTGAGTGATTAAAGGGATAACAGCTAATTTTGTCGGTGTTCTAATACTATTGTTGTATTGTTGGGGAAAAAAAACCCATACTTTTAGAGATACATATGTAGGTGAAATAACATGTGGAATCTGCTGTAAATACTCTAGGAAAGAAAGGAGTTAACGTGTGTGGGGAGGCAGAGACTCAACAGGAAAAAGATGGTGGAGGGCCACTGACTCTGGGAGATGAGCACAGGGGCCCATTACATCCTCTACTTTTGTGCATGTTTCAAAGTCTCCCTTATAAAACATAAAAAAGAATGAATTAAGTAAGCTATAGTATTTGGCAAAAACTTAAAAACAGTAATACACACTTGGCAGAGGAAAAGGAGCAGTTTCAAAGGAAGCAAACAGAATTATTTTTCTAAAGAACAATTTAACAGTATGTATCAAGCTTCTTTTAAAATTTTACATTTAGTCCAGCAAATTTACTTTAAAAAATTCTCAGAAACTTTTCATAGATGTGCACAAAGATACATCTAAAATGATCGCCCAGCAAATAGACACTGTAAACAATCTATTTCTAACTTATGATATATTTACATGTTAATTTTTTTTTAAGTTTTATTTAAATAATCTCTATACCCAAGACCAAGTTGTGTGTTGTTCTTCTGACCCAGCCAGCCAGGCACCCTGACATGTAAAATTTTTTATAGTCATTAACCATCAAATTGTAAAAGAATACTAAATGATAAAAGAAATTGTTCAAGATAAACTGTTAAGGCACAAAATATGGGCTGTAAAATAGAATATACATTTTGACCCAATTCAGTCTTCTTAAAACTATGCATTTAGAAAAGATCCTGAGTTTTCTCCATGATGTTAACAGCTGTTATGTCTAGCTGATGGAATTAAGATGCTTTTAATTTTTTTAAACACAGTTTTTCTACTTGCAAGTATGGGTATTTGTAATAAAAAAATTATATTTTTGAAAGGTCAAATCTGGATCAATTTCTAAAAGCAGCTAGTAACAGAATAATAAGTGGGTATGGTGGCGATGTCTGAAATAATAAACTGAATGACAGAAGGCTGATGGGACAGAACACAGTGGATTTATTAACAGTTAATTTTAGAAGGACAGGTATTTAGCACACTCTATTGTGAGAAAGAGCAAGTTGTAAATTTAAAAAGAGAGGGTGTCAAGAAGGTGAAAGTTAGAAAAGAATTAAAGTGTACGTGTATTTTTCAATTAGAAAAATAAACACCTACATCAATTTTCTAGGGTGATAGGGAAGGTTATTGTAGCAAAAATCTTTACACAATTCTGAAAATAACCAGAGCAGCATATCAGACAATCTTTCTTAAGTTTCTATTTTGTGTACCACGCGGGCAGATAATTATACACTTGAGTACAAAAAGAAATGTTAGGATATTACTGTAATACAAATGCAATTGTGATCATCAAATTCAGCTTACGTAACTGGTCAAATCTGTTAAATGAAAAACTCTGATATATAAAAATCTAAAAAATCCTATACTACCACACTTTATATATTATATATAGTTCAAAATCAGAAACCAGACATTTGCATCTTTCTTAAGTTTCAGTTGTCTCCTTCCCAAATCAGGCAAAAGCAAAGAAAATGTCCAGACTACCTTGTTTCCGTACATTTGTTGATTCTTCGTAGTCCTTGTTTTCCGGATTCGGAGATTCTAGAAAGCTGGTTTCTTCTGTGACCCTTTCCCCTTCTTGGCTCCTGAGGCTGTCTTCCTCTTCTTGAATAGGTGATTCTAATTCTGATTCTTCTGAATCAAGAAATATCTGACCGGCGACTACTCTGCCTGCTGTGCTGCGGTCCTTTACCGACTCATCTGATGGCAAAGGGGTCTGAGAAAGTAATATATTTTTAGTTTTCAAATAGTATCGAGATGGTCTCCAACCTAATTTGACCATTACTTTTATTAACCCAGATACATCGCCTTCAGCTGTGAACGTGCCATACCTGGTTGTCTCTCTAAACTTTGGTATGTGTTCATCACACGCCTTCATCACTTGCCTAACCTGACTCTTCCGATTTTAACTTAGATGTTACTTCCCCCAGGAAGTCTTCCTTAATTCCTGAAGTCTGAATTAGGGACTTTCCCTCCAAACTCCCAACATATCTTATACTTACCCTTATGCTAGCCCTGTACTACAACTTTCTGATTCTTATCTGTGTTTCCTCAAATCTACAGATCAGAGATCATAACTGAATGGTCTCCGTGGATACATAATAATCAGCCTCATTCACTCAACTAGCCAATTTAAATGCATTAACTCAACAGACTTATAAAAATTGATATATAAATGGAAACAAATGGCAGAGGTTAAGCCTTCAAAAGTAAAAAAACTAAAAAAAAAAGGAATAAAATCAATCTCTCATTAGGCAGTAAAAATGTTACTGCCGCCAGGCTCTTAGACAGCACATTTATGTTAAAATTAAACCTAATAACCAACACTCTGAATGAAAACACAGTATTTATTATTCTCCTTCCTACAGGTCAGTGATTCCTCCCCACCCAGAAGAACTAGTACACTGATATCAGCTATGCTCTTCTTAATCCAGCTCTGTTGTCAAAAGGTGCAGATTTCATATCCTTTTTAAGATACATGAATTCATGCTTTTAAGCTGGGCATCAAATAGTAGTCAATGCAAATTTTCATACACACCTTGGAATCTAAGGATTCATCCTGACTGCCCTCTTCATCTGTAAAGAAATTTTAAGACAATTTTAGTCATCCTTCTCATTGGGAAATTGCAGATATTGTTAAAGCACTTGAAAAGTATAACAAATAATAATCAGACACTTGATAAAGACATCTAGAATTACCTAAAAATCGGCTGTGTTCAGCAACTGCTCAGAAAAGACTAGGTGAAAGGAAAACAAGGGGCTGGATGGGGTAGTTCTTCCTCTCTCCCCGGGCACGATGGCAGCTCCACCTGTTATGCGGGCAGGAAGACCAGCTACCACTACCACCACCACCAAACCAGACACTGCTACACATAACCATCCAATTCTTCTGTACAGATTGAGTCTACTACTAAGAAGGTGTTACTAAAGTTATAAAAATAAATCTCTGATTTTGTGGTTCAGGATACCACCTATTATTTTCCTCTGCTCAGAATCTAGAGTTACAGAGCTTATTTTGGTGCTGATTAGCATCTTATTGTTCACTGAGACTAGCAAAGATGGACACTGAGAATTATTATGTGAGAGCAGAATTGCCAGGGTAAGATATTTAGGATTTGCGTTCTACTCTACTAAACAGATAACCAGATACAAGTAGAAAGTTGCATCAAGCCATCCTGTACATACTCACGTGAGATTTATAAAGAAATTAAGATCTCATATTAAATAAACAATGACTCCAGACCCTGGTTACACCTTTCTTCCAAACTCCTATCTGCTGCTTTGGCTCTGTCCAGGTACGTTAATCTTCCTTCTGGTACTCTTTTTGTGCTTTCCTATTACTTCTATTCTAGCAACTTGTTATTCTTTTTTCTGCTCTTATACAAACACACTCAACAACCTGTTGTCTATATGCATATGTTTGATCTTTGTATTCCTGGCCAGTTTAAAAACAACTGTCACGTGATCTATAAGTTTCCTTCTTAGTCTTAAAATTACCTGATTTTATCCAGGAGTGAGCTTCTGTATTGCCTGCTCCATAAGTTATATGGGAAATTAACCAGCAGACAACATGCCATAAAACCATGTGCTTTCACCAAAAAAATCAGGTGTTCTGGTTGTCATTTATCCTTACTCCCTATGGTTACGCTCTAAATATTATTCATAACTTGCAACTCTTTGAAGCATAACAAAAACATGCTTTGGCATTTGTAGTATCAAAGTAGTGAGCTAACTTTAAGAAGTATAACCAACTCATTATGTACAAAATACACAACACTATTTTCACAGTATTTCTTTTGAATATTTGAGAAAACTAGTCTACTACTGAGGTTTTGCCATATTAAGAAAAGTGCTGTCAATTCAAAGAACACTTAAACTATAGCTACTTTCGCATTCAGTACTTTTAGGTGGCCTTCCAAATATGTTTTATTTCTGATGAGTGGGGAAGAGAGAGTATAGCATGTATTAGTGCCACAGTGCCCATAGCATTTAGGTAGTGATGCCAGTTAATTAACAGTCATCCTTCATGCTAACTTCTTCACAAGTCTTACCCAAACACACAGTTCAAATTCCATTCTCAGCAAACCTTTGGATAAAGGAAAAAAATTCTTCATTATATATCAAAGTTGTAAGCATGGGGGCACCTGAGTGGCTCAGTGGGTTAAGTGTCTGACTTCGGCTCAGGTCATGATCTCACGGTTCGTGGGTTCCAGCCCCGCACTGGGCTCTGTGCTGACAGCTCAGAGCCTGGAGCCTGCTTCGTATTCTGTGTCTTCCTCTCTCTCTGTCCCTCCCCAGCTCACGGTCTATCTCTTTCTCTCTCTCTCTCAAAAATAAACATTAAAAAGAAAGTTGTATGGATGGATGTGTTTAATTAATCACAAACATTAACTAGCTAATATATCAAGGATGTATTAATGTATCAAACATTAAATGTGCAAATGTATACAGTTTATACCTAAATACTGAAACTTTAGACAAGCTGGAACTCTTAAATTACTAATCACTAAATCATGAAATTTAGTACCTCCTCAACACAGGTCACATACGTAGCTAACAGGTATATAATATAGATACCTAAAAATAAATTTTAAAACACGTACATTTGACACATTTGAGTAGCAAAATGTGTTTCTGAACTCTAAGAGACATGGAAACTTGTGACATCAGGGTTATTTCATGTGAATTGCATCATGCTTCTCTCTCTGTCTCTTTTCTCTTCAAACTAGGAATATATACTAAGGTTACTGGTAAATAAGAGAACTCTTTCTCATTTACTAAACTGGGAAAGACTACTCCAGATGGTAGTCTTAAAGCATAAGCTATTTTCTCTTTCAAACTGATATATCCATTCACGTAACAGTTTTATAGAAGTTGTTTATAATCTTAGAAACTTCTCACAATTGTAGCCAGGTAACAACTAAAGACACTGAAGTTATGTATAAATAAAAACACAATAATGCTTTTATCAGCACATAGACATCAAGAAAACAATGCAAAAGAATTCAACGAAGAGTTACAGGTGTCTCCTTCAACAGCAACACATCCAAAACATAATTGTTTACATGTTAGTAATGTTAGTTAGTAACTGTACACCTTCTTCTGAAAAAGACAATATTCATTTTTATTATATCAGCTAACCAAACTGCAAAAAGTACCAAGGATATTCTTTCAGAGGAAAGTAATCATCACAGATTCATTTTCCAATTTGTTATGTAAACAAAGCAGACTGATAGACCTTCAAACCGGAAAGTACTGAGTTTGGTGAAAAGAGAGCAGACATCCTATTTTCTGCTTTGCCACTGATTCTGTGCAGATCCCACAATATTCCTGATTTTTTTTTTAAATGTTTTTTAATTTATTTCTAGGAGAGAGAGAGAGAGACAGCGTGAGCAGGGGAGGGTCAGAGAGAGAGGGAGTCACAGACTGAAACAGGCTCCAGGCTCTGAGCTGGCAGTCAGCACAGAGCCCGACGCGGGGCTCGAACCCACGAACCGCGAGATCATGACCCAAGCGAAAGTCGGACGCTTAACCGACTAAGCCACCCAGGCGCCCCCCCTGATTTTTAATCACTCCCAAATCGAGGCCTGGAGAGTTACGTTTGAAACCTGGCTTCATTACATGTTAATTTTACATATGTGGTTCAATACAGCAAGCTTGCTCAGCCTTTTTCTCAATGTGTCAAAGGAGAATAGTAACACCTGTCCTGTTGACTCACAATAATGTCCTAAGGAACAAAAGACAATGAAATTAAACATCCTCTGCAACGTGAAATTTACTCTTTGAATATGAAAATAGAACTATTACCTGAAATGCTTAGCAAAGAATCTAATTTAAAGGATTCTGTAACATTGTTTGGCATAAAGAAAAAAAGGAAACTATCTCTTCCTGTTGAAAATTTAAAAATACATGTATTTTTTTAATGTTTTTGTTTTTGAGAGAGAGAGACAGGGTGTGAGTGGGGGAGGGGCAGAGAGAGAGCGATGGAGACACAGAATCTGAAACAGGCTCCAGGCTCTGAGCTGTCAGCAGAGCCAGATGCGAGGCTTCAACCCATGAACCATGAGATCATGACCTAAGCCAAAGTTGGATGCTTAACCCACTGAGCCACCCAGGCACCCCAAGAAAGCATGTATTTCTAAGTGACAAAAATCATAGCATTTTTCATTATTGAGTGAATGAAGGAGAAATACCTTTTTAATGCCCTCTTTTATTTATTCACAGGAAAAAGAAAACGTTTCCAATAAAAGTTTCATATTTTTATGTGCCTCTGAGACAAGATACGAAATAATAGCTATTAACAGTGACAGGACAGATTCCCTTTGTTGGCTGATTATGTTCTACCTGGTAATAAATGCAATTTGCCCTAGGTAACCACTAATTCTCAAAGTTTAAGTCAACACAAACTATGACCCAACACTTGAGTTTTAAATAGGAGCAAATCTCTACATCTAAACTAATAATGAGGCGGACTTCCTGTATGAATAAGCAATTTAATGAATAAAAAAATCAACCAAAAATCCATGTACTCAATTTCTAAAACTTTATCTCACAAAAGTGTTTTGCCATATTTGTGCTTCATGTGAGTATGGGTACTGTCCTTATTACCTGTCAGCAGCACATCCACACAGTTTCAGCTCTGGCTAAGTATGGATTTTGCCTCTGCCAGAGAAACGCTCTGGCACAGTTTAAATATGATGAAAATCGGAGCAGAACTTTCTTGAACCCAGTACTCCGCTTACATCAACACAATCCAGTGACTTAACATTTCAGTATTGATAATCTTCTATTATAACTACCCAAGAATCCCAATTGTTGCTAAAATGACTTCTTCAAGTATTATCTCCACTGACATGAAGCTCTAAGTATGTGAAATCTAGCTAACAGAAGATGCAGGAAAATGTTTGTACGCTTTAATTTTCCTTAAAATCTGCACACTGAATTCAGAGGAATATTTACCTTATTCCTTAAGTAGTTCTTATACTTTAGTGTGAAGAAATCACTGGTGAACTTTGTTAAACGACAGATGTCTGACCTCTTCCAGACCTAAAACTGCATGTTTAACAAACTCCCAAGAGGAATTCTGACTCAAGTGGTCTGTGGTCCATCAGTTACTCTATCCATTACACTCAACAGTTTCATTTCATACTTCCTTTGGTCAAATAATTGCTAGCAGGGCTTCCAGAGTTAGGTAGAGTTTTTCAAGATTTGGTGATGAATACAAACCATCACTAAACGGGGATAAGGCAGACCTCAAAGCATAATGCTGGCAGTCAAATAACTAGCATATGCTTGTTGCTTTTGAAATGGTATCTCGAACCACATTATGGATAGAATTTTAGGTTTAAACCTCTTATTTTAGAAACAGAATGACGTTATGGCATTGACTTACAACTAGGACAGATAATTTGGGGATTCAAATAACCATCTGGGAAATTTTCTGTTGGGAAAAAAAAAAAGAGTTGACATTTATACCCTGCCTTGTTCCAAAAAAATTTAAAGCCGCAGAACAGCTGTCTTGTTAGCTAAACTGATTAAAATTCAAAAGCTTTATTGTACTAATTGTTTCTTTACAAACAGAAACACTGCTTCTTTATCAACATTTTCAAAATAGAAGTTTTCAGATGTAGGCGGATTAAACTATTAGAAAAGAAAAACCAGAACCATAGTATAAATCAGCTAACTGGAAAATCAATTCAAAGCACATATCTTTCTGCATCTATTCAAAAAATGAAAACCAGCTGCTGTACATTTTAAATTTATAGGGGCCAAATTTTCTCAAAAGTCATAAAGTTACTGTCCACAAACATGGGGCAACCCCAACACTGTGACTGAGGTAAACAGCACTTTCTCAGGAATATTTCTTAAAAAGAGGTGGAGAGTGGGCACAATTACATCAAAAGTCATCGCTTTTAAGTAGATAAAGAGACAAGGGACCCCCTCATGTGCTAAGCAAATGCACCAAACCACTGTCAACATCTTGGTTTTGATGGACCTTACTCGGCTCAGTGACAGCCCCAGGTGTGTCACTTACTTAGTTTACAAATCCCAAGCACATAATCTGTATGAGAGTCGAGGAGGTTCCAGTAAGGTTCAGGTGCCTCTGTGGATCTGAGCCAGCTGTTGGGATTCATTCCCACAGTCAATTCCTCATTCGCGAGGAGTCGCGTAAAGTTTGTTAAGTGAGGAGAGGTGTGGGCAGGGTGACCGCCCCTTCTTTTCCTCCCCTCTCTAGCTCCCTAAATACCCGCTCTAGCCCAAGCCAGCCCAAGTCCAAGGAATGACAGCGAGTGACAGGCTAGTGCAAGGTGTGACCAGAGACAGTGGAGTCTCCAGCTTGAGCCCCCAGGGCCCTGCCCCGGGCTGGAGGCCGGGGGGCGGTGGCTCCCGGCCTCCAATCCGAGGGGGCGGATACTGACCCGAGGACGCCGAGGCCGAGCCCAGCAGCACCGCACAGAGCAGCAGCGTCAGCCCAACCCGGACTCGCATCCTGCTCTCGCGGCCGCTGCCACCCCCTGGAGCTGTCGCTTTCACCTCTGCCACCACCGACTCAGCCACCGCCACCGCCTCGTCGCTGCTCTTCCTGCTCTGGTCTCCTTCCTCCGCCCCTTCCCAGGCCTCCCTGCCCTACCGCGCAGCCAATCCCCGCCCGCCGCCGCGGGCTCCGTGCCCAATCGTCGCAGTCTTCCCGCCCACTTTATTGCCCCGCCCCCGGGGTCATGTATTGACCAATCATTTTGCGAGGTTCCCACACGGGCTTTCCCGGTAGGACCACGGCCTCACCGACATGGCCCCAGCTAATTGGTAGATCCTGGGTTCAACCCTCCCGGAATCGGAGCGTGGGTCCAGGGCCGGGAAAAAAAGAAAGTGACCCAGGACTACAATTCCCGCAATGCACTTCATGGGCTTCTCTCGACGTCTGCTCTTGAAAAACGTAGTCCGCTGTGGGGTAAGATTTAAAAGTGCAGGTGGCTGTCGAAGTTGAGAGAACTTACTTAAGTAACATCTGGGGCAGACGTTAACTCAAGGCCACGAACCCACAGCCCTTTTTTTTTTTTGAGCCAAAATATATATGAGGCAACACACATTGTAAGGTTAAGAGTTTGTAATGTATTAAGCTCTTATTCCTCTTTGTTTTATTTAGAAAATTTGAATTGGACATAGTGATATCAACACCGAGGAAAAATATAACAGCTAGACTGAGTTCGAGGGTTTTTTCTGAACTTAAATAAAACAGTGCCATATATACAGAAACTAGGATAGAACTCACTACCTGCCCTCCTTTCCCTAACAAAACAAAAGGAAAAAACCCCATCCAGTGCAGATCATTTCAGTGCTAGTGTTTATTTTTAGGAGGGCCACCAGATAATAATTATCTGGAAGACGCACCAACAGCCTTTGCAAAAACCCTTTCACACACGTGTCCTTATCCCTTTCTTTGTACAGTGTAGTCTTTGTAAGTTACACTGTTCTCTTCTTCATTGACGAAGTTCAGGAGGCAGGGTTGATGTATTTGGAGATAAAGGTGATGGTGAATTGCATTGCAGAAAATGAAATAGTCCTCTATATTAAGTACTGACTTCAGGCATGCTCCCACTGGGTAGCAGGGCAGTAGCTTGGTGTTCTTGCCCTTTCATCTGATTGTGTCAGTTTGTTTTCCCTAGAGTCCACCCACTCTCAACTCAGTCCTGGCACTGAGTTGAGCTCAGTTTGAGGTCAGGGTTCTGGAGACGTCCACACTGGCCACATATCTTAACACCTGAGACATTTCTTCCATCTTCTTTGATAGAAAGTCCTCTTTTCCAGGACAAGGATAAAAAGCTCACTGCTGGAAAGCAAAAAACAAAAAAACAAACTGCTGTTCTGCATTCACATTGGAAGGGATGAAGGAAAAATATTGACCTATTACTATTCCACTACTACCTCCTTGGCACTCAGCTCTGTTTTCGTCACTAACAGTGTTTCCTCAGAGTTCCTCTGATTTTAAATCATAGAGTAAAATCTGGTGTATTTTCCTCCCTTTTTCATTTTATCGATCATTGCATCCTAATAATTTGAGCTATGTAATTACTCTTTTATGCGAGTGCTTTTCTCTTTCTCACTCAAAACTTCCCTCCTGGGTCTCATTTTCTTACCTGCATGATGCTCCTGAGTTCTAGCTATATTCACCAACATCATTTTCTCTTGACTCGTACCTAAGCCTCATATGGCCAGATTCATTTTCCTTTCAAAATTCAATATCAATTCAATTGAAATTAAATTAAAATTCCTGCTCAAAAATTTTCAATGACTGCCTTTGTCATTGAATCAAAAAATACTAGAATTTCTCCTGACAAAATAGGAGCTTGTGCTGACAGTTTTATTTTCTTGAGGAAATACTGTGAAGAAATTTTTCTGCCCTCTACAAAAGAAGCAGGGATTATCTGTTTGATAGATTAGGGAATGACCGTTCACTGCCTGAGACTCAGCTTCCCTTTTTATCTTCTTCTTTCCTAAGTGCTTCTTATATTGAAGGTCCTGGGCTACATGCATGAGGACATTTCCCACTTCCCTGGTTTCCACATGAACGCACTCTTGCCTTGTCATGGCTCCTTTATTCTCTCCCCACTGTCCTTCCTTCTTCTTACCCGCAGCCATGGCATCCTTCCCACTTTCACTTGGATTTCATCTTGGCTGAGCCTTCTCTGACCAGGCCAGTTCTCATTATTCTTTATGTCTCTAAGGGTACACAGAACATTCACAAACTTGCCTTTTAAATGGGATGTAAACTTTCTGAGGCCAAAGACAATTATGTAATTCTGTGCATGGGTATATAGCTTTGGACTTGCCACTAACTAATTTTTGTTGATTGATAGTCCACCTTACTTATAAAGTATTTTAATAGTAAGATATTCAACATACTTGCTATCTATTATAAGTTCAATCTTAAAATATTTTACAGGGAAATATCAAGGAGCATTTGCACTCCTAGTATAAGGAAATTTACTTCACTCCTCTGCAGCTCTGTAAAGTGAGTATATTAATAACGTCTTTTTCACTAGGTCTGTTGTGAGGTTCATATCTCAAAAGAGATATGCAGGAAAAAAGTATTGCTTTAATTACAGAATGTTCTACAAATATTATTTCTGATTGATTGCTTGGTTGAAACAAAGAAGGAAACAAAAATATTAGTTTTTATTAAGACTAATAAAACTAGTTCTATTCCCTTAATTTGAATATGGTTTAGAGTGCTAGAGTTACACTGTCTTCAGCCAACAACGAATAATTGACGTCTTCTGAGAATGCTCACAGGACCTTGACTTTGCGGGGAAATTCCAATTCTCCTAAACAGGTCTAGTGGGGGAAGACTGGTGTGGGAAAGCCAGATGTTATTGGCCTGCTAGATTGCATGATGATTAATTAGTGAAAAGGTTGTGAATTCTCCATGGCCTTATCTAGTCCAAGCAAACATTCATCAAGTTTCTTGCCAACATTCCCAGTTAAACTTAGGTACTCACTCTACTTACACAAAATGTTAATATTATTTATTAATTCATAGACTTCTTTAATATTTGCTCAGCTGTCTGTACTCTTTTTAACTTGTCCATATCAGCATTCTGGGTCACTGTCATAGATTTCCAAGTTGTAGAAAACCTGTTTGCTCGGCATTACAACCCAGCATAGGACCCAATGGAGGTAGTTAATAAGCGCTTTTTCATGCAGAGGACACTGATGTGACCTTATTTCATTGAAATGAATCAAACAATCAGTATGTATTGAGAATCTTCAGAAAGTATTGAGGTCATAAATCTAGTTTGCTTTTTGCTTATGGATGATAAGACAACCCCCAGACCCTTTTCCTAAGAATGCCATGATTGTCACTAACTCTAGTCAAGTGTATCCTTTCTGTGCTATTCTTAGGCATCTATTTGGTTGGCCATGTACACAAGCTGTCAGCGCTTGAACCAACATATCTGCCAGGGGAGGATTAGGGAGAGACAAGGAGCAGAATATTTTCCCCTTAGAGCTTAGAGAAGAAGGTACGTTCTTTGCTATGGATGAGGTAAATTCAAGTCATTGTTTTTGTGTTCATTTCTCACGGATAAATGAAAATTGAAATCCTTGCACCAAATCACGATTTGGAACCTGGCGTCTCCTCATAAACATTCTGAGCTCCTTGAGTAAATGGGCAACAGGCTCTTTACTTCACTGTATTAACTATGATTCCAGGATTGTTTATAGTAGGCACATAATTAATCATCAAATATGCTTTGAATGTACTTATAGCTTTTTAAGATTATAATTGTCATAAAGGTCAGAGTGTAGATCCCGACTGCAGAGCACAGTGTTCAACATACCTAAGCTCTGATGCCGATAGAATGAACAGGGTGTGGCGTGTGTATCTGCGAGTGCGTGTGTGTGCATATGTGTGTGCGTGTGTTCAGGCTCTACCAAGTTCCATCCTGAAGTGACATTTATTTTGGAGGTGTGTATGCTTTCTAAGTAGTGTTGATTCATACCAGATAAAGGAAAGGCTGGAATACCTTTATACCCTGGAGGAATGGACAGGCGTCTTTTGGTCTAATTTTTTCATAGATTTATTAACTACCAGTTCTGGAGAGAGAGACTGGATTAAAATTATATTTCAATTTTTTTTTAATGTTTTATTTATTTCTAGGAGAGAGAGAGAGAGAGACAGCGTGAGCAGGGGAGGGTCAGAGAGAGAGGGAGTCACAGACTGAAGCAGTCTCCAGGCTCTGAGCTGGCAGTCAGCACAGAGCCCGACGCGGGGCTCGAACCCACGAACCGCGAGATCATGACCTAAGCGAAAGTCGGACGCTTAACCGACTAAGCCACCCAGGCGCCCCTAAAATTATATTTCAATAAGAACTTGATTAAGTGAACCTCATAAGGTGGAGATAAACAGCTTAGAGCTCCCATTAAATTCACACTACTTAACTGAGTAGATGGCAATGTATTTAATCAGTGAATGTTGTATTAAGAACATAATATTCATAAGATAACCTTTCCTTCCTTCCCTCTTTCCTTCCTTCCTTCCCTCTTTCCTTCCTTCCTTCCTTCCTTCAACAAATATTGTCTGGGCACAGTCAATGCCTCCAGCTAAAGACGACAGTGTAGTTGAACACATTAGGTTTAGTACTTACTGCAACGAGGAGGAACACATGCATGGCATGTCTCTGTGCATGGGGGCTTTAGAAATAACCTATTATAGGATTTGCACTTTGGTTGGGTAATTGGTGGGAGGATCTAGGGAATCTGGGTTTGTTCTAGATTGGATGCTGTTAGAAGTACCCCAGATTTCTATGGTTTGGTAGAAATCAATCAGTCAATCTTACCTAAAGGAGAGATCAGAATGAGGATAAAGCAATCATTGGTGAATAAACAGTAGTTACTTATTTTAGCCAAGAGAGGAAGTGCTTGGTACTTTGTGGTGACACAGGGAACTTGTTTCTGTCTGTGCTTAGATAAAATCATGAAATGGTTTGCTTTGTTTCATTTTATCTTAGTTGCAGAATAACTGGTCTGTGGTTGGTATTCTGAGATTGTGGATGTCCTATAGAAGAATAACATGGTCTGGTTGTGTGTGTCAGGCCAGCTTCTGATTGTCAAGGGCCCCTCTTTTTCTTTCTCAGCACCGACTGTTCAGATACACCAGGTTCTTGGTGCTGAGGATTCAGCAATCAATAAAACAGACAAAATTCATAGAGTGTACATTCTAGCCATGGGAGAAATAGAATAAATAAAAAATTATTTATTAGAAAGTGCTAAGTACTATAGAGAAAAAACATAAAGCGAGGAAGGGGAATAGGGTTCTGGGGGGTGAGTGGGGACTGCCATTTACATTTAAAGCAGGGAGGTCAGGGAAGACTTCCCTGTTTAGCTCACATTTGAGCAGAGACTTAGGAGGAATGAACCATAAAGACATGGAGTGGAGCTAGCCATTGTGATAGGTGTAAGGTGATATCTCATTGTGGTTTTGATTTGTGTAACATCTTAAATAAATATAGCACTTATGTTAATTACCCTTCAAATAGAAAATAAAACGTTTTTTAAAAATACTGTGGGCATGAAGAGCCTTTCAGGAATAAGGAGCGACCCCAATAAAGGTTCTAATGCAAGAGCATGTCTCTTATGCTCCAAGAATAGCAAGGAATTATGTGGCTGCAGAAGTACATGAAGGAGGGCAGGAGAAAGGGAGCAGGGGAAATCAGAGAGCGGCTGGGGCCAGATGGTTTAGTGATTTTAGGTCAATAATAAGGGGCAGTCATAATGCTACTTTTTATCACTCTGAGACTGGCTCTCTTGAAGTGTGGCTTGGATAGTGGCCTGGAGCTTCCCCCCGTCCTGCATGAGAATGAGCTAATCACATAATCCTTTTTATTAATAGTTGGGATATAATGATAAAGTGACCAATTAAAACAATTGTACTCAAAAGTTTGATTCAGCACGAGTTTATATACTGATTAGAAACTGAGACGGTAAGTACAAAATTAAGATGGTAAAAGAGAAAGATCTTCAAATAAGGGTCCTCAGAGTATTCAAATAATATTATTGTAAATGGAAGTCACTAGGTAGTAAATTTAGAAAACATTTACAATGCAAAATAAGTTTTTTAAAAGTTTATTTATTTTGAGGAGCCCATGCATGCACAAGTGGGGGAGGGGCAGAGAGAGAGGGAGAAAGAATCCCAGACAGGCTCTGCACTGTCACTGCAGAGTCCTACACAGGGGCTTGAACTCACATACTGTGAGATCATGACCTGAGCCAAAATCAAGAGCCATATGCTTAACCGATTGAGCCACCCAGGTGTCCTTTGATCATTTTCTAGTCTTAAAACAATTTTTTTTAATGTCTTATTTTTATTTTTGAGAGAGAGAGAGAGAAGGAGAGAGAGAAGGAGACAGAGAATCTGAAGCATACTTCACACTGACAGCAGAGAGCCAGATGCAGGGCTAGAACTCACAAACCATGATATCATGACGTGAGCTGAAGTCTGACACTTAACCGACTGAGCCACCCAGGCACCCTGATCATTTCCTATTTTTGAATAGGCTCCCAACTATGCTATGTTGACTTCACATAAATCCAACTTGAAGGTCTGCATTAACAGCAACTAAAAGAAATATATGTGTTACGTATATACTAAGATGTATAATGAATACATATTTCACATATGCATGAAAAATGTATACACTGGCACAATGTATACAATTAAAACAACTGAGAATAAGTTGCAAGCATGTTGCTTCTTTATCCCCAAATATGTTAGTTGCTCCTGAAAACAAGGAATTCTGTAACATAGCCACAGAACTGTGATCAAAATTAGAAACTTCACACTGGTTCAATACTATCATCTAATCTACAGACTTTATTCATAGTGTGCTGACTTGCCACAATGATGTCCTTTCTAAAATAGAAAATCCAACGTTGCCATTTGCATCCAGTTTGTCACATCTCATTAGTGTCCTTTAACCCGGAAGAGTTCTTGAAGGGATGTGTGTTCCTGAACTTCTTGCTACTAGTAATTTTTAAGTGTATAAATAATTTATTTCATAGAATGTACCTTAATGTCAATTTGTGTCATGATTACATTCAGATTATGTACATTTGGGAAGACCACCACAGAAATGTTGCTGAATTCTCTTAGTGAATCATGTCAGGAGCCAAATGCTGTTAGTTAGTCCGAATTCTGGCAACGATAATGTTGATCAATTCGTTAAGGAGGTGTTTCCATTGTATTTACCTTTTGCAATTGATATGTATCTTGAAGAAGATAGTTTGAAATTCTGCAAATATCTCACTATTCCTTAAACATTCACCCACTAGTTTTACCATGTATATTCATGATTCTTGCCTGAATCAATAATTGCTATGACAGCTGCCAAATGGTGGTTTTCTAATTCTATCATTCTTTCTACATTTATTATTAGCTTTCTAGTGTAGGCAGAGATTTTTCTTATTTATTTTTTCATGTAATTGATTAATTTACATTGTTATAGACTCACCCATTTTTTATTCAATACTTTATAATCCTACCTATTATCATTTTGATGTTCAGATTATCTCAGATTTAGCCAGTGAGGGCTTCTTCAAACTGACTATTGTATCTTTTTGAGAGCATTCTTACATTTTTGCACTATTTATATTTTTCTACTTTCCTTGATCCAGCCCTGGAATCAGCTATTTCTCCAAGAAGACCTGTTTTCTTTCAGTGGAGAATGGTGTTTATATTCTAGGAGTATTCATTACTACTGGGTTGTTAATGTTTCTAAAATCTCTTAACAGACAGAGCTAGGAAGTGTGTGTGTGACTGTGTGTCTGTGTGTGTGTCTGTGTGTCTGTGTGTGTGTGTGTGTGTGTGTATATATAGGTGTGCATATGTTTGTTTATTTTAAGAGAGGGAAAGAGGGAGCAGGAGAGGGCAGAGAGAGAAGGAGGGAGAGAATCCCAAGCAGGCTCTGCACTGTCAGCGCAGAGCCTGATGTGAAACTTGAACTCACATACCTGAGATCATGACCTGAGCCAAAAACAAGAGTTGGATGCTTAACCAACTGAGCCATTCAGGCACTCCCATTTCTATATCTATCTATCTATCTCTTTCTATATATTAAAATCTTTTAGAAGATGAATGAATGAGCCACAGAGATAACAGGAGGAAATATTTTCAGTGCATATATTTTAAAAGGAATTTGTGTCCAAAATGTGTTAAGAACTCGATAGTAAACACATAATGAATATATTTTTTAAAACTATCCAGGCTATAAACAGAAATAAAATAAATATGAATTACATAATATGAATAACATAAATATAACATATATTATGAATATATTAATGTAATAAATAGAAATACAATAATAAATATACAAATAAAATAAAACATACACAAATGGAAAAGATTTGAACATACCGCTGCAAAGAAAATAGATAAATAGATGATAAGCACATGAAAAGGTGTTCAGATCACAACAAAGTATCACTTACTCCCCTTAAAATGGCTGAACTTTTAAACAATGACTAATGTTGATGAGGATGTAGAGCAATTGGAACTCATAGGGCTGGAAAAGGGTACATCTGCTGAGTAAATTTTTTAACCATTGTTCTTGTGCATGTGAACATACACCAACCCTGTAATTTAACATTTCCGTTGTTAAGTACTTGCTCAAGAGAGATGAAATCTTACGTTCATGAACTGTTTCATGAAATAATGTTAATCGTAGCTAAATTCATGATAGGGAAGATCTCAGAATAACTTACAATGTTCACCTTGTGGTGAATGGATAAGCCAACTGTGATATATTCATACAATGGAATATTACTTGGCAGCAGAAAGGAGAGAATTACTGATACGTGCATATCATGGACGAATCTCAAAAACATGCTGAGCAAAAGAAAACAGACATGAATGACAACATCCTTTATGATTCCATTCCTATGGAGCTCAACAGCAGTTACAACTAACCTGTAGTGATAGAGTTCAGACTCGCAGTTGCTTAGGAGTTAGAGTGGGAAGAGAAAAATGGCCAGGAAAGGAGCAAGAGGGAACTTTTGGTTAACGGAAATCATCTATAGTCTAATTACCTTGTGGGTCACATAAGTGACAGAGATACATCTGTCAAAACTCATAGAACCATGCCCTTAAGATCAACGCATTTTAATGTATATAGATGATACCTTGTGGCAGGCAGAATAATGCACCCCCCCCCCAAGATGTTCCTAATTCCCAAATCTGTGTATACGTTGTTACCTTTGAAGGCATCGGACTTTGCTGATGTAATTAAGTGAGTATGGATAGTCATAATATAATTGTAAACATTCTTACAGGAAGGAGACAGGAGGGCCAGAGTCAAAGAGAGAAGAGATGCTAGTTTTGAAAGAGGTCCATGAGCCAAAGAATGCAGACATACTTTAGAATATAGAAACAGCAAAGAATGGATTATCTCCTGGAGCCTCCGGAAGAAACACAGCCCTGCCCACTTCTTGATTTTGGCCTTGGAAGGCCCATTTTTGGACTTCTGATATTCAGAACTGTAAGATAATAAATTTGTGTGGTTTTAAGTCACTATGTTTGTGGAAATTGGTAATAGGCGACAATAGGAAAGAAACTATTAATAAGGCATACCTTATTTTTTTGTGTGTTTCACGGGTATTGGATTTTTTTAAAAAGGTGAAGGCTTGTGGCAACTGGCATGGATCAAGTTTATTGGCATCATTTTTCCAACAGCATCTGCTCTGTGTCACATTTTGGTAATTCTCGAAATATTTCAAACTTTTCCATTGGGCACTCACAATGTGCCTATTATATTTGTTACAGTGATCTGTGGTCAGTGATTAACATCGAAAGCTCAGGGAAGGGTAGTTAGCATCTTTTAGCCATATTTTTAAATTAAGGTATGTACATTTTTTACAACATATGCTGTTGCACAGTTAATAGGCTATAGTGTAAACATAATTTATATGCACTGAGAAACCAAAAATTCATTTGACTCAGTTTTTTGCAATGTTTGCTTTTTTTTGTAAAATTGGCTTTATTGCAGTGTGCCAGAACCGAAGCTGAGGTATGCCTGTACTTCATTTTGAAAAAAAAGGTATTAAAAAATGAATGTGGGGTGCCTCAGTCAGTTAAGTGTTCAACTCTTGATTTTGGCTCAGGTCATGATCTCATGAGATCATGTTGTGAGATCGAGCCCCATGCCCAGCATGGAGCCTGCTTGGGATTCTCTTTCTGCCCCTCCCTCTCTCACATGTGATCTCTCTCTCAAAAAATTAAAAATAAAAATAAAAAATGCACTTAAGTGAGCAGTCTCATGTGCTACCAAAAAATAAATAAAAGATAAAGCCATATTGTGGAACAGACCTGGGCACTACTCTGATTTGTGACATGTGCCAACTCAGCAGTTCAGCTACGGAAACCTTGGAAAGTTATATAATATTCCTGAGGCTCAGTTTCTTAATCTACAAAATCAGGATTATTTTACTTTGGTTTACCTCTCAGAGCTGTCATGAGGATTAAAAGCAATAAAATAAGAAAGCACTCTAACAACAAAAGACCAAAAAAGTAAAGCTTTTTTTCAGTTAAAAATTTTTTTTGATGTTTATTTATTTTAGAGAGAGAGAGAAGGGGAGTGAGTAGGGTAGTGGCAGAGAGAGAGGGAGACACAGAATCTGAAGCAGGCTCCAGGCTCTGAGCTGTCAGCACAGAGCCTGACGCAGGGCTTGAACTCACGGACTTTGGGATCATCACCAGAGCTGTAGCTGCACACTTAACCCACTGAGCCACCCAGGCACCCCAAAATAGTGAGCATTTTTAACAAATTTGAAAAAAATATTTATTTTGAGAGAGAGAAGGAGAGTAGGAGTGCACGAGTGTCAGTGAGCATAGGAGGGGTGGAGAGAGAGGGAGAGAAGGGGAGAGAGAGAGAGAATCCTAAGTAGGCTCCACACTGTCAGTGCAGACAGAACCTGACTCGGGGCTCAAACTCATAAACCGTGAGATCATGACCTGAGCCAAAAATCAAGAGTCAGACGCTTAACCGACTGAGCCACCCAGGCACCCCTAGCAATTTTTTTAGCACTGATTAGGGGCACCTAAGAAAGAGGTCAGCCTGGGTATTCTGTTCTTCAGTAGTCCAATTAAAGATCAAACGTTTTCACTTTTTTATTGATTCTCCAGAAAACTGAGAGGCTTGCTGGTGAGCATGGGAGATAGGTGCCTCTGTTAAAGAGGGCCAGGTTCCTTTGTCAATTCCTCATTAATTAGCCAGATGCCCACCATGTTCCTTATCAGAATTTCTCATTTGTTGAGCTTAAGGAATGAGTTCATTATTTAATAATAATTAAATTTATTTTGAAGTCCTGGCAATTCATGTCGTTTAATGTTTCTTGGAAGTTCCACTTCCAATCTTTCGCACGGTCACCATCCTAATCATAGCCCTCATAACTTCATATCACATAAACTTGCTGAGGAGATCATCATCAGACTCATTTTCCTCAATCTCTCCAGCTCAGGAAGTCACAAGGACTTCTTATAACCTTGGGTAATGAATTCAGACTCTCTGCATGGCCACCAAGCATCTTTTTCCCTTCTCTCCTCTACATCTCCAATCCTATTTTTCCCTTTCCCCTAATACATATGTATTACTCAGCTAAGGCTGCTGTAAGAAAATACCCCAGACCAGTGGCTTAGAGAACAGAAATTTATTTCTCATAGTTCTGAAGGCTGGAGGTCTGAGATCAGGGTGCTGCTGTGGTCAGGCTCCGGTGAGAGCTTTCTTGCAGACAGGTGCCTTTTGCTATGTCCTCATGTGGCCATGAGGGAGACTGAGCACGCTGTCAGGTTCTGGTGTCTCTTCTTATGAGGACAGTAATCCCAGTGGAAGGCGCCACCCTCATGACCCATCTGAACCGAATCTCCCAAAGGAGGCGATCCCCATCTCCAAATACCATCACATATGAATCTGGGAGGGGTAACACAATTCAATCTGTAGAAACATATATTCTGTTTCAGATGCGGTTTTACCTGCTTGTTTAATCCTGCTTTCTCCTTTCTTCACGTTGGGCTGCTTGCTTTTATTTTCTAATTCCCTTCCTTTTCAAAATCCAATTCTAAATTCTAAGAAGCACACTTGCAGTTGAATCCTTCTTTTGTTGGGCTTTCTCCTTTTCATAAAATACTCCTTTGTGCCATTTTAGTTTGTGTATACTTGATCTTAAGCATTTTGCTATCTATTTTTATTCTGAAATTACAATTGGGTTGTAGTAAGGCAAGTGCCATATTTTGAAGAATAAATATTGCTATAAAGAGCATCTCTTTATTATCAAAAGATTTTGACAGCCTTACTAACGGGTTACCTATCTTTAGAACTACAAGACTCCATCATAAGCAAGAGGAGGAAAAAAGCACAGTAACTGAGAGTTGGTTGTGGCAAGATTTAGAATCATAGGATTTTCAAGCCTTTGTCTCTTATTACTTATTTAAAACCTCACACCTTAAGAAGTGACTTGTTTAAGATCATAGGTAGTTAATGGTGATGATACAGACCCAGATCTCTCTTTCCATTCTATGGCTTACTTATTTATTTTTTCTTTAAGTTTATTTATTTATTTTGGGACAGAGAGAATCCCAAGCAGGCTCTGCACTGTGGCGTTCAAAGCCACAAACCTCGAGATCCTGATCGAAACCAAAACCAAGAGTCAGACACTCAACTGACTGAGCCACCCAGGTACCCCTATGGTTTATTTATTAAAATGCATTTTTCTATTGAAAGCCTAGTTGGATCTATTCATGTTCTGTTGGTGCTTAACAAGTTATGACAAATTAAGCAGCTTAAAACAGACATTTATTATCCCATAGTTTCCATGTTTTAGGAGTCTCAGCACGGTGGAAATGAACCCTCTGCTCAGGGTTTCACAAGGCTGCAACTAAGGTGTTTGAGACCTGGGGCCCTCCTCCAAGCCCATGTGAATACTGGCAGAATTCATTTCCTTGCAGATGTAAAATTCATAGCAATAACAAATTGCTTCTTCAAGGCCAGCAGGAGAGTCTATTGCTTCCTATCTCTGGCCTGTAAAACCTCCTTTAAAAGGCTTCCTGGGGCATCTGGGTGGTTCAGTCAGTTAAGTGCCCAACTCTTGACTTCAGCTCAGAGTCATGATCTCATGGTTCGTGAGATCTAGCCCCATGTCAGGCTCTGTGGAGCCTGCTTGGGATTCTTCCTCTTTTCCTTTCTCTCTGCTCCTCCCCCGCTTGTGCGCTCTCTCTCTCTCTCTCTCTCTCTCAATAAATAAATAAGCATTTTTAAAGGCTTACCTGATTCGGTCAGGTCCTCTCAGGATAATCTTCCTTTTGATGAACTCAAAGTCAGTTGATTAGGGACCTGTTATTTGTAAAACTCTCTTCACTTCTGTCATATAATGTAACTTAATCATGGAAGGGACACCCATCATATTTGAAGGGCTCACCCACATTGTAGGCCAGAGGGTTATACTGGGTATTATATTGGGTTAATTTTTAAAAATTAGGAAAGGCAACAACAGAGAAAAACAAAATCATTTCTGATTTGGTTTTGTTTCTTTCTAGTCATTTGTTCTTGTTGATCCTCCCTATTCCCCTTCGGTTTCCACCCATACTTTAAGAATAGAGTCACATAGTATGTAAAACTAAATTTGAGACTTGATTCATTTGGTATTATTTTGTAAGAATTGTTCTATATCACCCCCATAGACATAATCTTTTCCTTTAATAAACATGTCTCTTCAGTGTGGGAGAAATGGAAAGTACAGATAAGCAAAAAGGGAAAGCAAATCAAATTGCAATTTCCGAATTAAGCCTTAGTAACATTTTGTGTTATACACCTTCAGATTTTTTTTTTAAATTTTGGTCTGAGTATTTGAGTACACTCATATATATATTTCAAGGTGGAGAAAATTTTTGTATCTTGCCTCTATGCATTCGAATTTCCCTTTGGGGAAGATGTCATGGTATTTAAAAAAAAATTCTGATAATTCCTTGGGCTGTAAGATGGGATCCTGAGTTCCAGGACATTGGATGATGTAAAAATTTCAGAGAAGGAGAAAGCTACTTGGCAAGGTGGAGCTCCCAGGAGGTGTGGGAGGTGGGAGTGGAGAGCTGACGGAGGGAGAGAGGGGGACAGAGAGGTGATGGTCACTGCTGGACACTGTGCAATGTCCCTGTCCCCAGCTCATTTGCGTTACATCTGCTAAAATTTTGAATCCTCAGTGTGAAGGATTTGTTGATGCAATGCCAGGCTTCTCAACCTGGGGACCACTGACATTTTGGGGCTGGATAATTCTTTGTCATGCAGTCCCTGTGCATTGAAGAGTGCTTAGTGGCATCCTTGACCTCTACCAGCTAGAGGCCACTGGCAGCCCACCTTCCATTTATGACAGCTCAAAGTATCTCTAGACATTGCCAAATATCCCATGGTGGCAAACTCAGCTGAGAACGCCTGTTGCAATGGAAATGGGGCTACATTTCGTGTTGGGTGACTGTGTTGGCTTTGTAGCATGCCTACTTGTCTGGGCTGAACTGCTTTCTCTAGAATCCCTTTTCCTGGGTTTTTCTGGTCAGGGGAGGTTTCTGGTCACCCTGTTGGTGTGAAGCAGCCGCTGGGTGTGCAACTGCTCTAATCTCCTTGAACCCTCCTTCAGCATCTCTGACTCCTAGATGTATGAAGTTTCATGGGGAAGGGCCGTGGCTTCTGCGGGACGCCCCTGTCGTTGTATTAGTTTGCTGGGGCTGCCATAAGGAAATACCGCAGACCCGGTAGCTGAGCCAACGGGAGTGTATTTTCCCACAGTTCTGAGGTGATGAGTCTGAGACCAAGGTGGTGGCTGGGTTGGTTTCTTCTAAGCCTCTCTCCTTGGCTTGTAGATGGCATCTTCTCTCTGTGTCTTCATATCACATTCCCTTGGTGTGTGTGTGTGTTTGAATTCTAATTTCTTCTTCTTAAAGGGACACCAGCCATATTAAATCATGGCCCACCCTACTAAGTAGTTTTAACTTAATTATCTTATTAAAGAAACTATCTCCAAATATAGTCACATGCTAAGGCACTGGGGTGTATTCGTCAGGGTTCTCTGGAAAAATGGAACCAATAAGAGCCCCCAAAATACATAAGTAAGATATAAATGTATTATAGATACATGTGTCTACATTAATATCTGCTTATAGATATATCCTATTTATGCTATATTAATTATAATTATATAAGATACATTATATTATTCATATTATATATATAATAATTTATATGTATAAAAGGAGATTTATTATAAAGAATCAGGCTCATGCAATTATAGAGGCTGAGAAGTTCCAGGATCTGTCCCCTGGAAGCTGGAGAATACAGAAAAGATAAGAGTGTCATTATAGTCTGAGTCTAAAGGCCTGCAAACTAGGGGAAAGCATGGGGTAAATCTCAGTTCAAGGGCAGGAAGAGACTGATGTTCCAGCTCAAGCAGGCAGAGAATTCATCTCTTCTTCCACTTTTTGTCCTGCTCAGGCCCTCAGCTGATTGGATGATGCCCACTCACACTGGGGGGGTCCATCTACTTTGCTGAGTCTACCCATTCAAATGCTAATCTCATCTGGAAGCAACCTGTGGACCCATCCATATAATATTTAATCTGGGCACCCTGCATCCCAGTCACGTTGTTACATGACATTAACCATCGTGTGGGAGTGAGGACTTCAACGTGTGAGTTTGGGGATAACGCAGTTCAGCCCAGAGCAATTATCAAAGTCAGCGGCCACAAGAACTGGTGTGGGCTTAGCCTGCCATCGTGGACCCTGGCTCATTCATGTGGGCTCCCCTACATCCTCTCCACACCTTACTCCATCTTCCCTTCCAGGTTTTCTGCCTTGTGGACTTCAAATTCTAATATCAGATGCAAAGGCGGAGTATTTAATCAACTCCCACAATTGTGTAAGATCACACCTCTGTAGCAAGTATGTATATATATGTAAACACCCACATTTGAAATCTGCTTCTCTAATTGAATCCTGACTGATATATAGCCAGGCAGAGACAGAACACTCTAATTGAATCCTGACTGATATATAGCCAGGCAGAGACAGTAAGCAATGCAAGTCTTGCTACTTTGGACTCGGCTACACACAGGCTATGACAAACCTGAAGTGATCGCACTCTGCAGATGGGTGGCTGCTGGATCTCTCCTGAGCATTGCCCTGCTCATGCTCATTGCTCAGAGACTGAGAGCAGGAAGGGCAAAAGTAGATGTGGATCCACCCTCCCCTGCTCTGGAAGGGGCTTGCAGGAAGCTTCACACTGCACCAGGGTAGACAATTAGAGGGGGTCAAAGAACTCTGAAGTAAAGCTCATGGGTAGGGTGTACTACCTGCGATTTCGTTCACACAGATAAACACAGAAACAATTTTAGTGGCTCTATGGTTTGCCTGAGTTCTGTATTTAGCTTTTATTTTGTGGTTGATTTTTTTTTTAAGTTTATTTTGAGAAAGAGAGAATGAGAGGGAGAGAGAGAGAGAGAGAGAGAGAGAGAATCCCAAGAAGGTTGCACAGTCAGCACGGAGTCCAACAAGGGGGCTCAATGCCACATCCCAGGAACTGTGAGATCATGACCTGAGCTAAGAGTTGGACACTTAACTGACTGTGCCACCCAGGGGCCCCTTGAAGTTGAATATTCAAGTTGTTTTCACCCTCCTCCCCCGTCCCCCTCATTATAAATAATGCTTTGATAAATTTTTTTGTCGGGTCTTATTTTAAATTAAGAATTCCCTTTTTATAAGAGTGAAATTACTCAGTCAGCTTGTGTCTCTGAGAAGCAGATGTAGGGGGAGGGGGAGAATCTTGAGAAGGATAAGTTAGGGAGGAAGCAGGAGTGTTAGGGCGAGCCCTCCGGCCATGATGCAGAGCCAACACCGGTGAAGGGAGGGATGGAAGTGACTGGGTCAGAGGGGTCCTGAGGAAGTCTCAGCTGACCGGGCACCCGGGTCAAAAGCTGATGCGCCTGTGTTTGGGCAGAAGTGGCCTGACTCAAGTCCCCCGTGTGCTCAGCCATTGGCCGGGGCCAGCTTGGGAGAAGCATAGCCTCCACATGAATTCATGATGGACCAAGGTTGCCCTTTGCAAGCAGCTCTTTTTGAGAAAGGGTTCAGCATTGTGCACCCTTGCACTGAGCCATAGCCTACGTATTAAGACCAGTCACTAACTCGTTTTCCACAAGGGTTGTAGATGTGGGCACATTAAGCAATGCAAGTCTTGCTACTTTGGACTCGGCTACACATAGGCTATGACAAACCTGAAGTGATCGCACTCTGCAGATGGGTGGCTGCTGGATCTCTCCTGAGCATTGCCCTGCTCATGCTCATTGCCATGCCCCACGGGGCATGTATGAGCTTCTGCTCACTGCCTTCAGACAGTCTTCACTTCCATGGCCACCCACCCTGCCTCCACATGCCCTGGCCCAGTCCCCAACCCAGGCCATGATTTGGCAAAGCAGGATTTAAGAGACAGAGAGAGACAGAGCGCAAGTGGGGGAGGGGCAGAGAGAGAGGGAGACACAGATTCCCAAGCAAGCTCCAGGCTCTGAGCTGTCACCACAGAGCCTGATGTGAGGCTCTAACTCACGAATGGTGAGATCATGACCAGAGCTGAAGTCGGACGCTTAAGCGACTGAGCCACCCAGGTGCCCCAATAAGAACCACTTCTTAAATGTTTAAAGTACAGTGATTCTAACCTCTTACCTGCCCTCATTAGCCTAAAACTATTTCCTTTTTCTAGCATTCTTTTCTTGAAAGCTGGTGTGGTTAAGAGTCTTTTAAAGTATTAATTGAGGCCCCATTTTTTTCACATGCCAAAAATAGCTGTCCTTCTTCTTTGTTTGGTAGCTGTGGGAACAATTTACAGGGTGAGACAAAGATGCCAAGTTCATGATTCCTATCACTCTAATGTAAGGCAGGCTGGATTTTGATGTGGCACAGAGAAAAGAATTTATTTTCTGTTCCAAGAATAGGAGGGAAGAGAGAGGTAAAAGGAGCCCCTATCTGCCACAGCAGAGCTGATGAGCTGCCCTGAGGAGAGGAGGGGTGTTCTGCGTGACCCCACCCTGCCTCTCCCCACGCAGATCTGTCGTGGGGTTGTATGTGTGCCTGAGGGGGATGGGCTGTCGGCTGTCGTGAGGAATGTCCAGGACAGGAGAAAAATTCCTTGCATTGGANCCAGGCTCTGAGCTGGCAGTCAGCACAGAGCCTGACGCGGGGCCCGAACCCACGAACCGCGAGATCATGACCTAAGCGAAAGTCGGACGCTTAACCGACTAAGCCACCCAGGCGCCCCCTGCCTGGGCCTTTTGAGATACTATCTTAGTCTGTCTGGGCTGCCATAACAAGATACCTTAGTCTGGAGCACTCATCAACAACAGAAATTGATTATTTCCCACCGTTCTGGAGGCTGGAAGTCTGAGATCAGGGGGCCAGCTGAGGTGGGTTCTCGCTTCCGAGTTGCAGACTGCTGCCTTCTCATGGGATCCATGCATGGCTGCGCAGAGAGGGAGGAAGCTCTCTGGGGATCCTTACCAGGCACCAATCCCCTTTATGAGGGCTCTATTCTCTTGACCTCATCCAAACCTAGTCACATCCCAAAGGCCCCACCTCCTAATGCCATCATGTAGGTGGGGAGGGCTTAATATATGAATTCTCGGAGGCCACCAACCCTATAGATTTCTCCTCATACCACTAGGCATGGAGAAGCCGTGAAAATGGGGACATGGCACGTCTATTCACAGGAGGGTCCAGAGTGTGGTTGCGGGTGCGGAGGGGATCTGAATGCTCTCATGTACCTGGGCAGAGGGAAAGTGGGACACCAGCAGGCTGGTTGCCGGGAACAGAGGGGTGGACAACCATAAAATACATGGCTGAGGTCTCACAGAATCTGCTGTGTCTCAGGGCCAACCTGTGGGCCGGGTCAGCAGGGGGAGCTAAGAGCCATCGCTGGACGGAGAGAACAGGGGAGGAGATGAGCAACCAAGACGGAAGCCTAGCTTCCCCCTCGATGTCACTTTGTGATGTAAACATTCCCGGAGGGATCGTCTGCTACTAGCGAAGGGGCTGGCACAAGAGTTCAGAAATTAAAATGAGTTGCAATGCAGTTTATTCGCTGCTGTGACGTTGGCCGTGCACACCTAGCGTGTTCTCGGTCAGCCTGGCAATCCTTACCCTGACCTGAAAAATCAAAAGCGTGGTTGTCCTGTGGCTGGTACTTTCCACATCCCCTTCCAGGGCTCCATCTGGGGCTCTTCCTGGCCTCATGCGCCCCCTTGTGGTCCTCGCTAGATATGGCCCCGCTCTGGGTGGGAGGAGGAAGCTCCTTCACTCAGTCTGAATCAGTCAAGGTGGCTCATAGCGAAAATGGCCTGAGGTTCCCAGGCTTATGGATGGCTCTTGGTGACATACACATGGCTACTTCCGGCAAAGTATGTCCATGACAGCAGGATGGCTGAGACAAGATGAATCACTGCCTATTGTGCCCAGACAGGTTTCTCCTAGGACGGTCTGAGCCCTGGGATGATTGTGCCATCATCTTTTCTATGGTGAGTGTCTTCTTAGCTTCTCCTTTCCTGCTAGGAGACCTCATCTGAGGCCATTTTGTCCTTCTGACATATTCTATCACATTAAAATAAATATATATGATATATGTATATATCATATATATATATAAACCTTTAGCCTTAGAATAGTTTTAAATTTTACAGAGAAGTTGCAAAGATAGCAGAGTTCCAATATATTCCATGCCCAGTTTCTCCTATTAGTAACATCCTACATTCCTAAAGGGCGTATGTCACAACAAATGAGCCAGTATTGATACACTATTATTAACTAAAGCCCATACCTCATTCAGCTTTCCCTAGGCTTTTAATTTTTATTTATTTACTTATTTTATTTTATTTTACTTTATTTATTTATTTTTTTACCTAATGTCCTTTTCCCATTCCAGGATCCCACCCAGGTATACCACATTGCATTTAATCATGTCTCCTTAGGAACCTCTGGCCTGTGGCAGTTTCTCAGGTCTCCTTTGCTTTTGATGAGATTGACAATTTAGAGGAATACTGGCAGAGTATTTTGTCGAATGTTCCCTCAACTGGGACTTGACTAGACTGAGGTTATGCATTTTGTGAGGAAGACCAGAGGTGAAAGACCGTCTTCATCACATTGTATCAAGGGTACACACGATCAATACGACTCATCACTGTTGATGTTGACCTTGATCGCTCACAGCTGAGGCAGTGTTCATCAGGTTTCTCTAAAATAAAGTTCTCTTTTTCTCCTTTCCATGCTGTACTCTTAGGAAGGACATCACCGTACACAGTCCTATTCTATCACGTTTGAATCTAAGTGAGGAAGACCCTATGTCTCCAGCGGTTGCTGTGTTTTTCAGAGTCATTCCATAAGCAATTTATTATTCGTGGTACAAGGCACAATAAGAAAATAGAAAATATTAATCAAAAAGCCTTTAAGGACTTCATGGCAATTCAAATTGTTACAGCCTCAGCAGAGTATCTTCCCAAAATTAGAGTTAAAAAATTATGTAAGCACTTCAATGACTCAAGACAAATCACATCATTTGGCATGACCATCAATAGAACAGAAATTTTGTGGAAAATATGATTAAACAACATAATTAGAGACATTGCTGAAATTAAGACAAGAAAAATAAATATTTAGGAATTCATGTGTAATTTGCAAATTACATATGTCCGTACGTTATGACTCACCCAAACTTGACCGGCAACAGGCCCCAGGCATGTGCAGTGATAATTAAATTCAGATGTCTGATATTTGCCCCCTTGCAGTTGTGGATTTTCATGAAGGTGTATTTGTTTTGACAGGAAGGTAGAACATGTTTAACTTAATGCATAACGTTCAGCTTATTACAGACATGGGATATTGGCCTCCATTCGTATTCAGGGCCAGAGCCCCACAACGCTAGGGGTGGGTGTGTCCGTTTGCAGGAACACTACCGTGGCCTCAGCGTTGCCAGTGGAAAGCTCCCTGGCTACTTTGTATCTAGTTTGATTCTATATTTGTTAATGTGCCTTAATAGAACTAGAGGAGGAGAGAACTGATTTACAGCTGATGGGTTGGAAGCCAGGGGCATCTGAAGCTGGGGGGCGGGGCAGTCTTGTGGGACAGAGCCCTTCACCTGAGGCGTCTGATGCTATCTCCAGGTAGATAGTGTCATTATTGAGTTAATTGTAGACCACGCGGCTGGGGTCACAGAAATGTTTGGTGTGGGGGGACTCCCCCAATCTGGTGTCAGAAGTGTAGGAAGTGTGGTAGTCCTGAGAGAGTAGGGGAGAAACCCAGGAGGATTGAGGCTTTTCTCACTCACTCAGTTATATTCCACGGCGCTCATCCCAGCTTGCGGTTAACTTTTAGTTTATCTACTATCTGTTTAATATTTGTTTTCCCTGTTGAGGCTTGAGGAAGAATCTCACCTTCTTCCTTCTCTGGGTTCAGAGTCAATTAAGAAATAAGACACAGGAGTCAGACAGAGATAAAACGTCAGCATTATTACTGGTGACAAAACTACTCTGACAAGTTTGCTCATTGCTGACACTTAGGACTCATTCCACTCATTCCAAGAGAGATGCCTTAATTTTTACAGTTCGAAGATAACCTTAGAGGATGTAAGCACCGCTCAAAATTGCCCATTCCCCACTTCTTGCAGGAGGTAGTATAAACATTTCCAAGGATTAAAAAAATTCATGTAAGTCTCTTTTAATGAAAACAATTGTCATGTGGCATGCTGGNAAATTGCCCATTCCCCACTTCTTGCAGGAGGTAGTATAAACATTTCCAAGGATTAAAAAAATTCATGTAAGTCTCTTAATGAAAACAATTGTCATGTGGCATGCTGAGAGTGGAATGGCAAGAGAGAGGACATAGTGTGCCGAACAGGACGGGGGCTGGGAGATAATGGACAGTGTGTGCACAGCACCTGCATATACATGGCTATTGTACATAGGGGTGCTTCTTAGGAAGCACAGGGGGCCACTTGCAGAATGCTGGGCTGGGGGTGATGGAGATGGGTATTTAGGGAGGAAAATCACCCAATATTACAGAGTCCTGAGCCTGTAGGCACCCTGGAGTCTCAGGGGTACCTTGAGAGAGTTAGTGAGATTGTGTGAGATTGTGCGAGGTTGCCAGGGGCTGTGGACTGGGAGAGATAAGAAGAGAGTAGATAGAAATAAATCGGGGTAACTCATAAAGAATGTTCCAAGAATAGAAACTTTATATATTGATTGAAAGTAAGTAAAGAAAGCCACCTTAATGCTTACAGTGAGACTGTGGACTGGGAAAGATCAGCCCTTGCTGGACTGAGGAGGTGAGGTGACGAGGTGGAGGTGAGCCTGTCAGCCGCATTTGAAGAAGGTAAATTAGAGGGAGGAGGTATGGGAAGATGGGAGTGGCCTTGCCTGGCTGACAGATAAGAGACCAAAAAAACCCTATAAACACTTTTACCTGTAAAGGTGGGGCTCAGATCCTGCTGCACACCTGGTGGGGGTTCCTGTTAGTGCGACAAACTAATAGCTTGTGGTACTCAAATGGGAGTTGAGTAGAAAGCCACTGCTAGAAAGAATGTAAACAAAATGGCCAGGTAGGCCCACAGAAAAGCATTTTATGTGTGTTTGAGGGTTAAGAAACAATGGTTCAAGGTCAAGGTTATGTGGAGTTTTAAGCTAATAGTCAGTATGGTTTACTTTAGAAGGGCATCTTTATGCACAACCAAATGACCAAAATAAGGCAGGCACTATGGAGCTCAGGCAATGGGTAGGTAAGCCGTTCTGTTCACAATGGGCATCCCAGCCATTCCTTTTTATGTACCTAGTTTCACTTTAGAGTCCAGTTTTACTAGGAATATAGGAGGAAATGTAATAAAGCCAACCTTAGGGACAGAGTGGCCTTGAAAAATGTAGGTAGCAATCAAGCAAATTACACGGCTTGTGCAATTTTGTGAGTGAGTTGGTGGGAAGGTGGAACTGAGTTTGCAGATTTGCAGCTTCCAAGGCCTTCTCTGTTGAAGGCTACGGGGTTACCTAGGATGGCAGTTTTCTTTTACTTCTTTAAAAGGGAAGTTTAGGGCTAGATTGGCCCTTTGATGTCATCTACTCCTACCCTGTCATTTTAGGAAAGTTAACAGACCCAGAGAGGTCAGAGTTTTGCTAAAGGTTACAACACCTAGCTAGCAGTTGGCTAGGATTCCAGCAATCCAAAGGTGTGCTCTGATAAGACTGGAATATGGGGAATCTACACCTTTGGGGTATGAGTGACAAGCTGGCCAGCAGGCTCTCCTGAGGGTGACTTCAAATCCCTCAACCCACTTGTCCCCACGCATAGGTCTTGTGGGAATCTCTAGCTCCCCTGACAGCCACCAGGGTGACTTGGGAGAGGCCCTAGGCCCATCAGTGAGTCCCATGTGAATGGTTTCCTGCATGGATGACCTTCCTACTGCCACTACTTGGCCTCTGGCTGCTGCCGGGGCCAACTGGCTAGGAGGACAGCAGAGGCTTTTGTGCCATTTTCTTTCCTTAGCAATGTCTCAGGAAGAGAGAGAGCTTATACGTAGGCCAGTGACCCTTGGGGATGGGAGGATTCAGCTTTAGAGACTCAGACATCGGAACTGAGAAGGGGGAAGGTCAATGCATCCTGCAGTTGATCAACTAAGTCTACAAGACTCACCTCGCTGTCTGTCTCCTTCTCATGGCCACTTTTTAGGCAGAACATCGTTAGGGTTTAAATCACCACTGGAGCCTCCCCCTCTGTCCCTCTCTGCCACACTTTGCGGCCTTTTGGGAAGGTGCTTACCTACTGTAAGAGAGAGAGCAACACCCAGGGATGACAAAGAGCTGACGGCGGAAGGGAAAATATAAAGCAATGATGTCAGCTTTCCTTCCATTTCAAATCCAACCCCAAAGCTATATGAAGCTAGTGCACACAGCATTATTCGACAGATCTTTGTTGATTGAATGAAAACATTTGCAGTAACAAAGAGAAGATTGAGATTTCAGAACATAGTCGGGTATGTTTAACATTGATTCTCTGATCTCAGGGCAAAGAAAACAGAAAGGCAATTTTCATGCAATTTCAATCAGAATATTCTGGAGATGAAAGGGATCTTAGTGATTATTTGGTTTCTTTGTTGTTTTACAAATAGGAATTTAATGACTTACATTCCTTACTGTCTGAGCCTTGGTTCAATAACATATACTTAAATATTTTCGTTTTTGAATTGAATGGAATATATATTGGATAGATACTCAGTTTGCTCTTCTCTCAAATTTCTCATTCCCTGCTCATGTTTCCTGAATGTTTCATTGTGGAGTGACTCGTTAAGCTGGGAAACAGGTGGTAGCTTTGGGGTCTTAATGCTTTACTCCTACATTTGGCCATTCCTAAGTGGGCCCCCTTGACAGTTACAGAAACTGTGGGATGGTCAGATTTATAAATTCCAACAGTGTTGGCCAGGTCTGTTTTGATGAGTGCAATTATTTTTAACAACACACAGGCTCCACCCTCTTCTCTTTTTTCTTTTAAAGCTATTACATACAACTATTAAGTAATTTAGATAATCTAGAAGGCTAATAATCAAGACCCATGCTCCAAAACACCACACAACAAATAGATGCAGGATTTCAGTCCAGTTCCAGCTCTTAGAGAAGTGAAGGGAAAGGCAGAAAACTGCCTCCAAGGCTTTAGGGACATCATTCAAATTGTTGAAGCCTTGCCGTAGCCGGAACAATGTTTGGTACACAGTAGGTTCTTATACTTGTTAAGTGATGAAGGCATATATCTGTATAGAGAGAGTACTTAAATGCTTTTCAATAAGGAGCTGAAAACTATATCAGAATATGTCTTAACCTTGCCCTGCACAATCAGATGATCTGTGTCCATGGCGGGCATTCAACACATTGTAGACACTGTTACAAAGTTACAACTGCTACTTCTGTCATTCACCCACTGAACAAACATTTAGTGAATATCCACTACGTGTAAGACACCAGAGATATAACTCTGAACAAATTATTATTGGTAATAGTAATGTAGGAGAGGATATGGGCTTTGGAATTGGATCCACCTGGGTCTGGATATGGTCTCACTACCTCTAGGGTGAACTGGGGCATACCAACTTTGAGCCTCACTTTTCACATCTGTAATATGGAGATATTAGTAGTATACATGAAAGTTGGGTTGTTATGGAGATTAAATACAAAATAAAGAACATCTGTAACACTTATAAAGTCACAGAAAGTGGTCAGTACACCTTTATTACTGGCGGTACCAGCAGTGTAGGAAGTTTTTCCCAGAAATGTTTCGGATGCTATGGCATTTCACCACTAGAGGGAGGCATAACCACACTATTTGGAACACACCCTTCTCCTCACACTCCCCACACAGATGGCTCTCAGCACTCAACACAGTGTTACTCCCGTATTGTGAGTTTAACGCAACATTTAAAGGCCTAAATAGCTTAGTATAATATTTTAAAAGTGGCAGGTTCTAACCTCCAGGCTTCTATTCAACTGGGTATTGATAAGAACGATCAATTAAGTATTCCGCATTCCAGATGTTGAGAATATTTTTGTAATTAGGACTCAGCTGGATCTGAATTGTTGAGTCTTAAAAATTAGGCCAAGTTATCTAAGAGCATCAGGCTGTCTTTGGCTAAATCCAGAATTTCATGGAATTGGTCAAGCTGTTAAACTTAGGCCTCCTGGCTGCCATTTGAGATTTGTATAAAGTCTTTACTCTGAGACATTCTAGATAGAAGATACAAAGATGCAGTCTTTCACTCAACATATATTTATTGTGGACCTACTCCAGGTGTTTTCAGTGCTTACAATTCAGCAGGAGATTTTAAAAATTTAAGTCAAATTAAGGTATTATCACCATCATGAAGGAATATCAGATTTATCAAGGTCCTAAATGGAAAGTAACAAGAAAGGAGCAGCCAATGTGCTGAGACATTAGGGCAGGAGAGCTGGTTCTTGCGTCAGGGCCCCTGTCTCCGATCCCTTCGTTGGAGTGGCCCAGTGCTGGCCCTTGCTCATGGTGGATGCTTGGATTTGACTAATGTAACATCCCAGCAGCGAATGTTTGCATTAGTGATTCTAAATCTTCGAGCCATGACACACAGGTGTAAACTGGGGACTGTAAGGAGTAAATAAGGGAACCTTTGCTATTCCTCAGGATCTCAGCCTGGAACTCAGGCAGCCCAAACTGTAGCCTGCTTCCTCCTCCTGAGTCATTCTCATTTCATTTTGTTCCCGCCTTCCGTTGGAATGGCAGAAACTTCCTTTAGTCATTTCTGAGGTGGGTGGTGCAGGAGGGGGCAGAGGGTGACGTGAAGACCCTGGTGTGTGCACAGAGGCAATCTTTTAAGCCCTGGATGTCATCTGGGCCGTGGATATCTGTTGAGAAGTCCATTACTCATCTGGTCCCTGGTTATCGGTTCACTCAGATTGCCAAGGAGACATCCATCCTCTCTTCTGTAAGTTTCAGATTCATTAGCTCATTCACCTACCGCCTGTGCCTTTAGAGGTACAGAGATTGCCTTGCCCTACTCTGTGAAGCTGCTGAGGGTGCTGTGGCCCTGACAACTGTCCCAGAAACCCCACACAGCTCTTCCTTCTCTAAATCTTGTTGCCTCCCAGAGTTCTTCCCTAAGAGTGGAGAGCCTCTGCCCGGGTTCTCTGATGCCTCATTTCCAGCCTGCCTGGGGATTTCAGTGCCTCCCTGGGATTGGCCCAAGGTAGGTCCTTCTGCATCCTCAGCTTCTATGATCTCTCTGCTTCCCTTGAGGCTTTCTATCTCAATCTTGGGAAATATTTCTAAATTTAGGAGTGGGAGGGATCGTTGCTCCTTTATTCATGATTTCTCCCTAAAAAACCATAACCTAAATTCTCTATTTTGCTTAATGCTTTGTCTTTTGGAAAAACCAAAATCTGGGATTGCTGGGAGAAGCACAGGCCTCACTGGATGACAGTCACAGCGAGAAAATGGCAGCGTTTGTAGAGTTCCTGCCATGAGAAACAAAAACTGGTATCTCCTTCTGCTACTACTGGCTTATATTGGAAATGAGGCTGCTGGTATTGACCAGGCCTCACAATATTCCAGATCAGACCGATATTCCCCACACAGATTGCTCATAAGGAAAATCATATTCCTGCCTTTTCAAAAGATATTTCAGATGAAAGCATTGTGGATGATTGTCAAAAGGCTCTTCCTAAGGGCCTTGCAGATCCAAGACTTACATAATAAAGGGGGCTAAGAACACAAGAGTTATAATTGAGTCTGGCCCTGACACAAAGAGCCTAATTTAGAGTTAAGGACAGATATCTACCCCCACCCAATTGTTTCTGCTTGGAGCACCGGTCCCCCAAGGCATTTGTGAGTGACTTATTCTGGCCTTGAATATGCTGATTGCTCCCTGTGAAAGAACCTATTGAAGAACTTCTTTTGTGATTATGGGAGCAAAGGTGTTTCCTGAAAGACCTGTTTTTCTTAATACTCCTTAAACGAGCTATTGACCCCTGCTCACAAAGAAGTAACTTCACCTTTTTTATGCTAAAAACTTTGTCTTGTATGCTAAAGATACCTTCCTTCCCCATAGGAAAAGCATCTAAATTACCTACCTCAATCACTATTGATAAAGGTTATGCAGGAGTCTTCTACAAATCTATGTTCTGGGAAATTCTTACATATCAAAGAAGTTTGTCATCAGAAATCATTGTCTAAGGCAAATGCCACTTCTGTGCTGTCCCCCAACACTTAATTATAAAATAAAGTTGAGCCCCAGTCAGAGTGGAGATGCCTGCCTGGTGACTAGAAAGATTCTCGGGGCTCTCTCTCTCCACCCCCGCCACCCCCCGACACCGTCCATCCTTCAGGGACCCCTGGACCCAACCGGAGCCGGCCTCCGACATGGAATGAATCTTGAAGGCTGTTTGATTTTCTCCTTGCTGTGTCTCTCTGCCTCCCATCTCCTCACAAAACAAGTCCTGGCTAACCGAGCCACAGGAGAAGGATAGAAAGGTGAAAAGGGATACTGAGAAAAACGATTGGTTAATATTTCAAATATATTATCCTGCCATACCAATAATAAAGTACCAACATTTGTGAATGATTTATCTTTTTTATAAATTGGAGTGGTTTCAAGGTTATCCCTATAATAACGTCCAACCTATTGTTCTTTTGGATTTCAGTTTGATCATTTCTTCTTCAGGGGAGGGTCTCCTGACCTACCCTCTTCTCTGCTTTCACAGCACTGCTTTTCTTCCTCTCGTAACACTTACTTTCATTTTTAATAATTGTGGTAAAGTGCACATAACAAAACTTGCCATCTTAACCATTGATTTATTTATTTATTTTATTTGAGAGAGAGAGGAAAGGGGANCCCTCTTCTCTGCTTTCACAGCACTGCTTTTCTTCCTCTCGTAACACTTACTTTCATTTTTAATAATTGTGGTAAAGTGCACATAACAAAACTTGCCATCTTAACCATTGATTTATTTATTTATTTTATTTGAGAGAGAGAGAGGAAAGGGGAAGAGGGAGAGAGGGAGAGAGAGAGAGAGAGAGAGAGAGAATTCTAAGTAGGCTCTATGCTCAATGTGGAGACCCTGGGATCATGACCTGAGTTGAGATTAAGTTGGAAGCTCAACTGCATAAGCCACCAGGAGCCCCCATCTTAACCATTTTTAAGCATAGAGTTCAGTGGCATTAAATACATTTACTGTGATCACCAATCCATCCACAGTGTTCTTTTCATCTTACAAACCTGAAATCGTTTTAACATTGTGTGATTCTTTGATTAACGTTTGATTAACGTTTGCCTGTTTCACGAGGCTCTCCGCTCCATGATGGTTATGACTGTGCTCCGTTCTCCTCATTGATGTATTTCAGTATCTGGCACAGTGTATTCCATGGAGTAGTTGCTCACCCAGTATTTACTGAATGAGTGGGTGGCTCTCATTTCCTTTCTTATATGGATTCTTGAGTAGGAGAGAAAGGAAATAGGTACAGCTAGCATGCCAGAAACTTCTCACAATCCTGGGTGCACGTGGGAGTATGTTGTACAATTTAACAACATCTAGAGAAATTTGTGTGTTTTGGGTTAGTATGGTAGACTCACACTGTATCTTTTTCCCAAAACTTAATGAAATGAGGCAAAATCATAAAAGCAAAAAGAAACAAAGGAACAGTACCCAAGGGAGGAAAGAGACATAGTATATATCAATAAGGTTAAAAAACTAGCCACTATGGAGAGTCTCAGAAGATGCTGGAACATTGGGGTGCCTGAGTGGCTCAGTTGGTTAAGCGTCCAACTTCGGTTCAGGTCATGATCTCACAGTTCATGGGTTCGAGCCCCACGTCAGGCTCTGTGCTGACAGCTAGCTCAGAGCCCGGAGCCTTTCGGATTCTGTATCTCCCTCTCTCTCTGACCCTCCCCTGCTCACGCTGTCTCTCTCTCTCTTTTCCTCTCAGAAATAAATAAAACATTAAAAAAAATTTTTTTTTAAAAGAAGAAAATGCTGGAACAGAGTAGAATCCCAGACTGCTCTGGACTGTCTAGAAGCCAGACCCTCTAGAAGACAGCCTGGATAAGCCAGAGGCAATAAAATTCTGAGAAATCTCATGAATAACCCCAATTTGAAAAGAAGGCAACTGAGTAAACCGACCTTATATTTTTCTTCATCTGACTGAGAAATAGTGGGAATGAATCCTGAAAAAAAGAGGGCTGTGGTGGTCGGTAGCTCCAAGGTGAAGCATGGAACTGGAGAAATCCACTGAAGTGCATGCTCACCTAGCAATGGGAACGAGGTACACATATTATCAAAGGGAGGGCCTTTGGATAGTACAAATATTAAGATGGTGGAAGAGAGCAAGGTTAAGTTTTCTAACCAACCCTGCTGTACCCACCTACTCAGGTGAGCTCTCTCATCTGTGTTTTGGACAGGAAACTAAAGTTTCCTGATACTTTAGTCAGATACAGTGGGAAGAGTGCCAAGAAGCCAGTCCACTACAAAAGACCAGCTAGAAAGTCCAGTCAGGGCTGTCGACCATGAACAAAATATGTGGCAGGACAGGAATGTAAACCTTGTTCAGCAGAAGACACAACAAACAAACTACAGACCAAAGTGAGTAAGCAAGAAGCAAATTATGCAGAATCTGTTTTAGAAATAAACAGAAGGAACAGAAGAAAATTCTTTGCAGTCTGTGTTATAGAACAATTTGACTTTATAAGAGAACAAATATAATAAATTGGTAACTCAAACATGATAAAACAATGGAGTACAATCCAGGAGTTATGGAAACCTGTGGAATTCAGGTTAAGAACTAAATGATATCATTATGGAACTAATAATTGGGAGTAGCAAAGAACAACATTTAAAAATGGCTAAAATTTATTTATTTATTAATATAGAAGAAAGGCTTGAGACAATTTAGGCAAATGTAATGAAAAAGATAAAAATTAAAGCAATCAAATCGAAGTTAATAGATGTAAAATGCAAAAAAAGAAATCAACATAAAAGTATTGGGTATCCCTGAAGAAATATTCAAAGAAATAATGAAGAACCTGTTTTCTGAACCAAATACAAAACTGAGTATGGAAATCCAAAGGGTATACTATGTTCTAGAAAAATTAGAAGCTGAAACTCAATAATAAAAAACAATTCTTTAGGAATCTAGAGAGAAAGAGCAAGTCCTTTACAAGGAGAAAAAAAACCTAGGCTGGTCTCAGGTTTTCCCACAGTATTTAATGGCAGAAGACAATAGAACTAGAACTCTAAAATCTTACTAGGGAAACATTTGACTTGAATTCTTTTACTTGTCTAAGATGATGTTCAGGTATAAAGGGATTTTGAAACACAGAATAATTTATTTTACTTTATTTTATTTTTCCAAATTTTTATTTCAATTCTAGTTAGTTAATGTATCATGTAATATTGGTTTCAGGAGTAGAATTTAGTGATTCATCACTTACGTGCAACACCCAGTGCTCATCATAACACGTGTGCTCCTTAATGCCCGTCATTCATTTGGTCTATCCTCCACTCACCTCCCTCCATCAACCCTCTGTTTGTTCGCTATCATTAAGAGTCTCTTAAGGTTTGTTTCTCTCTCTCTGTACCCCACTTCTCATATGTTCATCTGTTCTGTTTTTTTAATTTCACATATGAGTGAAATCATATGATATTTTCTTTTTCTTTTTCTGACTGACATTTCGCTTAGCATAATCCATTCTAGTTCCATCCACATCATTGAAAATGGCAAGATTTCATTCTTTTTGATGGCTGAGTAGTATTCCATTATATATATATGCCACATCTTCTTTATCCATTTGTCAGTCAATGGACATTTGGGTTCCTTCCATAATTTGGCTATTGTTGATAGTGCTGCTGTAAACAATGGGGTGCACATNGGGTGTTTGCAGAAAGTAGGCCTTGAGGAAGGGACTGCTATACATCACCAATTAGCAAAGATATATGTCGTAACTATGTTCTGCCCCTATCTGTACCTTAACTCTAAATTAGGCTATTTGTCTCGGGGCCAGGCTCAATAATAACTCCTGTGTTCTTAACCCCCTTTATTATCTAAGTCTTGGATCTGCAAGGCCCATAGGAAGAGCCTTTTGACAATCATCCATAGAGCTTTCATCTAAAATCTCTTTTGTAAAGGCAGGAATATGCTTTTCCTTATGAGGTATCTGTGTTCAGAATATGGGTCTCATCTGGAATATTGTGAGGCCTGGTCAATACCAGCAGGCTTATATCCAACATGAGCCAGTAGTAACAGAAAGAGATACCAGTTTTCATTTCTCATGGCAGGAGCTATGCAAACACTGCCATCTCCTCGCTGTGACTGCCATCCAGCGAGGCCGGTGCGGCTCCTGGCACACGTGCCCTTTTGAATGTGTACTTTTGTATCCTTTGGATAAATCCCTATTAGTGCAATTGCTGGATCATAGTATAGTTCTATTTTTAATTTTTTAAGGGACCTCCATACTGTTCTCCAGAGTGGCCACACCAAATTGCATTCCCACCAACAGTGTAAGAGGGCTCCTCTTTCTCTGCATCTTCACCAACAGCTGTTGTTTCCTGTGTTGTTAACTTTAGCCATTCTGACAGGGAAACACAGAGGAATGTAAAGAATGCCATATCTATATGAGCTTCTTTGGGAAAAAAAAACTGCATGCAATTACAGCCAGCCACTTAATGTATGAATCAAAATACAGAATACAGGAACGTAGAAGCCCTAGCAAATACTGTGTTGAACACTGAATTCATATAAATGTAGAATTCATGTTAAACAGCTATGAGACTTATGAGTAAAGAACAAAATGTGTGTGTTGTAAACATGGACAATTTAGAAATGATAATGTAGCAAATATCAGGAAGAGGGGAGAGGATAGGAAGATATGTGAGAATATGAAAGTCTTCATGTTTCACAGCAAATAGCAGAGAGTGAAAAGAAATCATATCAAAATAAGTAGCTTTAAAAAGCCTGCAATCCTCAGATTTTTTTAAAGTTTATTTATTTTGAGAGAGAGAAAAAGTACATGAGGGCAGAGAGAGGGGGAGAGAGAGAATCCCAAGCAGGCTCTGCACTGGCAGCACAGAGTGTAATGCAGGGCTTGAACTCCTGAAATGTGAGATCATGACCTGAGCTGAAATCAAGAGTTGGATGCCCAGCCAGCTGAGCCACCCAGGCACCCTGACGTGTGAGATCATTTTAACTTAATGTTAACAGCTATTCATGGCTGTGGGATTTTTATTTTTTTTCAAACTTTGGCTTTATGTTTTCTACATTCTTTACATTTTCATAATAGGCTTTAGCATTTTTCTGAAAATGAGTGATTTTTTTAAAATTTAAAAAACAAAGGGAAAAGTGGAAGTCAACATGACATATTAAGAGTGACCAACTCTACGTGGCTGGAGATTGGGTGATTGTTACATGTTTCCTTTGTACTTTTCTGAATTTATTTAGGGTTTTAAAGACTTGTAGAGAAAAAAATAAAAAGGATAAGTTGAGAATATTTGTTTCATGTCAACTGAATAGCAATCGTGCTGGCCTCATTTATGGGCTGCCTAAGATATATAGGGACAGGTTGATAGAAGGACTGGCTGGCTCAAATGGGTTGTAGGATCTGTCATAATAAGCTTCAGGGTAACAGGCTGGTGTGGCACATGGCCACTCTTGGGTGGTCTAGGAGAAAAGTGACAGTGTCTTGGTATTGGGAGTCTCTTTTGAGGGACTAGGAGAATTAAAGAGATTTCAAGAGAACAGTCAGACCTATTCATCACTGCATATACTTAAATATGCCATGACTCAATTTTCCCCTTGAAGCATAACACCTAGTAAAGTCTGGGAACACTTATAGGTGTTAATTTTTTCATTGACTTTGTAATGGAATTTTATTCTACTTATTAAGCATTCGACACAGAGGGAAATACATCAATGAAAACCAGTGAAACAATAAAAGTTTTATACCAAAAATAAGAGCAGATTTTGTTATATTAATAGGAAGAGGATATGGTGCCTAAACAGTAGGTAAAACACAAAACTACTATGGCTAAAAAGTAGCTGCGTGTCCATAATATACTAACCGTGCTGGTCTGATCCTTTACTTGGTGCTCCAGACAGGCAGGCATGGCAGAGTCAAAAGAGCATGAAGGTTAATGTCAAATTCCTGCTCCTCCACCTACAGTTTTCCTCTCCAGGAAGTGGAGAGACTAAAGCTGACATTGTTGAGTTGGATTCAGATGACATGTGTGTAAAGCATGATGAATGATTTAGTGGAGGCCATTATTACTGAAGCACATTGATGAGCAGGGCAAACCTGCTCCTCCTCTTCTCTAGAATGACCACCGACTATCTGTTACTCGAAAGGTGCTGTCTTTATTTCCAACTGGACCAGTTACCAACCAGTACAGGGAGTCCACTGCAAAATTAAACATGAATTAAACTTTAGGGGCGCCTGGGTGGCTCACTTGGTTAAGCATCCCACTCTTGATTTTGTTTCAGGTCATGATCTTATGGTTTGAGAGATTAAGCCCCACTGTTAGCATGGAGCCTGCTTGGGATTCTCTCCCTCTCTGTCTGCCTCTCTCTCTCTCTCTAAAAACAAACAAATAAAAGCATAAAGAGAAACATGAATTACATTTTTAAAACTTTTTAAAATGTTTTTATTTTATTTCTGAGAGAGAGAGACAGCATGAGCAGGGGAGGGTCAGAGAGAGAGGGAGACCCAGAATCTGAAACAGGCTCCAGGCTCTGAGCTAGTTGTCAGCACAGAGCCTGACATGGGGCTCGAATCCTGGAACCGTGATATTATGACCTGAGCCGAAGTTGGATGCTTAACCGACTTAGTCCAGGCGCCCTTGAATTAAATTTTATTCAGAGGGAGAGGTTGGATGTTCTAGATGATGACCCTGAAACTGTAAAGACAAGAGCATGTGTGTGAGGCCCATATGTTAATCTCATGTACCGAGAGCTAGAGGGAACACAGAGAGGAGCTGGTTCACTGTCCTCACTTTCTAGGTAAAGACACTGAGACCCAGAGAAGTGAAGGCTTGCTTAGGCTCATACCTCTACTTTGGCTAACACGGAAGTTTGAATGGAAGGACCTGCTTATGGAGAAGCATAGAAGTTCAGAAACTAGACTGGGGAAAAGGAGTTGACCCTGAAACCTTCCTGGTGGAGCCCATGTGCCATTCATCAGGAAGCTGTAATTCCAGCAGCCTGTGTGTCCTTGTGGTGAAATGGCCACTCCATGTTGTCAGGAAGCCTTGCTATCTTTTCTCCTCTCCTCCCTTCATCTGCTGATGAGCATATTGTCTAATTCTAGAAGCCTCACTTGGTCAATAGCTGTTATTGGTGTTGTGTTCATGGAGGAGAACTGAACATTCTTGAACCGCAAAGAAGACCGTGTTGAGGAACAGAGCCAGAGCTGGACCCCGGAGTGCTCCTGAGTCTAGAAGCAAGGGGCCACAGGCCAGCCACTGCTGGGCAATGAAGGAGTTGGGGAAAGTGCCCTCAGGAATGAAGATAGGGCACTCTACGTGGTGGTGTGGCCTCACCTGGAGGGGTTTACTTCAAGACCCCAGGAAGGAGCGGCTCAGTGATGAAGTGGCGCAGGTAGGACACGGGTCCATGGAGACTTGGGAACAGATGGGAGTTACAGTGACTGCCTCTTTCCCTTCTTAGACACAGGTCTTTAGCCTGAAGTTGGCAGAATTGGCCGACCTTATTCCCTCATGTGGGGATTAAGAGTCTGTATCTGGGAAGTATGTGCTTCTTTCCAGATGAGCCCTTGGCAGAGACTTGGACAGAGGTGGGCTGAAGGTCCAGTTTTTATGTTCAGCTCCCTACCCACCCCGTCACTCCTCACTCTTCCTTTCTCCAGGGTCTTCCCGTTTGTAAAATCGAGAAAGCACAAACTTAGCCACTCCAGGAGAACAGAACAAAGATACTTTATGAAAAAGAGACATGATCTCATAGAAGAGGGATGTTTATTTACCCCAGCCCTGGAGAAGTTCATTCTAAGGGCACAATTTTAAAGCCAATGAGACAAATACCTGTGGGGGAGCTGGGTGCTTAAAGTAAATTAGGACAAAGGAATGGTCATTGCCTTAGGGCCCTAAAATCTAAAGGAACTAGCATAGGATTTAACGACAAACTCTCAAAGTTACCTTTTTCCTCCCCACTGACTTTAATTTTTCATTTTTGCTGTTTTTCCTGAAGTCCTTTTTATATTTGGAGAGAAGAATGTCCTTGGGGAGTCGGAAGAATTGGGTTAAAGCTAGCAGCTGTGGACGTCAGGTGTAAGCAGTGAATCTCAGAGCGAGTCACAGTGGAAGAGGGTGGGTATGGAGTTGGGGCTTAGACTTTGCTCCCCTCCAGGCCCATTTTCCCCAGAATCTACCTTTCTCTTACCTTGTACCTGTTTTCTCCTCCTACTGAGGCTGCGGCATATCCATTGGTTTATTTAAAAGTTTTTTTTTAATGTTTTTTATTTATTTTTGAGAGTCAGAGACAGCGCAAGCAGGGAGGGTCAGAGAGAGAGAGATACAGAATCCGAAGACAGGCTCTAGGCTCTGAGCTAGCTATCAGCACAGAGCCTAATGCGGGGCTCAAACCCATGAACCGTGAGATCATGACCTGAGCTACAGTCGGACATTTAACCAACTGAGCCACCCAGATACCCCTCCATTGATTTAGTCTGTCTTTTACACACTGAGCTAAGGATTCCATAAACAAGGTCACCTCCCAGCTCTTGAAACAGTCTGTTGTTAGGCTTAACACATAGTAGGTTCTCAGATATTCACTAAAGCAGTAAGTTAATAAGTTTTAGGTTTAACACAAACAGAGAAACTGAGGCTCAGAGACATACTCATTGACTGTCCAAGGTTGTATCTTAGCAAGTAGCAGAACTTACAGTCTGGTTGAAGCCAGGGAAAATGTACATGAAAATAGTGAATTGTGGACACAGGGTATTGTCAGTGTCCACATGATGAGGACAGGGCATTAGCCATTGACTCACAGGAGGGCAGTGTGGGCTGAAGCCACCAGTAAGACTTCCTGGAAAAGGTGGGGCTTGGGTCAAAAGAGAATCAGTGAGAAAGTGGGAGGGAGAGGAGTGGGGTATTCCAGGCAGGAGGTAAGCTTTGAGGCAAGGCTTAGGGGCAGTAATGTTTGTGAATTATTTAGGGAATACCTGGTAGACTGATTTGGCTGACAAAGTCTGAGTAGAGGTGCTGTGGCAGATGAGGCTGGAGAAGTCAGCAGATGCCTGGCTGGGAAGTGCTGGCCATCCTTGTCATTTGCATCGTTCTGGTTCTTGATTCCCAGGATGAAGTGGACCCTTGAGTATGCACTGCTCATATGCCACCTTCAGGACATAGTTGAGTTTCTCCCCCAAAATGAACTTCCTCATTCAATATCATGACTAGTTGAGGTGGGGATACAAAGGTCCAGTCCCTTTGCCTCAAAGGTAGGTTAACTCTAAAGAACCATCCCACCTTCAGAACTCCTGTGTGATGTGCTGAGGTCTCTGCCACCCCCACCCCCACCCCGCCCCCAGCAATGTTTCCCTCTGCCCGTTTCTGCTCCTTACTCTCTTACAGATATGTTTCAGGAGAGCACTCCCCCAGTGCTTTCTGCATGGAAATCTGCTGTTTCAGCATCTCTTTCCTAGGGACCTGACTTAAGCCAGTTGAGACACAAATGTTTCTAGGAAGCAGACTCTGAGAAAATTGAGAACAATGAAAGCCCCATTGCCTGTGGCATGTGGAGTCATGCTAGCCCTTGGCCTGCTGGAATTGTGCAATCATTAGAACTTGGACAGTGGTGAGAGAGAACACTGGTGGTTCAATAGCTTAAGCACAGGAAAGGTTTGGGGAAAGTGGTAATGATAAGGACGTGTAATTGAATAACTCTTGCTGGGGGTGGAGGGTGGCTACTGATGCACCGGGGAAAGTCTGAGGATGATCAATGACCAGTTTAAGTCAGTGACTAGTGAAAGCTAGAGGTTCCCCTTGGTAGGTATAAATCTCTTCTTCTACTTCTTCTTCTTCTTCTTCTTCTTCTTCTTCTTCTTCTTCTTTTTAATGTTTATTCATTTTTGAGAAAGGGACACACACACAGAGTGTGAGCAGGGGAGGGGCAGAGAGAGGCAGACCCAGAATCCAAAACAGGCTCCAGACTCTGAGCTGTCAGCACAGAGCCCAACACGGGGCTGGAACTCACAAATCGTGAGTTCGGGAGCTGAGCTGAAGTCAGACACCCAACCAATTGAGCCACCCAAGCACCCCGGTAAGTATAAATATTCTTGACTATTGTAGTTGGAGGGCAGGAAAGTTAAAGAGAAGGCTCGGTATTTGATTATAAGATCTGTGGATCTCTAGAGAAGGTTGAATTCACAGTCCAGCAGGTTTCCCTTACTGGGTCAAGACCCTGACTAGGAGGAAGGAGGACTCTGAAATTTGACATGGCGACATTTGAGCTGATGCACTCAGAATTTTTTAACTCCCACAACCCCCTGAACCATTTGGGTCTGCAGAAGTAGCCAACTCTGCCTCGCAGTTATCTGAGGCTTGATGGGTTGAAATGTGGGACTAGGAAGGTTATAAGACTAGAAATGAGGGGAAGGGTGTGGGAGATGATGGGAAGGAATGAGGTTTGCATTCCGGTGGTCTAATGCTTCAATGACTACTGGAGTAGGAGGCGATTTAATACATTGATTAATAAGGTATTGTAATAGAAATAAATATGGTTTGTCTATGTGCAGATTAGGTATAGTAAATCTCACATGTCCTCAAGATAGAATGTATTTTTCTCTTTCCTATTTTCCAATTTCCATTCTCAGTTTTATGTCATGAAATAATAATAACAATTCTTGCAACAGTGATTACACTAATAAATAACATTGTGCATTAGTGCATGAGAATGAAGAATGTACATTATAAATAATAATAGTTTATTTATGATACTGTCTCTACTCCCCCTTTCTATTCTCCCAGCAAGGTGCTTGGGGGATCTCAAAAAGCTACCACATACCCCTACACACACATATATCCAGAGGAAGTATTGTTACATACATATTTCACAAAAAAGGAATCCTCCAAATGACAGTTAATAAAGAAAATGGTAATCCTGGAATAAAAATCATTAAAGATGGTGGACATTTATTAAATTTATATACTACTGAAACTTGGTTTTAGGAATCTGAAACTTAATTTAGACATTTTTGAAATACAAATAGATAAAGATCTTAGTAAAACATTATTCACTTCAGGTAGAAAAATACACTCACATGGCATTTTTTTCTGGTAAAGCTATGCATATCTTTTCAATTTCAGTGGTTTACAGCTGTTTGGATTTTTGGACCAACACATTACAAAAACCCCCAACATTTTGAAGACCAATATTGGCTGCAATCTATTTTGTGAATTAAGTTTATATGAAAAAAAGAGCCAGTGTTCTTTTAATACCATTATTCCACAAAAAGAATGAAGATTTAACAGTAAAAAGGTAGGAAGAATAAATCTCACTATAAAAGCCTTTAAATTTACCCAGTGAATAAAAGAATTAGCCTCATAAAAAACTCTTGGTTATTTCATTTATCTCATTTTTCAGGGAATCCGTGAAAAATTTTTTCAAGACAGGCGTGGATGCTATACATGGACCAAAGTTTAGGAGTCACAAGTATAATACATTTCTTTTATTTTCTTCCAATTTTTTATTTAAATTCTAGTTTGTGAACATACAGTACAGTATTGGTTTCAGGAGTAGAATTCAGTTAGTCATCACTTACATACAACACCTAGTGCTCATCACAAGTGCCCTCTTTAGTACCCATCACCCATCTAACCCATCCCCCACCCACCTCCCTCCATCAACCCTCAGTTTGTTCTCTATCTGCTTTGCTTCCTTTCCCCCTCTTTTTTGCCTCTCTTTTTCTCCTCTTTCCCTATGTTCATGTGTTTTGTTCCCTAATTTCTATATATAAGTGAAATCATATGGTAGGAATCACTAGTAGAATACATTTCTATGAATTAGGTGTAAGAATGTTTCAGTTATCTGGGCTAGGGAGATGGAGAAAACATATCATAGGATGATTTGAAGTTGCTAGCTCCGGGGCTGCTGTTCTCACGTCTTAGCATCGGGATTTCCTGAAAAGCATCTTCAAATACCTGTTGCTGCCCCAGCCTCAGAATTTCTGAATCAATGGCCAAGGGACAAGAATCTGCATTTCTACCAAATTGCCAGGTGATGTTCATGCTGCTGGTCAGGAGCTCACACTTTGAGAACCAATGTTCTAGGTTATTACAATGTATTTTCTTTTTAGGGGCAGAGGGGAGAGAGGGAATCTTAAGCAGGTTCCACAGTCAATGCAGAGCCTGATGTGGGGCTCAATCCCATGACCTGAGCCAAAATCAAAAGTCAGATACTCAATTAATTTTGCCACCCAGGTGCCCCTAAAATGTATTTTCTGTTTTCAAGAAATGTTATATTAATTTGGCAGTCTTCCTTCCTTGGATTACTCAGAAAGTAGATTCAGACTGCAAGTTCTAGTTCTTTGAATAGAAAATGCAAATATCTTGCCCAAGTGTTTCATGGTATGGATGCCTTTTTCACCTTCTGTTTTGAGTGAATGAAGGCTGACACATCTTTGTAGAGCTTGTTAAATAATCATCTCCTCTTTCCTTAACTACCCAGGTAGACTCTACCTCTCTCCCTACCCTCTCTCTTATTTCTCTGTCTCTTTTTTTCTTCCTCTTTTCTCATCTCCTTCCTTTTTCCCTTCCTTTCTTTCTTTTATGGATATCCCAATTAGATTCTGGGCCTGTAGAGAAGAAGTACCTTAACTCATTTGCCTTTGAATCCTAGAATCTAGTTGCATGCCTGCTATTGATTTTGTCCATTTGTTTGGCATAGCATGGCAATAACTAAATCAATGAATTGATTAATCAACCATCTAGTGGATTTGCTCTGCATAGATTGTCTGGTTTATTCTGGCTAAATACTTTGCTTCTTCTTCCTCAGCCCCTTACCCCTATAATCTGTGGCATGGTATTATTTTCCTTAGATTATGTGGACATCTGTTTAAACTGCCCACTTTAAGTGTTTATTGTGGGGTACCCTGTACCAGCCTATAAGTCAAATATTGGAGCAAACTTATAGAAATCCCCAGGATCCATGTTTGTCAATTACTAGCTGAACTGGCCATTCCTAGACTAGAATCATGTTCAGTATATCCCTGGCAAACGTTTGTGTATTATTCCTATCAGCTTTGGGGGACATCAGAGTGTGGTGCTTTAGATATCCAAATTTCAAAACTCCTCAAGGTCTTTTTGAATTTCAAACATAAATGGAGTATTAAATAAGCTTTGGGTATTTTTCCATATTCTAAAGGTAGGCATGGAAAGCCAGAGCAGCCTGGAGTATCTGAGTATTCCGGTGGCCCAATGCCCCTTTTCTCTATTTCCTATGCACTGTATTATTTTTTAAATCAGGGGACAATATAATGGGATACCCAAAATACTGACAGATACAAATACATACCAAATGCAAAATCTTGGATTTCATGGATCTGTTTTTGCCATTCTGGCCTAGTTTTTAAGACCCAAGACTCTTAATTGTGTGACTCAATATACAAGAAAAAGCTGAATGACTGTGGGGAAAAAATAGGTTTACAACTTGTATTACATTTATCACTGTTTCCAGGTCCATAAAGACAGAGATGAGAAAGCAAAATACATTTGGGATATAGACTTGGTCTAACGAGCAGAAAGATATTCAGGTAATAGAATGGGATAGAATAGATAAAAGGGATTGGGGTACCAAAACATTTATTTCCTCCAGCTAATGTAAAATATAACATTTCTCTCTATATCATATGTTAATTAACTGAAATAGAGAACATTTTAAAATTAATTTTTGTCAGAGTGCCTGGTTGGCTCAGTTGGTTAAGTGTCTGACTTTGGCTTAGGTCATGATATCGTGGTCTGGGAGTTCGAACCCTGCATCTGGCTCTGTGATGACAGCTTAGAGCCTGGAACCTGCTTAGGATTCTGTGTCTCCCTCTCCCTCTGCCCCTCCCCCACTCATGTGCATGCAGGTGCTTGCGCGCTCTTTCTCTCAAAAAATAAACATTAAAACTTTTTTTAAATAAAATTAATTTTTGTCAGAAGATGTCATTTTCCATAATACCTGATGAACAAGAGCTACTTATTACTTCTTAGACATGTTTAGATTGCTTGCACTCTTTCATTTAAGAAATGTAGAGTGTCTTGTCCTCAAACAGAACTACACAGTTAATGAACATTTGTTTCAAGTGCTTTGTTACATTTCATTCAAAGGTGTCTAGGAAGTGCCACATACTATTAGAAACAGCAATTTTTATTTCGTGTGCAGACAATTCAATTATGGAAAATACCCAGAAAGAAGGTGCAAAAAGAATATCATTAGACAACCAAGTAGCTTTCCTCTCTTCTGTATGCGAGGAAGAGGGATCAGCTTGCTGGTAATTGACTACAGAATTGGGTCGTTCCTGGAGCAAGCATCTATTGAGATTGTAGGAGGTACTGAGTAATACACAGCAAGCACCCTTGTAAGAAAACCTAGGGTGTTCAGCGGGGAGAGGGTTGAGGAGGAGCAGATTTACCCCGACCTTACTTGAAATGGAGAGACTCTTTTATGTTTAAGGCAAGAGCAACTCTGACAAATAATATCTTGTTTGCTCTTTTATTCTTCTGGCCCAAAGTGAATTTGCTCCTCCTTGAGTTTTATAGCATTTTTTTGTCTGCCATTTTCTTGTCAGTTAAGGAGATACGGCTTCATACCAGCCTAGGAGGAAGAGAGGCAAAACTGGGGCCATGTTTGCTATGAGTCAGGGTGGCTGTGTGTTAAAGTTTCACACATGGGTACTGCCTCCCGTCAGTGACCTTAGAAACGAAACCAGCAATTGGATAGGCAGTCCTCAGCAGGTCTGGCTGGCTTCCCTCTCTTCCCCTGTGGGTGATCAGTGTGTGTCCACCCTGCATAATGCTTCTAGCCAGAATGTGGTGTAGTCTCAAGATTAGGGTTTGGGGTTAGGAAGATGGCAAAGGCCCATTTGGCCTTCTGGTAAGACACATGATTCGACCAGGTTATCAACCAACCTTTCACAGGAGTTTAGAATGTAATTCCAGGAAATTAAAAATAGCAGAGTTTTAAAATTCCTACTTGTCTTTGTCCCTTGTATCAGGGACCTCACAGTGTGAAAGGGAGATTGGCTAAGGCAGGATTTGGACATTCCTAGGTGTCTTTGTCAAGCATCTCAAACCTCACCAAAACTCTCACAAAAATTTTTTAACTTTTCATTGTATTGTAGATGTCTTTTATTCATGTAACAAGCTTTTGCTGAGGATCTATTAGGTTTTTCTATACTAGATTCAACTAGATTATAAATTCTCAGAAGGTCAGATGGCTGCATTTTATTTGTTTGTTTGTTTGTTTAATGTTTATTTGTATATTTTGAAAGAAAAAGAGAGAGAGACTGCAAGTGAGCAGGAGAGGAGCAGAGACAGAGGGAGAGAGAGAATCCCAAGCAGGCTCTGCACTGCCAGTGGAGAGCTAGATATGGGGCTCCATCCCACAAACTGTGAGAACATGACCTGGGCAGAAACCAAGAGTCAGACGCTCAACCAACTCAGCCACCCAGGTGCCCCCCAAGTGTCTGCATTTTAAATCTCTTTGAATCTCTCATATTTTTTCCCCCTGATTTTAGAATCTAGCAAAGTGTTCTTTGCACTTTGTAGGCACACAATAATTATTTCTAATTAAGTGAAACACTGAATAATGTCCCAGCTTCCTGAGAAGATCTGAGACCAGAAGAGACATATTAGGCAGAAGAAGGGGAAAGAGCAATGGCTGAATAGTGTATGCCAGTGACTTTGCTGGATACATTATCCAACAGGGAGAGAGAATCAGGGTCTAGTCTAAGGATTGGGCAAGAGATTGTCAGGGCCTTTTATGGAGATAATTCATGAAGGAGAGCAATCTGAGGCCACACCAAGTATTTGTTTCTGGAATGACAGTCCACATGAATGCCTGTTTTGACAGCCAGACACAAGATGAAAGGTAGAGTATGGGGGACTCCAGGGACTACAGAAAGGCTGTAATGGGAAGGCTCAAGGGAGAGTTGCATGTGGAGCTTGCCAAGAAGAAATAAAGGGAAGAAAGAAAGGGCAGTGGTGTGAAACAAGTCTCCTGTTTTCTAATGCTCACTGTGCCTTGATGAAAGCCACTGTTGGACCATTCTCTTCATGGTCTGGGTCCAGAGAGGCCCAGGTTACATCTAAGGCTGCTAGTGTGTCAAAGACTGAAGAAATGCCAGAAAGTATACGAAAGTATAGATTTTTAAAAACTTTGATATATATGTATATTTATGTGTGTGTTTAAATACATGGATACACACTGATTTTATTTGAAGACCATGTAAAAAGCTGACAAATGGATAAAGAAGATGTGATATATATATATATATATATATATACACACACACACATATATATTCCATTATATATATATATATATAATGGAATACTACTTAGTGATCAAAAAGAACGAAATCATGCCATTTGCAACAATGTGGATGGAACTAGAGTGTATTATGCTAAGTGAAATAAGCTAGTCAGAGAAAGATAAATATCATATGATTTCACTCACATGGAATTTACGAAACAAAACAGATGAACATAAGAGAAGGAAAAATAAGATAAAAAGAGAGAGGGAGGGGGGCGCCTGGATGGCTCAGTCGGTTGGGAGTCCGACTTCGGCTCAGGTCATGATCTCACAGTTGGTGGGTTCGAGCCCCGCGTCGGGCTCTGTGCTGACAGCTCAGAGCCTGGAGCCTGCTTCAGATTCTGTGTCTCCCTTTCTCTCTGACCATCCCCTGTTCACACTGTGTGTCTCTCTCTCAGAAATAAATAAAACATTTAAAAAAAAAAAGAGAGGGAGGCAAATCATAAGAGACTCTTAAATACAAAGAACAAACTAGGGTTGCTGGAGTGGAGGTGGGTGGAGGGATGGGTTAAATGAGATGAGCATTAAGGAGGACACTTGTTAGGAAGAGCACTGGGCGTCATATATAAGGGATGAATCACTGGATTCTACTCCTGAAACCAACCCTACACTATATGTTAACTAACTTGAATTTAAGTAAATAAATTTAAAATTTTAAAAATCTAAAAATGAGACTGTTATAAATGTGGGCCAAATGTTTCTCATGCTTGCTCTATAACAGCCCTCACCCTCATACAATAGATAGGAATTCTTTCAAGGAAAGAAAGATGGGTGATTTGAAGGTCACACTAGTAGGTGGTGGAGGCAGGATTGAAATCTGGATCTGTTGGTCGCTAAAGCTTTCTTCTTCTCCTTCTTCTTCTTTTTCTAACTGTACCATTACTGTTAAAGCCCAGGCATAGGGATCAGACAGCGAGGGCTGTGTTGCATGTCAGGGCACACAGAACACCCGATAGCTGTACCTACCATCTGACCCAGGGAATGGGGGCTGTCCCCCACCAACACTGTAACCATACAGGTTGTTCCCGTCTTTGCAGATCAGATGAGGAAAGTGTCTACTCATCTTGTGGAGTTGGATTCTGTCTCTAAGAAACTGCCACTGCCCCAAGCAAAACAAAATGGTTTAAAGGGCCACATCAATGTCCTTAATGACTTGATAATTAAGACAACACTACATAAGCACAGTTTAAATGTAAGCAAATTACTTGGAAAGGAAAAAATATGCAAACTCTTTCAAATGATACACTATTTGCTTAATTAGAGAAGAATCTTTTTTGTCCTTTTTTAAGGCCACTGACAATAGAGTCCTCAATGAATTGATGAAAAACAATAGTAATTAAAGACATCTTCTCTGATAATAGCCCAAGGAAAAAACCTCAGCGTGAGTTGTAAAGTCAAAGCATACTTGGCATGGGTCCCATAAAGAGGGGCTGTGAAAAAGTTTGAGTGGTTCCCTTTGTTTGGCCCCCTGAAGCAGGGGCAAGGAAAACACTGGGACAGAAGGTTCATTTGTGTGGTGACTCCACGAGGCATGAGTAAGGTGAGCTAGGAAAGGGGCGAGAGTCAATAAAATCTATATTAATGGAAAAGCTTTTACTGTGGGCACCTAGGGCTCAGCCCTGTTGGGGACCCTCTGAGAAGCCTTGTAGAACACACTTCAAAACTGAAAATGAAAACGCCAATTAAACAAGATATATGCATCCTTATGTTTATTGCAGCATTACTTATAATACCCAAGATATGGAAGAAACTCAAGTATCCATTGATAGATGAATGGATAATGAAGATAAATACATGTACACGATGGAATATCATTCAGCTTTAAAAAAAGAAAGGAATCTTGCCATTATGATAACATAGATGGACCTAGAAGGTATGCTGAGTGAAATGAGTCAGATAGAGAAAGACAAATACCAATCGATTTCACTTACATGTGGACTCTAAAAAACAAAACAAACAAACAAAAAAACAAATAGATCCTTAAATACAGAGAAAAAATTGGTGATTGTCAAAGGGTAGGTGAAGATTAAGAGGTACAAACTCCCAGTTACAAAATAAATAAGTCGTGGAGATGAAAAGTACAGCGTAGGTAATATAGTCAATAATATTGCAATAATGTTGTCTGGTGACAGATAGTGACAGTATTTACCGTGGTGAACATTGAGTAATGTGGAGGATCGTCAAACCATTATGTTGTACACCTGAAACTAATATAACACTGTATATCAACTATACTTCAGTAATAAATTTTAAAATATTGTCCTGCTGAAGGCCTGCTGAAGATGGGGCATTTATTCACCTTCCTCTATTGACTGGGAGTTGCTCCTGGGAGCATTAAATCCTGAGCTGCCCTGAGCAAGCTCCTAAGGTACTAGAAAAGGCCTTCAGGCAGAGAAGCAGAGAGATATTTCCTTACAGAGGGAATGGGCATGCATGTAACTGTCCTCAGAGGCTGCTGGTGGACTCAGAAATGGGCCAATGGCACGTGGGGTGGGGGACCCCAGCACCTGTTACAGATAGGCTCTTGTAAGGTATCATCCTTCTAGACCAGCTCAGTGCAATAGAAATATCATGGAAGCCACAGGTATGAGCCACATATGTAATATTACATTTTCTAGTAGGTACGTTAAAAAAATAAACAGGTGAATTTAACAATATGTTTTATTTAATTTATGTCCAAAATATTATCGTTTCAACATGTATTCAACATAAAAATTATGAATGAGATATATTCTTTTATCTTACTATGTCTTTGAAATCTAGTATGCATTTCATACTTACCGTGCATGTCACTTTGGACCAGCCACATTTTAAGTGCTCAGTAACCACATGTGGCTCATGGTTACTATACCTGGACATGCAGTTTTGGATGAATGTAAGAGGGACATTCATTTGGGGCACCTGGGTGGTTCAGTCCGTTAAGTGTCCAATTCTTGGTTTCAGCCTAAATCATGATCTCATAGTTGTGGGATTGCTCCTCCTCAGAGCAGAGCCTGCTTGGGATTCTCTCCTCCTCCCTCTCTCTCTGCCTCTCTGCTGCTTATGCTCTCAGGCTCTTTCTCTCTTTCAAATAATAAATATATAAACTTTTAAAAAAAGGACACTCATTTAGGAATGGTGGAAAGCAAAAATCTGTCATTTCCTTCAAAACAGCATGTAAGCCATACATATTTTAGGTTTCACTTTTCTTATTTTGTGAACATTTATTAAGTGGCATCCTTTTATGACTTATAGGGATTCTTTTCAGGAACTTTGTCTCTCCTTTTGATTCCAGATTCCCTTTTTCTGGTTTATGTGGAAGATGGTCATGATACATTTATCTTGAGAACATTCATTGAGCGGGCCTCCAGGCCTTTCCCATCATCATTTCTGATGGGTCCCATGACCAGTGCTTACCAGGGAGGTGCAGGGGAGCAGTGGGAAGACAAGAGCATCATTTGGCCTGGCCTCTCTAAGGTTGGTACTGGCAAATGAGGTTCTACCTATAGTTACTGCATCAGAAAGGCCCACTTTTTAGAAACGCATTATATACACGTTGCCAACAATACTACATTTCTTGAAACTGCCTCCTTTTTTTTTTTTTTCATTTCTTCCTTTTAAAAACATCCAGGAACCCTAAAAACTGGTCTAGGCCTCTCTGTATAGGTGAGAGGAGAACAGATGGTCTTCATTGACCTACCTTTCATTTCCAACCTCTTTCTCTCTCTTTTCTGACTCTGTTAGAGAGGCTGTTAAAACTAAAACAACAAAACAAAACAAAAAAAGAAAAATCGACTCTTTGGTCTTTCATGAAGCCAGCAGTGGCTGCATGATAGTGCTGGCCCATGAGATATAAGCCACAATCTGCTGTTTCTTCTTCTCCTTCTTCCTTCTTCCGCTCTGGAACTCAAACATGATGGCTGGTAATGTGGCAGCCACTGGCAGTCAGGAGGCAACTGGCATGAAGATGAAGCCCAGCGTGCTGAGGATGGCAGAGAAAAAGATAGAGGATTTGGGATCTGTAGCAATTTAGTCTTCTTTGCCGGCCCTGGAAGTACTTACAGACTTCTCGCTAGGTGAGACAAGTACCTTATATGTTTAAGCTGCTATTAATTAGATTTTCTTAGATGCACAGAAACATGACTTTCTATTTGATATAGAGATCTTGCCAAAACCACCACTGAAACAAACTCCATATGCATTTGCTTCCTTGCTGCCTCCTACAGGTGGCTAATTAAGCAGTCATCCCAAAACACAATTAAAACGACTGTATACACAAAATGCTGCAAGTCTGAAGTTGTCAATTCTCTAGAGACCTAATTAGATATGTTATATGTCTGAAAAGGTGTAGACTGATCAAAGCATTTACCTTTGTGTTCCAGCCCCAAAACCCCTTATTTATAATGACTGTAATTTTTCATCTGAATCACTGCTCTCTTCATTTAAAGGGGAAGGGGGGGAATCGCTTATGATTACTCATTTTTGGGTCTTCTGGTCTTACCTTGAGCCTTGCATACAGAAGGCAACGAGCAAATGTTTATCATATTGATAAATTGTGATAGCAACGTGCAAGGAAAAATAACTTCCCACTTAGGGTTTGTTCTTTTTTGTCCCTTTATGAGAAGGCTCCTCAGACTTTATTAGGGCGCCTCGGCCCATGGACAATACTGACTCAGGCTGCTGATACCCTAAAGATACCTTTTAGACGTTGTCTAAGACCTTCCAGCGGTGGAAGAGATCAAAGGAATAGGTAACTCAGATTAGGGAGTTGTTCTTCTCAGAAGACTTTCCCTCCCACAGTAACTGGCCAGCGCTACTAATAACTGTAAGCGAAGAGTTGTTTGTTTCCAGATTATCTCTTCTTTCTTGGCTATGTAAGTCCATATGAGTAATTTGTAGAATCAGGTGGAAGTTTTCTCCTCTCTCCATGTGGGTGAGTCTCAGGGCATCTTCTGTAGGAGTTTGAAAGCCTCTGAGTTCAGATTTGTCATCTCAAACAGAAGGATCAAAATCTAGCCTTAACACCTTTTGACTAAAAGCACCTTCCATATGTGGTTGTTAAAATAAAGCTTTCCTGTTGACCCACCCAAATTCTCTGTGATCTCTCTGAGGACAAAACCCTATAGGCTTCTGCCTTTACCTTTTACCTATTAGGCCGTCAACTGATGGTTGAGCTTTCACAACTTAACTTAAGGTTGGACCAGCCATGCTAGCTGTCTGACCTTGGAAAATGTACTGAACTTCTCTGAATATCAGTTTCCTCATTTTTTTTTTTAATGTTTTATTTATTTCTAGGAGAGAGAGAGAGACAGCGTGAGCATGGGAGGGTCAGAGAGAGAGGGAGTCACAGACTGAAACAGGCTCCAGGCTCTGAGCTGGCAGTCAGCACAGAGCCCGACGCGGGGCTCGAACCCACAAACCGCGAGATCATGACCTAAGCGAAAGTCGGACGCTTAACCGACTAAGCCACCCAGGCGCCCCATCAGTTTCCTCATTTTTAAAATGGGAGTTGTAGTAGTATAGATCTCATTGAGTTGTTGTGATGGCTCTATGAGATAATACGTGTACAATGCTTAGCACATTGCCTTGCATGTACTAAACCCTCAATAAATGCTACTTGTTATTCATAAAATTAACATTGTTAAATTATCAAAATGAATAATTTATATTTACCAATAAAATAATGTTTACAACTGTCTGACAAGGATTTATTTTAGATTAAAGTGGATAGTGCTGATTTGACTTCAAGGGGACATGGCCTATATGTTCTATTTTAAGCAAATAATTGAAATGACTTAAAAAGTCTCTTTGCTTCTCTTATATCTACTGGATAGCCTGTTTGGAAACCATGTTTAAGAACCAGAGTGTTAACTTGAAAAAGGGATTAAAAGCCTTCTCTCCAAGCTATCCTACAAAGTAATGGGAAGTAAATAATTCATGTTCAACTCCACCTTGGATGAGAACACTCTTTAAGGTCACTGTTAGAACATCACTCTTTTCCGGAATTTTTTGATCATGCCTTCATAGCTATAATGAGATTCTTCTTCCTCTTTTTTCAATGTTTATTTACTTATTTTGAGAGAGAGAGAGAGAACAGGGAGAGATGCAGAGAGAGAGGAGAGACAGAATCCCAAGGAGGCTTTGTGCTGTCAATGCAGAGCCCTGGTGCAGGGCTCAATCTCACTCAATCTCTGTGAGACCATGACCTGAGCCAAAATCAAGAGTTAGAGGCTGAGCTGACTGAACCACCCAGAATTAAGATTCTTAAAAAACATTTTTTTTAATGTTTATCTATTTTTGAGAGAGACAGAGTGTTAGTGGGGGAGGGGCAGAGAGAGCTGGAGATACAGAATCTGAAGCAGGCTCCAGGCTCTGAGCTGTCAGCACAGAGCCCAACATGGGGCTTGAACTCACAAGCCATGAAATCATGACCTGAGCTGAAGCCAAATGCTTAATCGATTGAGCCACCCCGGTGCCCCAGAATTGAAATTCTTAATATCCAAGGAAACCCCATTTGTATCTAGTTGTGACCGAGCTTGGGCCTGAACAGCAGATAATGGCTTGGCAGTCATGGAAGAACAGAGTTGTTTAACATTTTTAGAGTTTAGAAAACTTAGCCTCTAATTCAATCAAGGCCTTGGAGAAGGAGGAGGAGGGGTTCTTTATTTTGTTCCAACTAGTTTACCCTGACTGTGCAGCTGGTTAGAGTTTCTGAGAGGCTGTTAGTTCCAATTAATTTGGTATACACTCTTGCATGTGGGCTTGATGAATTAAGAGGCAGCAATGAATTTATCTGTGCACCAGCTATAAAATTTCCATTACTTTTCTTAATGAATTTTACATTTGATTCTGAAAGCTTTTTAAAAAGTTGTTCATTTGTTTTTCAGGGCCTTCCCCCCTCCTTCTATATAATTTGCGTCAAAACAAGGACTTCCCTTAGAGAGAGATTGGACATTTCTATAAGACATTTTGCTTTCAGGGGTAGGGAGATTTTTTCTTTCCCTCTGTCTGAAAACCTCAAGACTCTGTGTCATCACTCATTTCTTGGGCTCTCAAGTAGGGTGAGATAGGAAGTCCCAGCTGAAGAAGATGGGTGCAGGCTTGTGGCAAAGTTCCGTTATGCTGCAGAGGGAAAAGGCAATGAAAAGGAAAGGGTGTGGGGGAAGAAATTAGATATTCTGCAGTAATGTCAGGTGTGAGTAGCCATTCCTGAACTCTGTGTTTCCTTCCTTTCAGCAGAGAAGGCTGGCAAGAGAATCTTGGCAAAAGCCTGGTCCTAAGATTCTCAGAACCTACAGGGGAGTGACAAAACCTGATAAACCTGCAGTTCAAACCCTAAGCAATTTTCTCTTTTGCATGAAATAAAGACTGGAGGATACTTTTGAAGCATCCTATTTCTTTGTTCTGGAAATGACCCAAATATACAATTGTATTAGGTAAATGTGATGCACACTATAATCAGAAGATGTGTCTGAGAGGCTATGGTTCTAAGGAACTAAACTGTGAATGTTTATTTTGTTGGCTTCTTGCATCTCTGAAAACTCTATTTCTTTTAGAGAAATGCTTTCTTTCTTGTGTATCGATTTAGAGTGAGCTATGGTTAAAGGTTGTCACTTGTTTTTTGTTGGTATGAAAACTGGAGGAGGGCAGGAAAGACAGCAAGAGTGATCTTCACCTTGCACTGGAGCAAGGCTGTAAGAAAAGATCAGGGCCAAGATGCAGGGAGTTTATTCCGGACTGTGCCTTTGATACAACGCAGACGTAGATATAGAGCAGTCTTCTGTTTGTGACTGGGGGTCAAGTCCATCCACTTGGACAGTGATGGGTTTCTCTTGGAGAGAGCAAACATTCCAATATTCCTATTATCATTTGTCCTGGGAAATAGCAGGAAATGATTACTCAGCTAGTGGGCCTTAGATTGATGCCCCTTTGGATCCGATTTCGGGACCTGGTCATGGACCAGCCTAGATGTGTTATGAACATTCTAGAGGGTAGAGGAAGATGGCCTGCCTAGGGAAGCAGTGCCTGCTATGGGTCTGGGCGGGGGTGTGTGTGTGTGGTGGTTCTGAGAATGGGTCAGTCTTGGAGTCCCTGAAACAGTCAAATCTAGAAGTTACAAGTCCTTCCGTGAATATATATATTTTTCTTATCTCTGAGCCTAGACTAAAATCATGTTAAATATTACAGCCCAGTCTCCAAAATGTTGTGTAAAATTCAGGTAGAATTTGTAGTCATCTTGGTTCAGAATGGTAAAAGAAGAGTAGCTACTCACATAGAACCCAATAGTGGGAAGGGCCTATGAGTGGGGAGCAGAAATCCCACGAATAGGAGGGGTTTGTGAATGGGTGGAGCCTAAGAGTAGAAGAGTCCTGGGGGAGGGGCCCAAACTGAGTTTATAAATGCTGAGTGGGGGGTGCCTGGGTGGCTCAGTAGGTTAAGAGTGGACTCTTGATTTCAGCTCAGAACATGATCTCACGGTTTGTGAGATCGAGCCCTGCGTCAGGCTCGGCACTCACAGCAAGGAGCCTGCTTGGGATTCTCTCTCTCCCTCTCTCTCTGGCCTCTCTCTCTCAAAACAAATATATTAAAAAAAATTTTTTTTAAGGTTTTTATAAATATCTAGTAGAAGTGAAGTGCATTTTGGAGAATATAAGGCTCGACCTGACCCTTGGGAAGTAGGAAGACATGATAGGAAACAGTAATGAAGGACCGGAGCCGGACAAGGAGACAGGGAGATCAGTAAGGAGCTTTGTCTTTGTGTTGTAGGAAATAAAACAAAGGGACAGGTTTGAGAAAGCCACAGACTGGGGATCAGTCTTTCTCTGGTGTGCACTTCACTTTCTGGTTCCTGAAAGAGGAAGTTATCATCTCTGCCTCATTTTCTCCAGCACAGAATGGGGCCATGGACGACAGAGCAGCTGGCCAGGGCTTCCTGGGTACTTGCCTGAACTCCCTGCTTCAAGTGGTCTATGAAGTAGGAACGATTACCAATGCGGAAACTGAGGCATCAAGCAGCAGACCAACACACTATTATACTAGTACTACCAGCATTACAGTGTCTCCACACACCCACACTCCTCTTTCCCCTTTCCTTGGTATTTTCTGTGGAGAAATAAGACAATAATTGTGAAATTTATTTAATCTCTTTGGAAGGACAAATGTGAAATAAGTCCCTTTACTTATTATCTGCTGAGCCTCCCCCAAAACTGAAAATGTATATGGAATTTGTTGTTTTTTTAACTTTACTTTGGGAGAGAGAGAAAGAGAGAGAGCACTCATGCATGCAAACGGGGACTCATGACTTGAGCTGAAACTAAGACTTAGACGCTTAACAGACTGAACCACCGCAGGCGTCCAGAAAATCTATATGAAATCTGAGGACTATTGCACAGATGTTCTGCACTTCTCTGCTTCTTGACTATGAAGGGATAATGTCTCAGAGATGTTTGCTCCTATTTCCCAGAGTAGGGAAGGTACATGTCCGCTACCTGGGAGCTAGGGTGTGGGCTAATATGACGTTACATTTACGAAGCTCATACACTAATGTCTCCACTTACCCTGATAGCTTGTGAGGCAGGCAGTATTTTCCAGACAAGGCAACTGTGTCCCACGGAGGTTGTGATTTGTCTAAGGTCTGGCCACATTGGTCCAAAGACCAGGTCTCTGACTCTTTCTCTCCAGTCCTCTGGAGAGTTCTCTCCTGTCAAGGGACTTTGGTGCCGGTAGAAAGTGGTGGGAACTTCTCTGTCATCCCTTCCCACTTGATTTCTGGCATTCACAGTATTTCTGTCTGGTTCCCTGAGTAGTGGTTGTGAAAAATGGTGGGGCTATTTCATGCTGTTCATGTACAGGGAGCCCCTCCGGAGGCCTGTTGAGATAATACACAGTATGAAGGAAAGAGGCCAAAGTTGTTCATGAAAATTGTACTCGCTTGGGTCTGCTGTTGAGGGGTGCTGACATTCTCCCCTGCCCAACCTAGCGGAACTTTCCTCATCTTTAATTTCTGCCCGAGTTTGTGAAATCTTTTGATTAGGATCTCTGCACAAGGCCATATTCCCAGCGGGACCACACTATACCACCTCATTAGTCCCATTTGCTGATCTTCACAGCGAAGTGTGTGCTCACCAGGAGCTGTAGGTGGAAGGACAACGTGGGGCCCGGAGCTCTGAAGGGCCCGGTTAATCTTTAAATGCTGGATTGTTTCTTGACCTCGATTTTTTTCTTCTGACAGCAGGGCTGTGTGGGAAGAATGCAGACTTTGGAGTCCCGCCATTTGGAAGTGTGGAGAGCTGGGAAATCACTCTACCTCTGAGCTCTCCTTACAGCTATCAAACAAGCTCTTTGACAAGCCAGATGTTAGCATTAAAGAGGGGTTTGGAGGGAGGGGCAATGAAGCTTTGCCAATAATACTTGTTACGCAGCCATAGCCGAGACCCCTCTGCCCATCATGAAAGTCTCAAGCGTTCTCTCTCCTTCTTCCTCATAATTGCTCCGTATGTAAGGCTTAATAGACCTGCCGTTCCTGTGGAGAGTGGGCTCATGTTTGAGAGCCGGCCAGATCCCCTGACCCAGGCTTTCTGAGAGATGAGTTCCAAAGGTTAACGTTCCATTGAAGGACTGACAAAGGACTTTCAAAGGATGGCTATATTCCAATTCCAGGGGGGACCTGTGAAGACTCTGTGTCCTGGTGGCGTTTTTGTTCTGGTGTCTGATCTTGTGAGATCACAAGAAATGCTGTGGTTTGTGTGAGTGAGTCCAGTGTGGGCTTCTTCAGAGTCCTGCTTAGGAAAGTGTTGGGTATCTTGAAGTATGGGTGTTTTTCTGCTGCACTTAACTGGGGGGGGTGGGGGGCGATGGCTTATTTATTTATATGCCTGTCTCTTGCCACCTCTCAAGATATAAGATGAGCTTCTGGAGGACAGGGCTTGCATCGTAGACAACTTGATATCGTCAGAGTCTGGTAAATAGTCTATCCTCAGTATACATTTGTTGAGTAAAATTTTTGATTTCATTCATGATAAGTAGTGGTTTTTAAAAAATCTATTTTTAAACTAGATTTTAAACTGTAAAGGTAAAGCAAGTCCATGGTAAAAATTTCAAAAGTACAAAAGAGTCAAAATGAAAATGAATTTCCCACTATGTAGAGAAAAATCTACGTCTCGGGCACCTGGGTGGCTCAGTCGGTTAAGCGTCCAACTTCGGCTTAGGTCATGATCTCACAGTTCGTGGGTTCGAGCCCCGCATCAGGCTCGGTGCTGACAGCTAGCTCAGAGTCTGGAGCCTATTTCCGATTCTGTGTCTCCCTCTCTCTCTGACCCTCCCCTGCTCATGCTGTCTCTCTCTCTCTCAGAAGTAAATTAAAAAAAAAAAAGAAATTTTCTACGTCTCTTTCCAGAAATGTCCAGTGAGTCTGCATCTCAAGCACATTTTTCCCCCATAAATGAAATCATACTACACCCACATTTCTGCAACTATCCTTGTGTAATTAACTATTTTGAACATATTTTTATAGTAGTGCTTATAGATCTACCCCAATGTGTTTTTTTTTTTATTTTATTTCTAGGAGAGAGAGAGAGAGAGACCGTGAGCAAGGGAGGGTCAGAGAGAGAGGGAGTCACAGACTGAAACAGGCTCCAGGCTCTGAGCTGGCAGTCAGCACAGAGCCCGACGCGGGGCTCGAACCCACGAACCGCGAGATCATGACCTAAGCGAAAGTCGGACGCTTAACCGACTAAGCCACCCAGGCGCCCCTCTACCCCAATGTTTATAATGGCTGCAATCTACTGCATAGATTTTCCATAATTTACTTAACCAATTCCCTGTTGAGAGATACACAGGATATTGTCAGAATCTTAATTACTAAAAATAACACTATAACAAATATTTATTTATGTTTGTGTTTGTATACCTGTGGGATAAATTTCTAGAGGTGTAAGTTTATTAGATATAGCCAGGTGCCTTTTAAAAATTACACCAATCCACACTCGCTGGTAGTGAGTAAGTGTCCATTTTTTCACACACTTGGTAACACCCAACATTAGCAAATGCTTTTATCTTGGTCAGGATAATAGGAGAAACTCAATTCTTTTTTCAGATTTATATTTTTAAAATTAAGAATAAGTTTCAACCTTTCCTGCATTTATGGGAATTTTAGTTTGTGTGAACTGCCTGTTGAGGTCCTTTACTGATTTTCTTATTGGATTGTTTTGTCTGTCTGTCTATCTCTCTCTAATAGATTTATTTAAAAAAAATCTTGATTTATTCATGACATTAATTCTTTGTCACAATTGTTAAAAAAATTGTCAATGTTTGTCGCTTATCTTTTGACTTTGATTAGGACATTTTAGTCATAAAGAATTTTAACATTTTATGTAGTTAAATTTCCCGATCATTTCCTTTATACTTCTGAAACTTATGTCATGTCTAGAAAGGATTTCGCTATAAGAGATGATAAACAAAATTTACTGATTTATTATTTTTTTTTACAAATATATATTTTATTAACTGTATTTGAATATTTGAACCATCTGGAGTTTATTTTGGTATAGAGTCCTTTAGGGATCCAGATTTATTTTATCCAAAAGGATAGCAGTTTGTCCCAGCTCTGACTTTCCCTTACTCATTTGAAATGATACGTTATTATATCAGCAAACAAAAATTTGTTTTTTTTGTGAAAATACATAGCAATATTTAAAGGAAACCAACATGTCCCTTCCAGATATATATACTGCACATAGATTTTCCCAGTTCCCCTAGGTGTGTTCTTTGGCATTGTTCTCAAATATGGAAACAAAGATTTTTGGGTTGTTATTTAAAGCCAACCTTTCTGTGAAATATAAAATGGAAAAAGCATACGTTGTGAACAGCTTGGGCAGTAAAGAGAGATTGGTTAAGTTTTACATTTAAAAAAAGCTTCCTAGGGGCGCCTGGGTGGCTTAGTCGGTTGAGTGTCTGACTTTTGCTTAGGTCATGATCTCGCGGTTCGTGGGTTCAGGCCCCGCGTCGGGCTCTGTGCTGACTGCCAGCTCAGAGCCTGGAGCCTGTTTCAGTCTGTGACTCCCTCTCTCTCTGACCCTCCCCTGCTCACGCTCTCTCTCTCTCTCCTAGAAATAAATAAAACATTAAAAAAAAAAAAAAGCTTCCCTAGAATGGTGGCCCTTGCACAGGCTCAGAAATGGGGGGTAGGGGTGGGCAGAGCTACAGGGCGGCTGGCTTTCTCCCCACTCTCATCTGGTCTCACCCTCAGTCAATCAAACACAGCAGTCTGCTACTTGCACACAACTCCAGGATCAATATCCACCTCCCTCCCCAGGGTGGTGCGTGAGTCCCTGTTGTGGAGTCTGGCTCAGTGGAGAGTCCTGCCTCTACCCACATCCTTTCATTAGAAATGAAAAGGCTTTTGATTCGTGCATACTGCTCTTCACCATCATTTGTCTGCCTCAAAGCAGAGGATTTGGCTTCCTGAGACATAATTAAATTACCCTCAAATTTAAACCCTAAGAAACAAATGAATATTATGTCTCAGTCTCAGGGAAAAGACCCCACCCCCTCATTCAGGGGATGTGTATTTTAGGGGAGGGGGTGCAAACTCCGCTAAAATTTGGATCCCAGATTTCCCTTTGGAAGTGTTAACTAAATACATGAGTCCGGGCAGGATTTCCCCTTTGCTGAAAAGATTCAAGGTCTGCAGACAATAATTTGATTACTTACATCCCACAGACTCATCATGAAGAACTTCAAGTTCATGTGTCCTGCAGGGGTTTCAACTTGGCTCTTTGATTTACAGTTAGGAGATTAAAAACAAATTCAAACTTTGTACCATGACACACAAAGACACACAAGAAAAATCAAAAACTTTACTTGTAAACCTTAGCTCAATTGTTAAAGCTTTCTAATTTTCTTGCGTCTTTTGAGAAAAAAGAAGAAGAAGAAGAAGAAACTCCCTAGGGATTTCTCTAGCACTTTTCATCTCTTGCTGTCAAAGCACTTCACACTCTCTATCTAATTAAGACTCTGAACACCTCAGTGAGAGAGGGAAGCATCAACACCATAAACCTGACAAATAGAAGTTAGATTACCTGAAACCCTAACTAAATAAAATAGCCCTGGGTGCATGATGAAAACGCAGTGCGTTTTAAGTATTGAAAAGTTTGCATTTTGTCCAGTTGCAGACCCTGGAGTGTCTCCTACAGCATCAGGTCATTCAGCTCAGACTTTTGTGTTACTGGAACATTTGCAGCAGGTGGTAGAGTTTCAGAGAGATTTCTCAGGCATTAAGTATATCAGAAAAGGAATTGGAAGGCAAATAAATACATGGGGAGAACTTAGCATGCTGTTTGTGGGACACAGGCCCCAATAACCTTCCATTAACTGGAAGGGGGGCATGGAGGGCTGCTATGAGGGATGGTTCTTGAGAGGCTAGGGAACATTCTGGAAGGATATGTGTGGGAGATTCCAGAATCTGTAATCATGTCAGGATTCTTCGTTGCAGAAACGAGCTCTGGCTAGTGGCAGTAAACAGCATATTTATTAGAAGGATTATCACCATTTCTCATATTCAAGATTGTGGGGAAGGGAAGGAGTTTAGGGTAGAATCAGCTCCAAACTGGAAACTTGGAAAAAGGAATTAGTTTCGTATACCAATGGTTAATTTCAGTGGGGTCCTGGGCCATAGGGACTGTCCCTAGTTATGTGGAATCTGGTCCTGAAGTAACGAGGGCAGGGGAATAGCAGCTCAGACCCTGAAAGCCTGGTATAGGAGGTTGGGGTGTGGGCTCTGGGTGGGTTGGATTGCATTTGAAATGCACACTTGAGGGAGAAAAGTTTACTATATCTAGGGACTGGTTGGCTCTGGAAGGGGCAGTTCCTCCAGGGTCATATCCCCCCAGATATCAAAGCATTGAAATGTAAAAAATAGAAGTATGGTTCATTAAGAAAGCATAATTAGAAATAGAAATTCAAAGCCCTCACTCTCTATAAGCTGCTAACATCACAACAGTTATGATAGCAACCAGAATTGTTGTTATTATTATCTACACTAATGTTCTTTCCATTCCTAAACTGGACAATAACAAGGTAGAGGGAAAATAATCTTTGAAGAGTGCAGTGCAGGTCTGAGGTAGAGGACTCTGCCTCTCTAAGTGCTTTACTCTGAGCCAGGAAGTTCCTTGCAAATAATGCCTTGTTCAGCCTTCCCACCGCATCATAAAGTAAGTGCATAGTATTATTCTTTCCACTTAACGAGATGGAAAACAGATTGCTCATGGCAATCTGAATGCTTCTGCCAAGGTCATAGGCTAAGCCTGAGTGCCTGAGGTAGAAATGGGGCCCTGGGAGTCTTATAACATGTTTGAGCCTCCTAAATATGGAAACATAGATTTAGTCTTGAATATTGTACCTGCCAACTAAGGTTCTTTAAAATCAGCGCAATGTAAATCTGAAGCAAGGAGCTCATATTTCTCATTTTATACACTGATGCAAACTTCATGTAGCCTTTCCACCTCAGTATCCACCTGTAACTCCTGGTCAGTATCAAAGGATGAGATTCTTTAAATATTCAGCACCTTTACAAATCCTATTCTGTCGGTCCTGCTATACCAGGAGGTTAATGGGTGCATGGTATGGACTATTAACATGACAGATATTTCTCGTGTCACTGGATGCCCTTGCTGCATTTGCTGGTGTGCTGGCTAACCCCAGCTGGCACCTTCAATAAAATATTTCAGTAGCACAAGAAGTAACTAGGTTAATAGCTGAAAATTTACACCTGTTTTCCCCACACAGCTAAAGTGCTCAGTAAACCTCACATACAAAAATCCTTTAACCTATTACAAAAACTCAGTCAACAGAAGCAAATAGTAACCTTTAGACAGGGCCCAGCATGAAGCAGGAAATTGTATTCCCGATACCTAGAGATTTAGCTGGTGTGAAACATAGTATTCAGGAATGGGGTGACAGATAATGGAAAACTGGTTTTTGACAAGAGACATGAGTGGTCTGCATCCTCTGTGAGTGGATAAAAGCCGTTTAATTCAGATCCAACTAGAGCTATAGACTTTCTCTGTTTATTTGCAAATCATCATCACCATCAACACCAACTCACACCCAGAAGTCATCTGCACTCTGTGCTGGAGACTGAATAAAGAGTCTGGGTTCCAATTTTGTGGGATCACACCATCTTAGCTATGGTACACTGACACCAATAAACTTAAAAATACATCAAGCAGAAAAACCTGGACTGCCATAAGCAATTGCAGGAATACATATTTAGGATCAAAAGGCTTCAGTGGTGGAGATTGAAGACAGAATCAAGAAGTTCCATTTTCAGACTAATAATGAGACACAGCCCCATATGTGCAGGATGAGTGGACACTGAAATCCACAGCTGATGATCCAGTGTTGCCATACATTGAGAAGAGTGGCATCACTCAGAAGACTGCCTGGATTTTATCCTGACATGTCACTTTGAAAATCAGGTTTTCAAAGAAGATTGTATTTCCGGATCTCTTCAAATGCTGGAAAGAAGAAATGAATAAGACTAACATTCACAAAGTAATAGTATAAAGCAACATCCTCAGTTGTCTGATAGGGAATATATAGGCGCTAAGAATTTAGAGGAAGCGGTGACAGGCAGGTATTCTAGGCTCAGAAATGATAGGACAGTAGGATGTTTGCAAATTGGAGTCTAATTTTCAGACTAACCTATGTTTATATTAGTGAAGATAATAAAGCCACATATGTCCAGTTCTGTTCCCTGCCAAAGGGCACTATTGTCCTTATTAACCAAAGGAAAATGGAAAGGTACATCTACATGCACTTGCCCAGCTAGCAACCTGACACGGTGGGTATTTAGTAATGTCCAGGAGAGAGGATGGAAAGTGTGGGGGAAGGAGCATGGCACAAATACAGAGCTGATCCATGATGGATCCCTTGCTAGTACCAGGATGGAAGTAATCTCACCTCAGCCAGAGCAGTCTCTATGGGTACCCACAACATTACACATCTTACACACCATACATTTTATTTTATTTTTTTTTACAAATAGTTTATTGTCAAATTAGTTTCCACATAACACTCAGTGCTCATCCCCACAAGTGTCCTCCTCCATGCCCATCCCCCCCTCCCCCCCACATTCATCAGTCCTCAGTTTTTGTCAGCATTCAAGAGTCTCTCATGGTTTGCCTCTCTCCCTTTCCCCCACCATTTCCGCCCTTCTTCTCCCCCTTGTTCCTCTGTCAAGTTCCTCCTAATCCTCCTATACGTGCAAACATATGATATTTGTCCTTNAGGTTTTGTAAGGTTTCCAATGGCTTCAGATCTTTTCTGTGTGATGTATGGGCGCGAGTGCAAGTACGGAGCTCCTTACTTCTCCGCCATCTTGCCCTCTCTCAGACACACCATACATTTTAAATGTCTGGGTTTCATCCTAAGTGAGAACACCCGAGTGGAGAGGGAAGACTCTTGTGGACATTTTTTTTTTTTAATATTTTTATTTTATTTCTAGGAGAGAGAGAGAGAGACACAGCGTGAGTAGAGGAGGGTAAGAGAGAGAGGGAGATACAGACTCTGAAACAGGCTCCAGGCTCTGAGCTGGCAGTCAGCACAGAGCCTGACGTGGGGCTCGAACCCACAAACCGCGAGATCATGACCTAAGCGAAAGTCGGACGCTTAACCGACTAAGCCACCCAGGCGCCCCTCTTGTGGATATTTTTTAAAGAAAATTTTCTGGCTGTCCACATTCTAGGTCCTTCACTGCCTAGTTTACCAGAAGGAAGTACACATAAGGCTATGGTTTGTCATAGGTACTGGGGAGCTAGGTTCTCTTCCTTCCTATGCCTGCACAAGCCAAGGTGGACAAGTGATTTGACTAGGCCAATTGGGGTCTGTCTTCCAGAATGTAGACTCTTGAGGGAGCGTCATGAAGACGTCTGAACAGTAGGATTCATTCTTTATGGCAAAAGTAGCAGCAGGAAGCAGACTAGATTGTTGTCCCTGTCAGACCAGGAGCTCACTTTATTCCTCCTATTTTCCAAGTCCACTTCTTGAGTCTCCTCTTGAACCTGAGAGATGCTGATATCCTTCTAATAAATGTCCCTTTTGCTTCTACCAGCCAGAGTTGCTTTCTGTTACTTGTAGCTAGGAATCCTGACACTGTTACAGATTCTGGAGTCTTCCATACATACCCTTCCTGAACCTTCTGTAGCCTCTCAAGAACCACTCCTGATAGCAGCTCTCCATGCCTTGGCTCAGACAGGTCAGTCTTTTTTTTTTTTTTTAATGTTTTTATTTATTTCTAGGAGAGAGGGACAGCGTGACCAGGGGAGGGTCAGAGAAAGAGGGAGTCACAGACTGAAACAGGCTCCAGGCTCTGAGCTGGCAGTCAGCACAGAGCCTGACGCGGGGCTTGAACCCACGAACAGCGAGATCATGACCTAAGCGAAAGTTGGACGCTTAACTGACTAAGCCACCCAGGCGCCCCTCAGACAGGTCAGTCTTAATTCCATCTACCCTTGTTTGTTTGTTTCTTTCTGTGGAAACCAAGATAAAGGCTCTTGCCCAGGTCCCCCTCCACCCCCACCCCTTGACCAGTTCCCTTGCTTTCCTGTGTAGTCCCCTTATGGAGTGGCATGGCCCCTTTTCTTGGGCTTTGTGAGTATAACAAATAATCTTTCATTGTCAGTTTTCTCTTGATCTGATGGCCTTGCCAACAGGTAATTGTCAAATACTTCCCTTTTCTAAAATAGAAACCAGATGAGATTAAGGTCTGGAAACCTTAGATCTAAATGTGTAAGCATAGATGTGAATGTGTCCAAATAGTATTGAATAAGTTGAACTAGATTTTTAAAAGTCATTAAAAAAATTCAAGAAGTGGGACCCAATATTGTCCAATGAATTGGCATTCATTTAACATGTGAGAGAGTGAATATGCAAATGGACAAGAGCCAGACTGTATACGACAATGAAACTCTGACCCACAACCTCTGAAGCAATTGGCCCAGAAACGTCAGGACTTGGTTAATGACTGCTAGCTTCCTTAATTTTGCCCCTGCGCCAACTCAGATCAATGAGAGAAAGACAAACATATTTTTGAAACCACTTGGGTGGGGTGCCCTACCCATAGTTAGTGGACCCTCAGCTTCCCAGTGCTGACAGCCTCCAGTGAGGACATACTTCAAGCCTTCTTTTTCTTTTCTACCCCCCTGTCTTTGAATCTCCACTAAATCCAACTGATGGTGGCTGGTTCCCTTGTTATAGCATGTGTATACATCTTTATATGTATATATAAAAATTATACATATATTATTTATTATAAGGAATTGGCTCATGCTACTATAGAGTCTGGAAAGTCCTAAGGTCTACACTCAGCAAACTGGAGATAAGGAGCTGGTGGTATAGTTCCATCCTGAAGGTCTGAAGACTTGAGACTCAGGAAGAACTGATGCTTCAGTCTGAGTCAGAAGAGACACAAAACCCAATGTCCCAGTTCAAAGACAGTCAGACAAGAATAATCCCCTCTCATTTGGGGTAAGGTGAGCTTTTGGTTCTATTCAGGTCTTCAACTGATTGGATGAGGCCCACCCACATTGGGGAGCCTGATCTGCTCTATTCAGTCTCCAATTTAAGTGTTCATCTCATCCAAGAGCCCTCATAGAAACACCCAGAATAAAGTTTGACCAAATACCTGAGCACTCCCTGGCCCAGTCCAGTTAAGTTGACACATAAAATTAACCATTATACCCACCAAATTCATTCCTTTTTCCAAGTTTCCAATTTGGAGCTGGTCCTAATCTAACTCCTTCTCCCCACAATCTTGTAGCACATTTTAATAATTCTTCATATTTTTTCCCTTTCATAATCCAAGTTATTAACTTTATCTTTTCTTTTTTGGGGGAGGAGGGAGAGAGAGTGTGTGTGTATGTATATATGTCCCTCATATATATAGGGGGGGCGGGGCATAGAGAGGGGCAGAGAGAATTTTAAGCAAGCTCCCCACCCAGCACAGAGCCTGATGCAGGGCTTGATCTCATGACTCTGAGATCCTGAGCTGAGCCAAAATCAAGAGTTGGACACTTACCTGACTGAGCCACTGAGGTGCTCCAGTTATTATTAACTCTTTATGATCCTTGTTTTTAGAGACTTTTTTCCTTTTCATTCCAACAACCATCCCCAGTATTTAATTGCCACTACTTAGCTATAAGGTACTGTTAGATATTTTTAAAACACCTAACTATATTTTATTGTCAGACAATCCCTAAAATGCCACTTTTATCACATTTGTTCCTCTCTCAAGAGGAGGTCACTTGCTAACATAGTGAGTTTTCGACCCTGATTATACATTAGAATGAATCAGATAGGGCGCTAAAAATCAACTAACCAAACAACAAAAACACCAATACCTAAGTTCCATGGTGTGTAAGAGGGCTCTGAGAGCCTAGAGATCTAACAAAGTCCCAGTGCTGTTGATTCTGCCAGTCTATGGGCCACACTTGAATAGCCATGGCTCCCCTCTGAAATCACCTAGGGAGCTTCAGGAACTACTTAGACCCCACCCTTAGAAATGCTGATTTTAATTAGCCTGGGTATGGCTTGGGCTTCAGGATTTTTAAAAGCTCTCCAGGTGAAAGCAGTATGCTGCCAAGGTTGCAAACCAGTGTTGACCCAGATTCATCTCTGGGTCTACCTTTACTCCGCCGTGGGTCTGGATCACTCTTCTTTTTCAATTTCATTAAATCCGGTTCTATAATTTCTGTTAAGCTCTCCTCAAAAGATGCCTTCCTTCCTTAATTAACTCAGCTTGTAATAACCTTCCTCCCTTATTTTAACACAAATGTGTATAATTTACAATACAGTATCACCCTGTATTTATGAATGCCTTTCAAATTATAAGTGTATCCAAATTTCGTACCCTGAAATTTTGTAGGGCTTTGCAGTGATAGATCTTCCTAGGTACTGTGTACCACGTACCTTTTCCACTTTGGTGTCTTAAACACTGTTGGAACAATTATCCACAACTTGAAAATAAGCAAAAGGTATCACTGTGTGCTTAAACCCACCCCTAGGCTTGTTTTTCTATTGACTGGTCAGTTTTACAACTCTAGAAGGGTATAGGTTAACCTGTAAATTTTTGTCCAGTAGAGAGGCAAATAATACCTATTTATTAGAAGTGATAACCTCAGAGGTTATGGGTTATTTCCCTGTAAGACATCAGTCAATTTTGTATGTGACTCAGCAACCTTAACATTCATTTATGCAATTGGCTATGTAGGTGTCATTGGTTCCCTCATTAATTGATGAGTTGAATAAAATCTTTGAAATATGCTTTTGAACAGGAGTCATGATTTTACTCTTTTGAAAACTGCTTTAAAATGCTGAAAGGCTTCAGTAGGAGTTTAATCAATGCATGGTGAAATTAATTCAGCTGAGGAAGCAAGTCATAAAATTTCTTATTTGAAGAGACAATAGTCCTTACAAGTGTAAAACAGAATACTCGATATATCAAATAACACATGAGAAACCCTAAGTAGCAATAGTTTCAAATAGGAACAGGCCATACCGATCTGTACACTTGTAGCCATGGATTTAGGAGGACAGTCAGCAAGCAGTTCTCGGCTGTTTCCCCCCCCTGTGCATTTAATCAATGAAAATAAAGGTTGAGAGGGGATGAGGTACTAGTGGGAGGAGCCACAGCCATGAAATCAAACAAACAATTCAGATCTTGGCTCTGCCTCTAGTAGTTGTTCTCTATAAAATTGGGGTTAATAAATCCCTGTGAAAAGTGTCTAGTGCATAATGGGTGCTTAATAAATGCGAATTCTGTTCCTCATGAGCATCTCAGAGGACAAGAGAGGTGGACAACTGCAGCCTAGTGTGGAAACCTGAGTTATGGAGAAAGAGTTAAAATGACTTAATACTGTTTCTATGGGGCCATGAAAACACCATCTGCCGGCTCTAGCCTGTTAAGCTATTACAAAGCTGACATACACTAATGCTGTCCTGATAGAGAAGGAATGGCCAAGGTTTTGCTTCTTCTGTCATTATTTGACGAGCTGCCATCTCGGGACCAGTCTCCAGCTTACCCATCGCGGTAGTTGGTTGTTCAACATTTAAAGATTTATTTTGGCCCTTAAATATTTATACTCTCCTCCAACCTTTTATTGCTGTAGTTACTGCTAAAGAAAAAAACAAGACTCGGGAGGTTACTGCATGGTATATCAGCAGTTCTAGACTTTGCTATTAGATTGGGGTATGTTTTATGTTGAGTTAGACTCAGATGGCTGGATTAATATTAAACTCTCACTGTGCATGAGGAGGCTAGCTAGATGCGCCTGTGATAAAAGGGTAAGGTTTATTCCTCTTCATACCCAGCACTCAGTAAGGAAAAGACTACTTACTGTGCAATACACAATGCTGATCCAGAAGTGAATAGCAACAGATCCTGGACCTTAGTGGGGGTTTGCCTCCAATAAAGTGTGCAGCTGAAGGTTGTCCCAGTGGTAGATGGGAACTCCATGATTACTCCTGCCACTGCTCACAACACCTGTGTTTGTATCCTCAGTACCCATTAGGCATAATGATGGGCTGACTCCACATCCCTGGGACATGTGGCCTCATTTGGATGATTAAAGAGAATGAAATATATGTCTCAGACACCTGCCAACCTGCAATAATAATAGCCTGTATTTACATAATGTTTTTCTCTAAGAATCTCGAAGCCCCTTGTCATTGAAAATCTATTTATTTGATGGGGAGGGAGAGAGAATCTTATTTCCATTTCGAACAGTCTTAGAGCCGTGGTAAGGACCTAAATGGTCATTTTGGTAACCATTCCCTATGCCATAGTTTGCTGCATATTGAAATCACCTGGAGGTCTTAAAATTTTTTTTAATGTTTATTTATTTTTGAGAGAGAGAGACAGAGCATGAGTGGGAGAGGGGCAGAGAGAGTGGGAGACACAGAATCCAAAGCAGACTCCAGGCTCTGAGCTTTTAACACAGAGTCCGACACAGAGCTCAAACTCATGAGCTGTGAGATCATGACCTGAGATGAAGTCGGATGCTTAACCAACTGAGCTACCCAGGTGCCCCTGAAATCACCTGGAGGCCTTTAACAACAATGGAAGACTGACTCCCATGCACAGACATTCCCATCCGATTATTCTGGGAGATGAGCTGGGCATTAGGATTTTTAAAAGTTCCCTGGACATTGGGAGTTTTAAAAATGTTTGTTTGTTTGTTTGTTTGTTTGTTTTTGAGAGAGAGAGAGAGAGAGAGGGAGAGAGAGAGAGACCAAGAGTGAGCACAAGCAGGAAGGGGCAGAGAGAGAGAGGGAGAGAGAGAATCTCAAGCAGCATCTCTGAGCCTGGTACAGGGCTTGATCTCATGAACTGTGAGATCATGATCTGGGTCAAAATCAAGAGTTGGGTTGCCTGACCAACTGAGCCACCCAGGTGTCCCTGGACATCCCTTCAGTCATTGGGATGTGCAGGGAACTTTGGGGACCACATGGATTGAGGTGAAGCATTAATAGTAGGAAGTATCTTAAGGTATTTCAGATGGCAGAGTTGTTAAAATAATTCTTCCCCGCTGAGTTTTCCTTCCTTATTACTGATTTTCACTCCCAAAAAACCCTGCTACTAAGGAGGAGAGCCATGTGATGTATAGCCCAATGCCAGAATCCTTGGAATGACCCCTACCCCATCTCCAATCAATTTTAAGTTAGCTCAGATCACCAACTTCCTGCAGGAATTATATTTTGGTGGAATATTCAGAGAGAAGCCTAATCAACATGTAACTGTTGTTTTAAAAGAAGACAACAGCAACAGATTTATCCCTTGGGAACTCTACATATGGCTTTGAATTTGTAGACAACTTTTGGGATATAGTTTTCCCATAAACTGGGTTTTTAAGGAGGGAAAATACTGAGGGCCTTTTAATCACAGTGGGGAAAGGATTCTACAAATCACAAATGAGTATAGCAGGGGCCGATGGTGCTGAGAGGTGTTTATCATAAATCTTACTTGTCATTCACTGACTTTCATAAAGATGCTAGGCAGTACTGAGGGTTGGAAAAGCCACAGGGTGGCCAGCGTTTCCTGGGTCCCTGCATCACTGCTGGCGACTCAGACATGACTTCTAGTGTGAACCTACTTGGCTTAAAGATGTATCAACCCGATGCTATCATTTACGGATTTGTTTTGACGAAGTGGCTGTTGCCTGAGGAGGAAGAAAGACTAGCTTTTCAGATGTTGAGCTGCCTCCCCATCTAGCTGAAAAGAAGAGCAAGCAGGAATAAAAGGCAGAAGCACTATGAAACATCAGAAATACACAAAGAAGGGAGACGATTGGAGAGAAGGCAAGAAGACTTTAATGGCTTAACAGTGAGTCTATTCTTTCAGTATTTTGGGCACTAAAGAGAAAAGTCATTTCTTCCACTGCCGCTAGCAGAGGGTAAATGATGTGATGCGAAAATGCATTTAGGAAGCCTAGTTTCTTTTTGGTAACTGATTCCATAGGTCCTGGGAAGGTTCTAGAGTCTCATATCTAATTGTGTTTCTTGTGAGCAGTTTCTTCCTTTCTATGGTCCTTTTGGGGCCTCTAATTGTTGGGATAGTTTCAGTTTATTTCTGGAGGCACAAGGACCCATAGAAATTTATGATATTTGAGTAATTCTCAACAGACGTTAGGTGAGTTAATGGGAGGGTGTATTCGTTTCCAGGGCTGCCATAACCTGGGTGTGTTAAGACGCAGAAATTTATTCTCTCACAGTTCTGGCACTAGAAGTCTGAAATCAAGATGTCTGTAGAGCCATGCTCTCTCTGAAGGCTCTAGGAATCTTTCCATGCCCCTTCCTAGTTACTGGTGGTTCCTAGAAATCTTGCCATTCCTTGGCAAATGATATAGGTGTATCATTTCAATCTCTGACTCCATTATAACATCACCTTCCTTGTGTATTTCCCTTTGTCTTCTCTTCTTCCTATAAGGACACCAGTCATTGGATTGAAGGTCCAGCCTAAATTCAGGATGATTTTATCTTGAGATCCTTGGCTAATTTAATCTGCAAAGATGAGATCATGTTCAGAGGTTCCAAGGGAACATGAATTTTGGGGGGAGGGGACACTATTTGACCCCTATAAAGGAATGAGAGAAACACAAAACAAAAAACAGATTGATGGACATAGTGAGAACAAGGCTTAGACCAGTGATTTGTGACATTGGTTGTTCATTAACAGCCCTGGGTGAGAATGGGAGCTTTAGATCATCTCTGTTCTGGCCTCATCCCAGATATTCTGAGTTAATCAATCTGGAGTGGCACTTGGATCAGTATAAAAAAATCTCACTTAGGGTTTGGGCACATAAGGTATATGGATGAAGAGGACTGGTATAAAGTAATAGGAAGAAATGAGGAGTCTGGGGGCCAGGGAGCTTGGATGCAGCATTGTAAAGAATTCAGATTTGATGTGGCAATGTCTCCCAAACAAAATGGGCTTGCGGGCCTTGAAAGGCTGTCATCTTGAGATGCCAGGTACAAACTCTTAGAAATTCTTCTATTGTATCTTAGAGCTAGAAGAATAGTAACTTAGTCCAAAAGTGTGTATGGCAATAATGACACAGAGTGTTTGGGATAAATCTGACTTGGAAAATCCAGAATATGGAATTGCCTTCCTAAGAGGACATTGGAGGGAGGGGCCAAGATGGCGGAGCATCATGGAAGTTCTCAGCTTTTCTTGTCCCTGAAATGCCGCTAGATCAGCACCAAACCATTTTGCTCACCTAGAACATTGATCTGAGGATTAACACAACAACCTGCATAGCTTGAGCCACAGAGTTCAGCAGGTACACAGCACAGAGAGGTGAACTGGGGGAGAGAGAAGCCGTGGAGGATAGGGAGGTGTTTTTGCGGAGAGAGGACAGAGAAAGGGGGCAGAGTCCAGGAAAAGCACTCCCCTGGAAAGTAGCTGGAGAGGAAGAGTGGGAACACCCACAAGTGACTGAACAAGAAAGGGAGGAAGGAGAAAGGAGAGGGCTTCAATATGACTAGGACTGTATAAGCAGGGGAGAGCAGAGTCAGAAATCCCACAGCTCAATACCTGGTGGTGCTCTGGTGGGAAGGCAAATCCCTAGGAGCAGGCAGTGAGGTCCAAGGGGGTCCGTGAAATATACAGGGAGAGGCAGTTCGCCTGCTAGGAGGACATTTGGTAGAGACTGTAGAACCTCCCCACAGGCGAAGGTCCCAGAGGACCCTGGAGGGGACCAACTGCTGGTATGGGAACAAAAATGCCAGGGGATGATGAAACTCCCCCAGAGAGCTGGAGCAGGTCTAAGCGTTAGGGCTCTTAGAAGTGAGATGTTTGGAAACACATATGAGATGTAACTCAGGAAGGGGGTGCTGCCTGGTGGGTTGATGGCTTGGATGTGGACAGTGTAGAAGTGGGGAGTGGATAGAAGCCTGAAGCAATGGAGGGGTGCTTGACTGCAGGTTGGTGAGAGGGCGGGTTCCCAGTTCCAGAGACTGGGAAGCTGAGTGGTGCCATTTTCACCTCTGACCATACACCACACGGATCCACCCCAGTCAGCTAAGCACTGCCACCTAGTGGATAACTAAGCCATTACACCAAGTCCTGCCCAACTGCACCAACCAAGCTCAAGGCTTAGAGAACACCACAAGTCTCTACTCCTGCTTAGTGTATGGACTATAAAGTGCTTCGTAGACTTCCAGGGGTAACTGGGTATATATTCATTCTGCTTACTGGTCCATCCATTCGTTTCTTTTCTTTTCCTTGGATACAGAAAGAGAAAATTTTTATTTTTCGTTTTTTTAATTTTTAAAAATGTTTTTGTGAAATTTTTTATTCTGTTTTACTTTATTGCGTTTTAGTCTATTTTATTGTATACATCTTTTTAAATTTTTAAATGTTTTCTTTTTTCCTTTTTTCTTTTCCTTTCTTTTCCTTCCCCCCTCAGTTCGATCAAGCTTCTTCCAACAGCCAGACCAAAACACACCTAGGGTCTAGCTTCCTTTATTTGATCTTTTTGTGTTGTTTTTAATTTTTTAATTTTAATTTTCTATTTTATTAATCCTTTTTCTTCCTCCAAAATGATAAAATGAAGGAATTCACCCCAAAAGAAAGAACAGAAAGAAATGACAGCCATGGGCTTAAGTCAGTACAGATATAAGCAAGATGTCTAAACTAGAATTTAGAATCATGATAGTAAGAATACTAGCTGGGGTTGAAAAAAGCATAGAATCCCTTTCTGTGGAGATAAAAGAACTAAGAGGACATTATCAGTGAATGTTACTACCCAAGATCCAGGTCCTGTTTCAAGTCTCCTTTGCCGTATTTTACATATTCTTGACTCTGGAGTGATTCTGCCATATTATAGGCTTCTGTTATGGGTCCACTTGGCAATGATTCAGGACACTTTTCTGACAATCAAGTGTCTATATCTAAAAGCTAACTCACTCCCCAGTATTCATTTGTAATGGTGAAATCTGGATCTGTGGCCAGGCTTGTCACTCAGTAGTTGTGTGACCTTGATTACTTATCCAAGGTTACTTATCTTTGTTTTATAAGTGAAATTATTAATATTGATCTTACCAAATTATTGTTAGGATTAGTTTGTTACAAGGCCTAAAAAATGTTAGTTCTCTTTCTCTGTGTCTGGTCCATTTCAGATGATGACTTTTTTTCAAGATTGAAACACTATCAATATGTACTATTGTTGTTTTTCTTTTGAAGAGCTATGTAATTATGATAGTTCTAATAGCTGACATTTTCTTTTTTTAATGTTTATATATTTTTGAGAGAGGGAGAGAGAGACAGTGTGAGCATGGGAGGGGCCGAGAGAGAGAGGGAGACAGGCTCCAAGCTGTCAGCACAGAGCCTGACATTGGGCTTGAACCCACGGACAGCTAAATCATGACCTGAGCTGAAATTGGACTGAGCCAAAGTAAGATGCTTAACTGACAGAGCCACCCAGATGCCCCCTAATAGCTAACATTTCTGAGTGCTTTATACATGCTGAAATCCTCAAAGCATTTGGCGCATATGATTTCACAGTCCCATTTCCTCATTTGTAAAGAGGAATAAATAACATGCATTACATAATACACAAATATATCTTTATATATATAAATTATACCCATGCACACACATATATAAATTATACATGTTGTTTATCTCTCCTTACAAATGAGGAAATTGCAGCTCAGAAACGGGAAGAAATTCAGCTAAGGGCACACAGCAATATTGACTCCAGAAATTGCATTATCCACTATCCAGTTTTCCCAACTCATTTGTGGACTATGAAAGGACAGGGGCCTGTGTCAGGTGTGACCAATGACCTCTTGGACATCTTTCAGAAAGTTCTTGTAAATACTGGGGGAGGAGGGGAATCCTGTCTTCTAAAGGCCCAAATCTAGATTACTCAGCATCCTCATGGGTGCTTAGTAGGTCTCTGTACTCATGCATATGGTGCCAATATTCTCCTTTTATAGGGTGAATTATCAATAGTGATAGCTAATTAAAAGGACCCAAACAGGAGTATTGCATTAGTGTTTTGGGAACAACTGCAATAGTTGCCTCATTATTTCAAATACATTTTTAGGCAATGGAAACAATGAGGCCATGGGGATCTATAGATCCATAAAGTTGGCAAACAATTAAGAAGAGGGTATGAGAAAAAGGGCACCACCTTTTAGTGGATAAAGGAAATCAGTTTTTTATTTTGGCATAATGTTTCAGCACCTGGGTGTTGATCATTAAAGTGATACTTTTTTTGTAGTCGTGTATAATAAAAATACCCAGATTGTTCCTGAAACATGCAAGGTGCTCAGAGAAGAGGTCTATATCTCTGAGTTGATTGAAAGGAAAACCTTGAAGGACGTTTAGCATACCTCTTAACTTAAACCTCTTAACTCTTAACTTAAAATAAATATATACTTACGTTCAACCAAGATGTTGGGGGCAAGGACCCCAAACAGAGAACAAATAGTAAATAAACCCAGTTGTATTACAACTGAAAATACTGAAGGCGTTGTGGAAATAAGAACTAACCTAGGTAACTTTGGAAAATGATATTTTGGTTGGATGCTGTAAGGCTAAATGTGAAAAGAATCAGATACAAGTACTGTACTTTAGCTAATAAATCTTTTTGTCACAGGAGTATGGTTTAGAAGTTCTGTAACTAAATGCTTTATGTTTATATTGCAATGGAGCAAATAAGTGAGCGTATTGTTAATAGTGAAGGCCAGGCTTGTCACTATTGGGATAAGAAGAGGGGAAGACTGGAGTCAGTCTTGTGGTATTGAATTGGAATTGGAAGTATTTGTATAAACTTATGTTTTTAAAATATGTATACTGAAAAATTGATAAAGAAATACATATGAATGGAAGTATAAGCATGGGTTTGTATACAAACTAGTATTTCCCAAATACGTGTACTTAGAGGGCCACAGAACTATGACACTCCAATAGCAATGAGCATTTATGGAGCCTAGATCATGTTTCCAAATCTCATTTTTTTAATTCTTTATTTTCTTTTAGAGAGACAGAGTGAGCAAGAGAGAGAGAGAGACTGAGAGAGAGAGAGAGAGAGCGCGTGCACATGAGCAGGGGAGAGGAAGAGACAGAGAATCCCAAGCAGGCTCCACACTCAGCATGGAGCCTGATGCAACACCTAATCTCATAACCCTGGGATCATGACATGAGCTGAAATCAAGACTTGGATGCTCAACTGACTGAGCCACTCAGGTGCCCCTTTAAATCTCATTTTTTATTAAAAAAAAATCAGGGCTTCTTTAGGGAGAAATTGCTGACTCCAGGGCTGGGGAAAGGAAATATAAGATGAGCCCAGGACATCTGATAATATCAGAAAGTAAAGAAGTTCTAAAAAAAATTTTTTAAACATGAGGCCATACCAAAAACAGAAGCACAGTTAATGGAACTCCCAATGACTAAAGTGGTCAATTTAAGAAACATTACTAAGTAACAATAATATTAAAAATAAATATCCATGGGTTTATCCTGATGTAAATAATCAAAGAAATCAGTAAATGGATGAAGAGACAGCTCTTCTTTACAGAAGAATTCCAACTGATATATGGAGAAGGAATGTGGGAAATAGTAAATCACCGCCAGGAAACACCACAGCAATAATTGTTGCAAAGAAGATCCATGGATTGATGCTAAAATCAGCGAGCAAACATTTGAGGTGAAATAGTGTATTAATATCTGTCCCAAGAGAAATCCAACAGACATTGCCTTATAATTATGTGATCAAAGTTAATATCATGAGTTATAAGGCATGTTGATATTATGTTCCTCTTGATAAGATGTCCTGAGAAAGACACAGCATTGCTTTTGCGGTATTCTGTAATATGCCTAAAATATTTAACCTCAAATGGATTATCAGGACATAATAGACAAGCCCAAATTGGTAGATATTCTACCACATAACTCACTAAAAGTATCAGCATCATAAAAGACAAGGGCAAACTGAGGAACTGTCTTTGACTGGAAGCTAAAGAGACACAACATTGAATTCTGTGTGAGGCACAGGAATAGATAAAAGGCAGTAGGAGAAAAAAAGGTGAAATTTGAATAAGATCTGTAGNAACTAATTTGACAATAAACTATTTGTAAAAAATAAAAAAATAAAAAAAAATAAAAAAATAAAATGCATTAGTTCTCCATCTTCCCTTGGCCAGAAATGTTGTCTCTGTTTTACGGCTCTTCTCAAAGAATCTTTCTTTACTTAGTCATCTAACATTTTATTTCTATCTTTCTTGTGGTTCATTAGGATATGTGTAAATGTGCATATATGTTTATGTGTGTGTGTTAGACTCAATCCTCTTTTACACTGTAAGTTCTTCGAGGCACCATTTTGATTTCTTATCTGCTCGTCCAGTGCCTGCCACATAGTAAATGCTAAGCTATAAACCCTATGATGGAATGGAGACCATGTTTATGTTGTTTAGTCTTAGTTCTTCTGAGCCTACTCTTATGTTTGGCATATAGTACATATTCAGTAAATATGGGATTGGATAAAAATGAAGTAGGCAGTAGGCAGAGGTTTTTAATGTTGAATAATTTTGGTCACCATTTCATTGTCTTTCCATCTGTAATTTGTGATTATTTAAATCTATTTTTAAGTATTGGACCAGATAGCTGCCCTTCCTGTCTAAAGAGCTACATCTGAGTACCTTTGTGGGTGACTTCTACTTCCTGGTCAACTTAAATTCCTATCACACCTTCAGTCTTAGCGTGCGTTTCAGATTCCTATTCATCAGATTATTTCCAAATTCCCAAACAAACTCTGCACTCTACTTCCATGAGCTTTTGCCTGTGCTGTATTTTCTGTCTGAAATATCATCTCTCCCATTCTCAATGATTACCTTCCAGTCACCTTCATGGGCAAGACACCTTGGTGAATCCCTGATCACCTTCTATTCTTTCGTGTTCTCCTGCAGCAAATTTTGAGTATCTTTATCCAGTCTTTATTTCATTCTTACTTAATAACAAGTTATTTATTTATTTATATCTCTTTTAGACTAGAGGTTCTCAATCTCCATTGTGTAAAAGAATTATGCAGTTTGTTAAAAATGCAGATTCCTGAAAAACAGTCCCCTGTGCTCATCACCATCATAGTGCTGCTCCAGATGCAATTCAGGGGTTAACAGTGGCGATGCCTAGGACCCATTTCAAGCATATGAAAAGAGCATCTCTGACCAGAGGATCTTCATTTGCAGTAAGTATCTTTGAATTGCACTTAGAGCAATACAAGGTCAGTGATGAGCACGTTGAGTCTCCAGAACCTCATAAAGTGTGGCTCTCATGGGCCTATGATCAATGAAGGGGACAAATAAGAATGTCTGTAAGTCAAGCAGTAAAATTATGCCTCAGGCATTTGCTGTGTGGAAAGAGATTTCTAACCACTTGAGGAGAGGAGGGCAGTCACTCACTGCAGAAAGTGGAGACAGGCCCCAAGCCCAGTGAACTGCAGGCCCACTTCATCAGCAGAACACTCTGTGCTGTTCCTGTGCTCATCTAACTTGAAGAAGAAGAGGACCAGTCCAGGTCACGCGGTTAACGGGAAGGCTAATATAGGCAGCAGTAATTGATGATTTACTAGATCAAAGCCCTTTAAGCCAGGCAATAGAGATGACCCTTGCTTATTGATTATCATCCAATAGCTTTAAATTATCCTCAGTGTCCTAGGAGATGCATGGAAAGGGGCTGGTAAAGAAAGGGGCCTAAAGAAAAGTCAATAAGTCATCCCCCGACAAGTTAAAGGCATGAAGCTCAGCGTGCACATTCCTTTCAAGTGCACTTACAAGAAGGAGAGAAGAAATGAAATAGGCTTCTAATTATTTAAATTGGACCCACACTGTCTGCTGAGCAATGCCTTAGCTAGCATTCTTCTTCCCTGCGAGCTGTCCGTTAGGCCAGGAGAAGGAGATTAAACATGTCAGCGATAGGTGTGGAAATAATTGGGGGCAGTAATTGGGAGAAATCCGGGCACCTTGGTTGTGACTGCTGTCTGGTTTTCCCTTTCAAAATCTAAATTCACATTAACATGTTGATGGCCTCATCCAAATTGGGTAGAATTTATTAACAATAAAAGGAATTACAAAAATGGCTTGCATTTAGATAATCAGATAACAAGCTACAACCTTGATTCTAGAGAGGCTTTACAAAGTGGATAACGTAGTCCTGTTTCCATAAAAAAATTCCTCATNGTCTTGGAGCCAGTGTCTGGTTTTCCAGCCTGAGAGTGTCGATTTCCCACCACAGCTGGAGTTACCGGGTAGCAACAGATACACTTGTCATTTGTTTGAGAATGGTGCACTTTCTATTGAGTAGATATTCAGCAGAAGTTAATTTAATCTGAATATTTCCCTATATAGAATTCTGAAGAAAGTATCATTCCTCTTCATGGCTCCCAACCTAGTTGTTTTTAAAAAACGATGCATATAGTTCTTTGAGCTCATTTTTAATGGCTCAGAATTCTCTTCTGAAATTTCCTCCCAGGAAGGGAATTGATACCAATGATATTTGCACATTTTAAGTGTTTTATTTTGTTTTATTAATTTTTTTTTTAAATGTTTTATTTATTTCTAGGAGAGAGAGAGAGAGACAGCGTGAGCAGGGGAGGGTCAGAGAGAGAGGGAGTCACAGACTGAAACAGGCTCCAGGCTCTGAGCTGGCAGTCAGCACAGAGCCCGACGCGGGGCTCGAACCCACGAACCGCGAGATCATGACCCGAGCGAAAGTCGGACGCTTAACCAACTAAGCCACCCGGGCGCCCCTTGTTTTATTAATTTTTTAAATGTTAAGTTATTTTTGAGAGGGAGAGAGAGAGAACAGGGGAGGGCCAGACACAGAATCCAAAACTGGCTCCAGGCTCTGAGCTGTCAGCACAGAGTCCAACGTGGGGTTCAAACCCATGAACCTTGGGATCATGACCTGAGCTGAAGTCAGACACTTAACTGACTGAGCCACCCAGGCACCCCACATTTTAAGTATTTTAAATTACATTTAATGTGAATGAAAACATCTATCTTGTGTCATAGAAATTCTAAGCATTAGGATTTAGAAAGAGGTATTATTTGGGGAATTGGGAGGCACTTTCTAGTTAAATGTATATGAAGGATGGATTAGCCCATTGCTCTATGGGCAGGATACCCTTCCTTGCCTCTTTGGGGAAGACATGAAAGGAATGTTTTGACCCCTTGCTAATTATGATGCTATTTTACATCAGCCTAGTAGTTTCCAATTTCAATCTGAGTTTGCACTGATGATCTCATTAGAGCCTTCCATCAGTCCTAGTAAGGAAGTGAGGGCACATGTTTTCAGTCTTGTTTGGCTGAGGAGGAAATGAGGCCCAGAGAAGTTGTGATTGATCAAAAGTCTAATTGTGGCACTGGGTCTACAATCTTTTTAATCAAAGACAGGAGGTCTGCCCTCTTCTCCCTTCCTCTTTCCCTCCCTGCGGGCATGAAACTTTGTGCCACCTGCTGTGTAGACACCCAGGAATTTCCATGAGCTTCCCTGGAACCTGGCACATAAAGCAGGTTTCCTGATTCCAAAAGACCTACAGTGAAGTAAGAAGGGACACACCAAAAGCTAAGGGCACCAAATTAAGGGCACAAAAGTGTTAGAGAGGCTGTGGCATAAACATTTATGGAGTGTCACAGGAGAAGAGAGGTAGCATGGGTCACTTGTATTTGGGACTGTGGGTAGGGAGTGGTAATGTACTAGAAAATGCTTCATGAGACAGCAGGGTTCTAGCAAAGTCTGCAGGAAGAGTAGGAACAAGACAGACTTGAAATTAGCCTTTTGCAAAGTGTATTTCCAAGAGAAGCTCCGCAGAAAGGGTTCGACTGCCAGGTAACTTTGTGAACGATAAGCATGCACTGCATTGGAAGTTCACAATTCTTATTAGGATATTGAGGACCTAGAAGCCCTTCCAAAAGAAACCTGCTTAACTTTGTACCTTCCAGCCAAAGTGTGGGATTATAGAGCTTTCAAAAAATGTTTTTAGAGAAAAATTAACAACGTTTGGTTAGTGCTAACTTTGATCCACTGGCATGCAGATCTGGCCGCACGATGTGCAAAGCTGAGGATCCGTGGAGACCAGCCCTCTCGGGTGGCAATAAGCCCTGAGCCAGATAAACTGGAACACCAAAAATGTGCCTGTCTTATAGAAAATGGTGGGCTGTCCCTGAGGGAAATAGCAGAGGAAGAAGGAAGCCAGAGGGGCATCCTGATTTTTATTTCTTCCATCTGGCAGCGTCGTTAACTCAGGACCATTCCTCATATGGAATCATGCCCCTGGAATGGTGACAGAGAGGTTACTGGGGAAGAAGTGGTGGAGGGCTTGATCAAGGGCAAAGGCTACTTATCCTGGGGGATGAACATCTCCTTTTCCTTTTAGATAATGCTCTCAGCCTTTCTCCTCTTGGGAGAGACTTGGTTGGATAACCTGGGGATTGTTGCCCACTGTCTTCTAGGAGAGCACATTTCAGTTTTGTCTGTCTCCTCCTCTTCACCTTGTTGACTCATTCAGACTCTATTTGAGGCTTTCCTTCCCCACCATACCTGAAACAGACCATCGTCTCTCATTGTGCTGTGAGTCTGTATTTTCTTTTAAGATTCTCTGACATGAATAGGTTACTTCCACCAGGGAGGAAACTTGCCTGACCTCTGAGCATAGGACAGTGCTTTGCACATAGTAGTGCCTCAATATTTATTGAGTAAAAATGTGAATGCTGTCATTTTTATTAAAAAAGTGATACACAGATATCTGACTCTTATTCGGTAAATGAGCAGATACAGGAGAAGGGGCAAACTGGAAGAAAAGTCACCTTGATTGGGCTAAACCATTGTGTTATAGGCTTTTCCTAAAATACCTCATTTAGGGCTCTTGAATGGCCATTATTCTAGCATCATCACATTTTGCATATGAAAAAACAGAAGGTCAGAGTGGTTTCACTTGCCCTAGGCTACCTGGGCAGAAAGCACAGAGTGGGAGGTGCTTCTGGTGTTTCTGAATCTGCAAGGCTTTGATTAGGCTGCTATTGGGAAATCTGTTGAGGCTCTTGTCACTGATTGGTGTTAGATTCTCCTTATTTAACATTGGACTCTGGAGGAAGCCACGGGTTTCTACTAATTTCTTCATTCTATTTATATGCCTCCATTAAGATTTCCCATAAGCTTGGCAATATCAGATTACACGGAGGGATTTTTCCGAGGGCTGACGATGACACAAAGCAACTTCATTTAATACCATTCCTCTTCCACACTGGATCTATTTGGGTAAAATGTATGAATTTAAATTTAAGATGGATCCATCCCCTTTTGGAATATTTGTCATTCACTAGATGGCACTGTTGTATTAACTTTTTCTATTTTCTTGTCCCATGTTAACTTCAAGGGGTGTATACTAGAACTGTTGGACTATCCAGAGTTTCCAGATGTAGGTAGAAGGGCAGGGTGGAGACAAGCAGATATTTCCCATACGTTTCATTAGTATGGATCCTAAATCCCCATTTTGAATTTAGGACTAGCAAAATTGTAGTTTTTTGGCAACACAGTAAGAGCTGGATCCAATGACAGACTGAAAAGTAATGCCTTGATGGGTGTCGTACGGTCTCACTGGGTTATGAGAGCTCTGTAGTGGCACCGATGGAGACAGTTTCTGACATATGCTAGAGACAGAGGCAGAGAAGTATAAACAAGCCTGAGTACCTAGTAGATGCTTTCACCAACCTAGAGAGTGAATTGTCACTTGAAGCTAACTGAATTTATCTCCTCCCTTGGAAACCAGATTCCATTGTAACTTCTCTGTTCCTGCCAGTTGCGCCATCATGCCCCAGTCACCTAGAAAAATGTAGTTCATGAATGACTCCTTTCCCTTCTCCTTTTTTCAGTACCCCACATTGTTTATTCTCCAGTCTTTCTCCCTGCCATTGTTTGCTTTCCATTCCCACCATCATGAATCATAGTTGGGATCCTTTTCTTTGACCTCCATTTCATAGTCATCCTTCACCGGAGTTCCCTGAATTTCCTTCCTCTACAGAGCTTGTGGTCTCTGATGGGAACATGCTTCATAATGTGTTTCGTGTTCATGTGAATGAGACTTCTTAGCCTGGCATCTAGAACCTCCCTCAATCCGATTACAATTGACTTTTCCGTTTCATCTCCAGTTCTCCTAATTAAAATTTAAAAAGTGAATGGAAAGCATATAACACATTGTATTACATGTAGTAGGTACCAAGGAATAGGTAGCTGCTGCTACACCAATGGCATCTGTTTAGGACTTTTTCTCTGCTAGGGAGAGGGACACTCATTTTGCAGAGCCTCCACTAGATTCCAGGTGAGGAGGGAGGCATGCTGCCTCCATTATTATCTCTGCCTACCATAACACATGCCCACCCTTGCAATCTGGTGAGTGGGTCCACGTCCTGCTTTCTTTTGACTGCAAGTCTCTCCATGGTTTGAAGAGTCCTTGGGCTAAGTGTTCCTGCCCATCCTGAGCCTGCTCCCGCCCTGTGTCATCGGCACCCTAGAATTCCTTGCTCAAGCCTCCCTGAGTCTACTTTCAGGGTCTGCAAGGGTATCTTCTAGTCTTTCCTCCCAAGGTGAGACTGTGTTGCCTGCTGGCCCAAAGGGTGACTGAGGGCCAGTTGTTTGCAGCAGGGAGACATATGTGGACTGGGCTTGGATGGGAGTGGCCTATCGCAGGTGTGTGAGGCCCCAGGCGGTATAAGATGGAGCTGGGGCTACAGGGAGAAGCGGGACCTTCTCTCCTTGTACTGTATGGTGGGGTTGGTTACCTGTAAGAACCCCGTGGGTTGAAGGTTAACTTCCCTGCTCTATAGAGGAAACTGAGGCTCAGAGAGATTAATTACAGTGTTTCATGATTTGAATATACCCTTTTTCTTACATTTTAGTACTTCTGAAGTCAGGATGTTATCTTACAAGCCATGACCTCTGCCTTGTGTTTACTCGACGTTGTTTCTTTGTTAGCTCCCCAGTAAATAGTGGTGTATCCTAAATTGATAGTATCCTAGATTTGACAAAAAAAATGGGATCTTGACAGGTTCATGCAAGTCAGTGGTGGAGCTGGGATTCAAACTCTTGTCAATCTGACACCAATGCTTATGGCCTTACCCACCTGCCAGAGCACATCTTCCTGAGAAAACTCACCTGTCTTTCTATTGTCCCATCTATGTGTCCTCACCACTTTGATATATTGTTGACCCTTGAACAACATAGGTTTGAATTGTTCATGTCCAGTTAATCCACGGATTTTTTTTGATAAACACTAAATATAGTACTGCAAATGTATATTCTCTTAAGTTTTCTTTCTTTCTTTCTTTCTTTCTTTCTTTCTTTCTTTCTTTCTTTCTTTCTTTCTTCCTTTCTTTCTTTCTTTCTTTCTTTCAAGCTTATTATTTATTTTGAGAGAGAGAGAGAGCGCATGAGCAGAGGAGGAGCAGGTGGGGGGTTGGGGGGGAGAGAATCCTAAGCAGGCTCTGCACGGTTAGTGCAGAGGCTGACATGGGGCTTGAACCCATGAACTGTGAGATTATGATTCTGAACTGAAGAGTTGGGTGATTAACTGACTGAGCCACCCAGGTTCCCCTCTTTCTTAAAATTTTTTAATAACATTTTCTTTCCTTTAGCTTCCTTTATGGTAAGAATATAGTATTAATACATATAACATATAAAATATGTGTTAATCAACTGTTTGTGTTATTGGTAAGGTTTCCAGTCAGTAGTAGGCTATTTTAGTAGTTAGGTTTTGGGGAGTCAAAAGCTGTATATGGAGTTTTGACTCTGTGGAGAGTCAACACCCCTAACTCCTGTTTGGTTCAAGGGTCAACTGTAGTTGGAAGGATGCTACAGAGCACATGCTTACAAGTTGGATTAAAAATATGTCCTGTTGGTTTGAATGATGTATTTTCTGATTCTTCATTGTGAGCTCCCAGGAAACAGAGGTCCATAGGGTTTCTAAATGTTTGTATACTGTGCATAGTGATCAAAGGAGGGAATTCTCAAGTCAAGACTGGATTTGATTTTCCTCTCTGTTTCTGACCAGCATAGTGTGATGCCTTACCTTCCTTGTTTCACAGTTTTCTTATCTGTGAAATGGGCCTAATAGTACCTATCTCAGAGATCTGTGGTGAGATGTAAAAGCACTTGGCAAAGGGCACCTGGGTGCCTTAGTTGGTTGAGCATCTGCCTTTGGTTCCTGTCATGATTTCACTGCTCATGAGTTTGAGCCTTGTGTCAGGCTCTGTGCTGACAGCTCAGAGTCTGGAGCCTGCTTCAGATTCTATGTCTCAGCTCTCTCTCTGCCTCTCTCCCCCTTGTGCTCTCTCTTTCTCTCAAAAATAAAATAAAATAAAATAAAATAAATTAAAATAACTTGGCAAATGATTGATTCTCATTGCTCATTAGAGTCCTTCAGTTGAGTGCCCTTAGCACAATGAAAGCTAAATAAAGGAATAAATTAATACCTCAAGCTCCCCATGAACTTGTGTCCGACTTCTCTGAACCTGTACCCCATCCAAGTATTCAGTCAGTCATTCATTAAACAAATTTTTGTTAACCATCTACTACATATGAGGCATTGTGCTAGGCTATGGGATAGAATAGTGAGTAAGAGAGTCAGGGTTTCTGGACTCATTACAAAGTGACATAGTGGCTGGAAAGGAAACAAAGAGGGGAGCTGAGACAGAGGAGAATACAGAAGTGAGGTCAGGGACTCAGGGAAAAGCTGGCTGAGGAAGTTGTGTTTGAATTGAGTTGTGAAGAATGAGAACAAAACGTTTGTGTAGCATGAGGAGTGAATTAGTCTAGATTCTCCAGAGACACTGAATATATACATATACACTTGTACATAACAAGAGTTACCATAAGGAACTGGCTCCCATGAATATGGAGGCCAGAAATCCCAAGATCTGCAATCGGCAAGCCCCAGAAGACCCAATGGTGTAAGTTCTAGTCTGAATCCAAGTCTGAAGGCAATGGAAGATCAATGTTCCAGCTCAAAGACAGGTAGAGAAAAATAATTTTCTTATTCCAGCTTTGTGTTCTATTCAGGCCTTCAGTGGATTAGATGAGACCCACCCACACTTGAAGAATAATATGGTTTTCTCAGTCCTACTGATCCAAATGTTAATCTCACTGAGAAAGACTCTCAGTGGATATACCAAGAAATAATGTTTAACCAAATACTTGTACACCCCGTGGTCCAGTCAAGTTGACACATAAAATTAACCATCACAGAGGAAGTATTTTAATCCCTGAAGTTGGACCTTAGATTTTCTGATATGAATGTTCCTAGAAGTCTCACTGTTGGTTGATTTATGGAGGGCAGCCCTTATTTAGGAAAGTATATATCCTCTGACTCCCTTTGCCACAATCCACCCACCCTAGAGAAAAGGTACAGAAAATGTAGTGACCTTATCTCATTAATCTGCTGGCCTCTGTGGTCTATGGTAGAGATATTCAAGACTGCCTATTTCACTGTGGCCAGACTTTTCCCACTTTTAATTTAAAAAGTGAGTCTCTTTTAAATTTATGTGTTTGAGATCTTTCATCAGGATTTCTCAGCCTTGGTGCTATAGATATTTTGGGTTTAGATAATCCTTTGTTTTGGGGGGAGTGTCTTATGCCTTATACATGTTTAGCAGCACCCCTTGACTCAACCCACTGGAAGCCTGTGGCAGCCCCCACCTCCTCCAAGTTGTGACAACCAAAAATGTCCCCAGTCATTACCAAATATCTGATGGGGGGTAAGATCTCCCAGGTTGAAACCACTGCTCTAGTCTCCATGGAGATTTGCCACGTGCAGTCTGTACTTGGGGACACTTTTCCCCAGGACAGGGAGAGTAACCTTCATTGACCTGACCACGGGACTCAGGAGTGCAGAGTCTTCCTATCTCTGGAGTTTCCAGTAAGAGGATTAGACTGCCAAGGTGATTGGACTGCATTTATACTGAGTCGAGCTGCCAACATCTGTTTGTGGTAATTGAGGACAGCTGTGCTGCTGCCTTGGCTGAAAGCTCCACCACCCTCCCCTGCCCCTCCCGGGCATTTCAGCTGGCCCTGGCTATCTTGTCACATCAGCTTCTCGCAGGAAGATGCTGGCAAGGTCAGGGCGTTTGCTGAGAATGGTATCAACCCAGATGGCATCTTAGGTGTGACTGTGTTGATGGGGTTGCAAGAGCAATGTTCGCTCTGGTAAACTGCCTCTAAGATCTAGAAAAATACATGCATGTGGTATACAAAAGCAAATCACAGCCAATAATAGTAACCGCAACATGTATATTCATCCCACATGCCCTAGGTCCTGTTTGAAAAACTTTACTTGTATTATTGTCTTTATTCTTCATAGCAGCTCTCTGACATAGGTACTATATCATTCACATGTTGTGGCTGAGATACAGATAAGAAGAAGTGGAATTAGGATTACACCAAGCAATTGATTCCAGAGTTAACGCTGTGTCCAGGCAATGTGGATTCAATTTTCCAAATTCTATTTTAACTCTATTAAATTGTATACACACGTTTATATTCATAACTAACAAAAGTCTGGAAGCAGACATACCAAAATATTAACAGTTGGTCTCTCTCTGGGTGGCTGCCTAAGGGGTGATTCTTTCTTTTTGGTCTTCTTCAAACTTTTAAATATTTTTTGAGTTTTCTACATTAAGTATCATTTTTTTTTTTACTGGAAGTTATATAGAAGTTCTTTAAAAATATATACGGGAAAGATGATGGAAAGAGGAGCAGTGAGCTAAAAGGATATTTTAGAAGCTGAGTCCTCCCTGGAGGAGTGTGTCCTGTGGGAGAAGGGGGCAAGTTGATCACCCTGGGTGCTGATTTCTTCATGGACGTGCTAAATAACCGCTCTTTCGCTGAATGCACATTGAATCACATTACATCTTAGCTAACGCATTCTGGACTTTTTGGTGGGACTCTAGAATTTCTCTGAATCAACTCCGTCCCTCCCCACCCCCACCCCCAGTCTCACTTGCTATTGCGGGGGCATTTTTCTGAGGGCAGCCTCTGGCAGTCTGTGTTCAGCTGTGCACTCCTCCCCATGGCACTCCTCCATGACCGAAGGCTAGACTGATGGCTGCTTTGTAGACTCTGATCATGTGAGGGCAGTGAGGATCTGCCCTCAAGCATGGCTCTTTAGGGAAGTGTGATGATTTTCCTTCCCTTCCCTTCCCTTCCCTTCCCTTCCCTTCCCTTCCCTTCCCTTCCCTTCCCTTCCTTTCTGTTTTGAGAGGGAGAGGGTGAGCCTGTGCAAGTGAGTGAGGGGCAGAGAGAGATAGAGAATCCCAAGAGGGGCAGAGAGAGAGAAATGGGGCTCATGCTTACCCAATGCTGGCCTTGAGCTCACCAGATGTGGGATTCGAACTCATGAACCATGAGATCATGACCTGAACCCGTCAGATGCTTAACAGCTGAGCCACCCAGGTGCCCAAAGCGTGATGATTTTTCTTGCAGCCAAGTCACGGCTGCAGCTGCCACCACTCCTACCTTCTTTCTCCGTATGCAGACCATCTCCCACACCCACACAGCTTGCCTGGGAGTTTGGACCAGTGTGTGGGACCACCCAGAAAACACGCCCACCCAGATCACACTTCTGCCGATCATTCTTCTGGAGAGAAGCTGCCTTGGGTGTGACAGTAGCACACTAGTTTGCTTAAAATCTGCACACTATTCTCTAGAAACCGCACCACTTATAGAGTGATTTGACACAGAGTTGGCTTTGCATAGAATAGCCTGTGCATGGCAGGCAGTCCTACCCAGCCTTGTCCTGCTGGGGGTGGTGAAGTCTTCCAGTAAATACCAATTTGGCTTGGACATAATGCCAGTGGAGGCATGAGAGTCCATCTCCTCTGCCATGACCATCCTATCTCCTTCAAAGGGATAGGAAAGAAGAAAGGTACATTTGACATATGACAGGCAGGAGTGATCAGGGAAGCAGAAAGCTGCTAGGAGGCAGTAATATTTTTCACATTATCCCCATTTACAGAAAACCCCAGCAGAGCCCCCAGTGGCTCTAGGTTGAGGCTGTGACTTTAAACTCAGCCAACCCACCATGTCCATCACTGGTGCTGGCAAGCTAAAACCATCAGCCTCATTCTTGGTGATTTGCTTGGATTTCCTGTGTTAGTCTCTGCCTTTGATCTTCCCTGAACTGCCACAGACACAGCTCTACACATGTGCACATACACACGTTCAAAGCTCTGTCTTTCTTCTCTGGTCTCACATGTAGCCTTGAGCTCAGGCAGATTTGGCATCTCTAGGGTATTGATGCTGCTAATGCAATTGCTCTCTTGGGACATAAGCATGAAACAGTTTTTTTTGTTTTTTTTTTTAAATAAACCTTTTTGCTATGACAAAAGCCTCTTTCTTAAATCCCAATGACAGATTCTGTAATTTCCTGACCAAGTTTAGATGTTAAAAGTTGAGATCAGTTCAAATCTTAGTCTTTATTAGGACTTAAATCTTATCTCCCACTACCCCCCCTGCCCTGCCTCGGCACAGGTTTGGCCCAGTGCCTGAGGTCCGAGGCCTCTGCCCTCTGTTTTTCCACTTCTCTCCAGCACTTCCATGTGACTGCCTGTGCGTGGGGACAGCCTTAATTGAGACACCATCTCTTCCTGTCCTCTTTTCTGGGGTTAACTTTGCTTGTGTTGGAGGGCTTTGGGAGTTTGGTGGAGGCATCCGCACCAGCTGCATGTCACAATGGGGAGGTGATCCTGGTTATCTTGGGAATCTGTGTGTTTCTTCTGGCGGCCTCTTCATGGCTGGTGGTTCAGTAATGAGTTTCCACCTCTCCCTGCCATCACGGGGTAATTGATATAGAGGGCAGCCATGTCTCCCTAGGCCTCTTGAGGTGGGTCCATGCCCAGTCATCTTCTAGGGAGGCAGCTCCTCTCTGGATGGCCATCAGAATGGCTCCAGGGCTCCTGACTTTACTCAGTGCTTTTTCACAAGAAGGAGATGTTGAGATCTTTGCTGTAGGAGAGGAGGATGGGGCTCACTCTCTTAGGCACCCTGTGTCAGAGTCCCTTTTCAACCTGATAAAGTGGGCTTCTCTGGCAACCTCTGAACCTATAAATGGGCGCTCATCTCCATGTTCAAGCATATCACCTATCATCAAGAGCCAGTAGGTCAACTTCCCTCAATAACTCTCTATGGCCACTAGAGGAAGGGTTCTGTAGCTCTGCAAGTTCCATACAAGGAGTGAGATGCCAGTGTCCCCATCTGGTAGGCACTCTTAATCTCTTGGAGGGATTCTCTTGAAACTTTTCATTTCTTTTCTTGAAGATAGGGAAGTGGCATCCCATTACAGACACTGCATGCTTTGACAAAGCTCATGATTCAGATGACTCTGTCGCCTTCCCACTCTGACTCTTCCAGGGCTGTCCTTTATAGATGGGGAAGGGGCAGAGATGTGTGGTGATAGGTGGTGGTGAATGTGTAAGGGTAGTTTAGGCTTAGTAAACCTTGAGGGAGGTATCTGACCCCCAGATATTGACAGCCTTGGTTAGAATGTGAGGTTTGGATGGGCTCCAGGGTGGCTCACTCCATAAAGTGTCCAATTTCGGCTCAGGTCATGATGTCACAGTTTGTGAGTTTGAGCCCCACATTAGGCTCTGTGCTGACAGCCCAGAGCCTGGAGCCTGCTTCAGATTCTATGTCTCTCTCTCCTCGGCCCCTCCCCTGCTTGCACTCTGTCTGTCTCTCTATCTCGAAAATAAACATTAATTTTTTTTCAAAGAATGTGAGGTTTGGGGAACTTCTTTGTTTATAGCTTTGGGCCTTTGTTACCAATTTTAAGTATGCACAAAAATTACCATTCAAAATCTTATCACTTTTAGCTAAACTTCTTGCTATTGATATACCAGGCACTGTGCTGGTCCATGCACTGATGAGGTTGTTTAAGGTCACAGTGGTGCTATAAGAAAGAAATTATTATCTATCTTTTACAGATGAGGAAACTGAGGCACACTGAAGTTGTATTAACTGTCCAGGGTTGTGCAGCTAGCCAAGGTTTGAAACTGGCAGTCTGATTCCAGAACCTGTGAGCTTATCCACTACCTGTGATTCTTTCCAGCTTGAGAACTTAGCTTAAATTCCACTCTGCCCACACCCTTGCTATCATGCTGTTGGTAATTTTGTATATATGCTGCCTCCCAGCCCTTAGTTTTTCTTTGGCTCCTGAGTCCTCATTATGGTATTGTTGGGGAGGAAAACTTTTCCTACATCCTCTCTGGTTTAATGACTGGGGACCTGTGAATTAAAACAACATAAGACAGATTAACGGAAGAAAAAAAATTATACATGTGGGAGCCAAGAAAAAAATAGCTAGGTTTCTAAATGATTAAAGTTGGAGACTTAGATAACTAACACAGTAGGGATAAGGAAAGGAATGAGAAAGGCTTTTATGGGAAAAATAGGTATCTTTGGGAAAGACAAATGGGTTTTCAGGAGAACAAATGGGAGATAAGAAAGTTTGTGATGATGTTTGTTTATGCAGGTGTGAGTGGTCTTTCCATCTTCTTCATGGCCATGGAAATCCTCTGGAGAGACGATTTATGGCAGGTTTACTCTCTGTCTTCTTCCTGGGAGTACATCCACCACTTAGAGGAAATGTATGGCAGCCTCATTTCTCAGAAATTGATGTTTTTAGTCGGATAAGGGAAGCTCTGAGAAAGCTTTTTTTCCACATCTGTTGTATCTCCAATATTTTCATCCTAAAATAATCTTCATATAAGCTCTGGGGTTCTAAATGGGTCCCCTCAGCATAGAAAGTAGTATTATTCTACCAAGCTGACCAGTTCCCCTAAAGGAGTGATTTAAACACCAGGTAAGGCCTAAGCCCACATCAATGGGCCAGTGAACCCAGGCAGAGGATGGCTGGGAAAAGCCAGGAACACAGCTTGGCATTGTTTCCTGCTTCAAAGCACACTGAGCCCTGGAGAAAGCTTGGCAGGAAGGAAACATGATTGGACTGACGGAGTGCTGCTTTTATTGGATCCACATGCATGAGGAGCACACTTTTAGGCAGTAGTGAACTTTTTCACAGGGTACCCATACTGGGGAAAAGTCATGGAATATAAAGCTGAGGCACTGGATTCAAGTTCTAGCTCCTCCACTTACTACCTCAATAACCTTGAAGAGGTCAGTTATTGCAGTGCAACTATGATTTATCTCTGAAATAAGAAAGGTTCTCTTTGATTTATCTGATAGGGTTGCAGTGAACTAGAAATGGATAGCAGCTGAGAAAACACTTTGCACATTGATACACTGATAAGTATGAATGAGAAATAGTATTATCCTGAATGACCCATGCTTTAGTGGGCTGGAAATTGAATAATCAAGCAAATTAAAAAATTTTTAAGTTTATTTATTTATCCTGAGAGAGATATAGACAGTGGGGGAGGAGTGGGAGAGGAGCAGAGAGGGAGGGAGACAGAGAATCCCAAGCAGGCTCCATGCTACCAGCACAGAACTTGAGGTGGGGATTAAACTCATAAAACTGTGAGATCATGACCTGAGCTGAAACTAAGAGTCAAATGTTAAGCAAATTTTTATTGATAATTTACCTGTGCAAGGAGTGTGTTGGACTCTGCTATTGACAGGGTAGATAAGGCAGAGTTATGGCCTTCAAGGACTTTGCAGCATTGTATTTGAGCTGAAGCATATTCATCAATAACTGTAATACAGATACAATTTGATATGTACCAGGAAGAAGTTATAAGGAAAAAAATGCTACAGAAGTTCAGAAGTGGGGAGTTCTTTTTGACAGGAGTGATATTAAGTTTTAGAAAGAGATGATTTTTGAGGTAGACCTAGTGAAATGGTTTATACTTAATTGGTAAGGAATTCTGAGTAAATGATACATGACCAAAATATGTGTATTAGGAAATTATATTGACTTTGGTAGGTTGTTTAGTAGAGGGCTAACAGCAGAGTTGAGGTAATAGGGTTGAACAGATGGGTTGGAACCAGAACATCGAGGCTGTTGGCTATCAGGTCATGGAGTTGAAAGCAAGGAGCTCTAAAGGGATTCTGAAATGGGAAATAACATGACCAGAGCTGTTCCTTTGGAACATTAGTTACCTAGACACAGTGTGCAGGATAGACAAAGGTCAGAGGTCGAACTGAAGGCAACAAAAGCATGTAGCCCATGCTTATGATTCAGTTATAGTCATACAAATCTAAATAATATGTGATAGTAGTAATGGGAAGGAAGATATCTTAACTAACACATCTCTAGTGCCATGAGACATTTAATTTATTCTTTTCACTTGTCCATTAATTCTTTCAACACATAGTACTTACTTAGTGGTTACCATATGGCAAATAAAGTGCTGGGATAGAGGAAAATTACATAATGCTCTTGCCCCAAAGATTATTGTCTAGTAATGAATTATGAGTAAGCTGTTTGCCCTGCAGATAAGAGATGGAGTTTGGGAAGGAGGCCAGTTCAGGATGGAGGGGAGTATAAATAGTATCTCACGCAGTTCATGTGCATGATCTTCTGGGAGGGTCAAATGGTCAAGGGTGGGATCATAGGCTTTTTTGACAAATTAAACATAGTCTTTATTCTGTAAGGATTGAAGAGTCACCAAACTCCTTTATGAGAAGAAGTAGAAGATAGATTTTGCACTTTAGAAAGGTTGCTCTGGTGACAATGTGGAGGAAATATTGGAGAGTCAGGGACTGAGAAGGAGCTTAGTGGTAAGAGGATCATTAGGAGACTCTGGAAATGGTCCAGGTGGAAGGTGAAATGGCTCTGAGGTGAGGGATGTAGGTGGGGATGGAGAGGAGGGACGGATGGAAGATGATGAGAATTAAAGTCAAGAGGATTTGGGTACTAATTGGATATAGAAGATGAAGACAAAAGTTGAGGTTGACCTTCAGATTTATGTTTTGGGAGCTGATTATGTGCCAAAGAATGAAGTCCAAGTTCTGTGGTCTAGATTATCTCTAGTGCATGTGAGCTCTCTCTACATGGAAGTTGCTGAAAATTAAAGTAACAATCCTAACCTCTCTGTCTTATACAAACATATATGTGTTCAATCTGACAGGTGAGGAACATGTATAGTCAGCTATGGTTGATGCAATGTTCTCAGCTAGCTCTCTATTCTTCACCATGTGGTTGTTTACAGGTGTGGTCTGTCCATCCTCCCAGAATGCCACCAGGGAAGGGAGCAGAGGTCAGGTGCCCATGTGGTTATCCAAAGGAACAATGCCAAATACATTTTAAAGCAGCTTTTTAGTGCCTGTTATTTGGGGGGATGTTATTTAAAACAGCTGCTTGCCTGGGAAAATGTTGACACTCCATTACCTGGAGAGAGCCAGCAGGGAAGTGCTCATCAAGATGGTTAATAGATTGTAGAATAGTGGACAGTGCGGGGTTGGCTGGCCCAGTGAAGCCTTAGGAGTGGAAACAGTAGAGAAATATAACAAAGCTAAAAAAAATGCGGGCATAATCCAAAAAGGAAGCCTGAAGTCGACTGAACTATGTGTTATGGGGGATGCCAAGAGTCATAATCTCATAGCAAGCTTTCCAGGTGCTTCTCTCTAAGCACGGCAAAAGATAGAAAATCATCCAGTGTCATAGATAAAGCATCCCTGTGGACGTCATTTCAGTGTATTAGTAACCATCTGTAGAATCTTGAATGGACTATTGTAATTGATGGTGATTTCTCTTTAGGGAAAAGAAGCAATTGTCACACTTGTCCTCTAATTTTTTTTCATTAGTGTGTAAAATTTTTGCATGCTTGCTCCTTGACTTTTGTGGATCTTATTGAAAGGAGACAAGAACAGTATAAATATAGGTCTGCATCTTGGGGTTCACAGGAGAGTCCTGTTGTATGTTCTGCAGGATAAGAGGCAAGAATGAGTTTCTCCACTGAGAAAATGTGGGGCATCTGATGTTATGTATTGATTTGTTTACTTGCCTATTATGCACTAGAACAGAAACTACATGAGGGTAGAGAACTTGTTTGTTTTGTTTTCCACTGTATCCTGATGCTTAGAACACTGAGGGGTCCATAGAGGATTTCATACTCATGGAATGAGCGAATGATGAAGAAATGAATCAAAGAAATATCTAAATCCAAAGAAGTTTGAAGAGGAATCTAGAGTTGTCAGATTCAAAAGAGTGAGAAATGGGGCTAGAGCTGGGGTAGGGATGGGAAATCTTGGATTAGAGAAATGAGATAGGGTCTAGCGGTCAAATGGTTATAAGTAGGAATGAGGAATCACAGAAAGGAGGCCTGTTTACATGGGGGCTGAAGTAGGGTGTTGGCATGGTGGGGTTGCTGGTGCATCGTGGAGTCAGCTGCCCTCAAAAGGGCAGAAGAGTTGGTGTGGTGTGAATGCCAACATTGTGTTTTTGGTCTTTAACATGGCTTCATCATGGAAATAATTTACCTCATTTACTGTAAATTTCCTGGAGAATTAAAAACACCCCTTAAGTTAGCCATTGCCTACATTTATTTCAGAATAAGGAACCAAGCCTTACTTGCAGTTTTGGTAAAGCTCTTAGCACCTATGAACATAACTGAAAAGGGAACCACGATTTATGAAGGGACGACCCTGTGCTAGACCTCATGTTAGGCATTTCCAGAATGCCTCTCTAGCTCAGCATTTTCAACCAAACAGCCCTAGCTACCATTTATTAAGCATTTCTATTCTTTCTGGTACTGTCCAGAGTGTCTTACCTGTATCATTAATTTAATTCTCACAATAGTGCACATTAGAAATTATTAGAGGTATTTACCAACGAGGACTCTGAGGTTTAAGTTACAAGCCCTTGCCCGGGGGGCACCTGGGTGGCTCAGTCAGTTAAGTGTCCGGCTTTGGTTCAGGTCGTGATCTCATGGTTCGTGGGTTCGAGCCCCGTGTCGGGCTCTGTACTGACAGCTCAGAGCCTGGAGCCTGTTTCAGATTCTGTGTCTCCCTCTCTCTGACCCTCCCCTGCTCACACTGTCTCTCTCTCTCTCAGAAATAAATAAAAAATGTTAAAAAATTAAAAAAAAAAAAAGCCCTTACCTGAGATCACATAGGGACAGGTGGTGAAGGTGGAATCTGAGCTTTGATTTGCTTTATTGCTAAGTCCATGATAATGAGTGTATATAGCAGTTCACCAGAGGGACTGATGGAGGGAGCAGAGTCCTGCTGTCCAGAGTCCTCTGTAACTACAAGTCTTCAGCCCTTGTAGCCACGTTGTCCTTAGCAGGGAACCAAATCCTGCCTCTCACACAGGTCCTCCGTGCTTTTGCACATTCTTTTCTGATGACCTTATTTGCGTTGATTTTTTGCTTTTATGCCCCCCGACTTGTTAGGTTTTTTTTCCCATCCAAAGAGAAAGTAATTTCAAGGATTTTTTCCCCACTTAATTAGATCCAAGGCTTGGCTTGTCTGGTGGTGCTCTGCTTCTTTGGCAGACTTGCTTCTGTAGCACAAAAGCAGCTTAATGTCAGCTCGACAACTTGATAAGTCTAATGCCAATTTTTATGATGGAAAAGGAAACTTCTAGATTCAAGATTAAATACAGCCCTTTGAGAAACAAGACAAAATGACCTCATGCTATGTGTGAAGTTGTAATTAGAGAGCAAAGGTACATTAATGATGTAGCTAGTGTGCAATGAGATAGAAAAGTTAGCAGGTGGTCGCTAAGGCAGGACTGTGCTGGGTGAAGTTCAGGGTTTGCTCTTTGCCCAGCACAGCAGACACCGCTGGTGCCCTGTGTCATATCCCATTAGACCACCTTCGCTTTCAGCTGTAGTCGCAATGGGTGGCTTTCTGTGAGCTCAGCTTCCCTTGGGCTAACAGTGTTTGTTCTGCTTGAAGCGTAAGCCATGTGTTTTCATTTTCCGTCCTGGTGAGTAGGAGCCCACTCAGCATGCACAAGCACATGGGAAGTATGTGTTTGTGTATCCAACACTCTTGGGGGCAACCTCCAATCAGTGGGGGCCGGGAGCTATGATAAATGTTCCACCCACCTGTCCATCAGGCAAGCAATTTTAGGAGGCTTTTTTGTATGGTTCTCAGAAGGTCCAAGTGTTCTGAAGAGCAGTAACCTCAATGATGCACCCCTACATTGGCTTCTACTCCATCCATCTTTATCTCATTTTTCCCATTCTCCCACTTCTGTTTCCTGGAATTACCACCCCAATAAATTACTTATACCAAGTTCTTGCTTTTGGGTTGAAACCCAAATAAGATATATATATGGGCTTGAAGCAGAATTTTCAGCACAATAAGAGGGAATCAATCTCTTAGTAATTTACTTTAACCAAACTCACATGAGATCAATGTATAAACCACAATGACAAATATTAATTTATGCAGATGCCTGTACTAAGTGGATCAGAATACTCATATGTGCTGGACAGAACATACTCTTTGCTGCTGGACAGAGTTGGTGACAGACTAGTATTCTTGCTCTTTGACCCCTCTTTTTTCTGACATCCATGCAAATAACTTCTATTCTGTTAAACATGCCTTTCTTGGATGTATTTTGGTTGCAGCTTTCTCTTACATGTAGGAAAAGTTCAATTTGATTTTTAAAATCTGCTTATTAACCTCATTGGTTCCTTTTGAGTTTATGGTTCTCAGGGACTCACTTTTCTGAACTGTCTTGTACTGTTGACAACTTACCTTCCTCAACCAACTTTTTTTTTGGTAGAGTGAGAATATGGAATATACAAAAAAGGAGAAAAGTGTAGGGGAAAGCATATATGCTCATCTGAGTGCCTTTTTGTTTAAAATTCAGTATACAAACTGATACTCACAGTGTTAGCTTGACAGCATCCAAAATCATTTCAGTATACTCTGTGTAGGAGCTTAGAAAGATTTTTTATCCCCAAACAGTTAAAATAAACATGCTTGCACCTTAAAGAATTAAGCTCTGGTTATCTGAAACTTATCTGTAACTGAAAGCATATTCCCTGATAATTTTGGATGAGCACATATTACTTGTGTCTCTTAATATTCATTTTGCTGAAGAAAATCATTGCTGACATGTTCCACGTAAGTTCCTATGCATCACTTCCTTCCATTCTTAATGCCACAGCCTTATTTTCATCTTTTTCTCCTCCTAGACTATATCAGAAACTTCCTAGACAGTCTTCCTGATTACGAGATCTCTCTAATCCATCCTTTACAACAATGCTAGGGAGATCATTCTATCATACATATCTGATTATGTCACAATCTTGCTTAAAACCTGTCCATGCTTCTGGGTAGATACTGCTTGCAAGTATTTCCAGCTCTCCTCTCCTTCCATGCATACGGGGGAACTATCTTTCCCTTTTGCTTTGAATTCAGGCATGGCCATGTGATTTGGTTTGTTCCCCAAAATGTGAGCATGGGTCACTCTCAGGTGAAAGCTCCCACTATGGACTAAAATTCATATATGTTGAAGTTCTAACACCCCACTGTGACTGTTTCTAGGAACATGGTCTTTTTTTTTTTAATTTTTTTAGCATTTATTCAGTTTTGAGAGACAGAGAATGAGTGAGGAGGGGCAGAGAGAGAGGGAGACACAGAATCTGAAACAGGCTCTGAGCCATCAGCACAGAGCCCATTGTGGGGCTTGAACCCACAAATTGTGAGATCATGACCTGAGCTGAAGTCGGTTGCTTAACCAGCTGAGCTACCCAGGCACCCTGGAACATGGTCTTTAGAAGGTAATTAAGTTTAAACGAGGTCATTAGGGTAAGGGCCTAATCCAATAAGATTGTGGCCTTATTAAAAAAAAAAAGTACCTGGTCCAAGAAAGCTATATGTCTGCACTGGATATAAAGACTAATGTCATCCTTCCCGCCTTGTCAGTGAAGAGAATACTGGTGGCTACTAGTTTCCTGGACTTTAAGCTCAATGCTATAATTGGCTGGAAATTTCAGTTTTCACTCTGGGGCTGGATTTAGTGTTTTTGATGTATTGGAGAAGAATGAACCAAATATGTGATGAGCAGAAGAGCAGATTGTGATGGTAATGTTTTGTGCTCATCCATGTGTTGTTCTTTTCTCCTTCTGGGTATATGAGAGAATTAAATTTCTACCTCTCCATGAAAAATATGCAGAGCCATGGTATTTGTTCTGACCAATAGGTTGGAAGCTGAATTGAGGTAGGTTGCATATGAGTTAAAGCATTTAATTGCTGATGTGATACATTCCAGCATTTTCTTTTCCCAGCGTGGTGCTCATGGAGGCTTGTATGGAGATGGAGGTGCCCAGTTGCTGGGCTACCATGTGGAGGATAGATGTCCTGAATAATTACCTTAGCTCATAGTGAACTTTGTATGAGTGAGAACTTTTTTGGATTAAACTATTGATATCTCATTGCCTTTGTTACTGCAGTATAGAAGTCAACCTTTACTAATGTATAATTGGATGGTCTGGAGTTAAGTATTGGCTCTTACAATGTGACTATAAGCAAATTAATTTTTCCAGGTTTGAAGTTTTGTGTAGTATCTATTTCATGAGATTATGAGCATTATCTGAAGAAATGCATGGAAGGTGTTTGGCATTCTTTCTGGTCAAGAGGAATAAATGTTAGCGTAATAAATGTTACTTTCATTATCAAAATTACCATTATTATCATTGCCATCAGCAATCATGAAAACACACTGAGATTCTGGCTAAGCAAAATTGGAAAGGGTGAAGTAAAGACCTTTTTGGGGAGTTCACTGTGTTCCTCAACTTTGAGCTGCAGAAGTGGTCAAAATTAGTAATCTCTAATTCCAAGAATAAAGCAGAATTTAGGGAGAATCTCCTCCTTGCATTCTGCAACTTTAGAGGTCATCCACATTCCCTGACTTGATCCCCCTTTCTCCATCTTTAAAGCCAGTAAGAGTGGGCAAGGTCCTCATCACATCACCTAATTCTGAATGCTTCTCTCTTCCATTTTTAAGGACACTGGAGGATACGTTGGGCCAACTGAATAATCCAGGATAATAGGATAATGTCTCCATCTCAAGGTCCTTGCCTTAGTCACTTCCACAAAGTCTTTTTTGCCATGTGAGGTCACAGAGTCACTGGTTGTGAGGACTAAGGCCTGGGCACTTTGGGAGACCATTATTCTGCTACCACAATGTCTAAGATTACTTATTTATGTCTTCTGTCTTTGTCCCTCAGTCACTTCCTTCCACCCCTCTATTTTCCTTTGATCAATGTTGGCAGGGATTTTCATTTTTTAAGTCTTTTCAGAATCTCTTTTGTATTCTGTCTCTATTTCAAGACTCTATTCAAGTCTTGAGATTTTGTTGTTGTTGTTGTTGTTCTTCGATTATATACTCAGAAGTGGGACTGCTAAATCACATGGTAGTTTTATTTTCAATTTCTGAACCTTTATACTATTTTCCATAGTGACTGTCCTAGTTTACATTCCCACCAATGCTTTACAAGGGTTCTCTTTTTGTTTGCTTGTTTATTTATTTATTTTGAGAGGGAGAGAGAGAGAGAGATTGAGCAGAGAAGAGGCAGAGAGAGAGAGGGTGAGAGGGAATCCAAAGCAGGCTTCGCACTGTCAGCACAGAGCCCGACGTGGGGCTTGAATTTATGAACCGTGAGATCATGACCTGAGCTGAAACCAAGAGTCAGACACTTAACTGACTGAAACACTCAGGTGTCCAGAGATTTTTTTTTTCTAATTATAGCATAAAAAGCTATAAAGATCCCTGGAATTACTGCTTTAGTTGCATTTCATACTTTTTAATTAGTCTTTACTTCTAAGTATAATCTAATTTCAAAGAATGATTTATTCTTTAACCTGTGAGTTTTAATAGTGTATTTTTATTTTTCTATAAATATAATTTTTAACATTAAAAAAGACTAAAGTCCAATGGGGACTTCTAAGTAGCATTTCAGCAAGAGTAAAATATTACATTATGGAACTATTAATTGTAAGAATTCCCTATGTGTTCACGAATCTTTATAGCATCCTTAGATTTATTATTTTTACCATTCCATGTCTCATTTAAGCTGCAGTAAGAGTCCTTAAAGTGCCCAGGTCCCTGGATCACTTTAAGAAGGGGGTGCCTGGATGGCTCAATTGGTTAAGCGTCCAATTCTTAATTTGGGCTCAGGTCATGATTTCACAGTTTGTTAGTTCAACCCCGTATCAGGCTCTGAGTTGACAGCATGAAGCCTTCTTGGGATTCTGTCTTTCTCCCTGTCTCTTTGCCCCTCCCCTGCTTGTATTCTCTCTATATATAAAAATAAATTAATTAAAGAAAAAGAAGGAGGAGTGGTGCTCGAGAGGCTATGTCCTACTCTTTGATTAACTCTAAGATCAGGGGAAGCGAAAAACTGTAAATGGATAAATTTGGTAAGGCAGGATAAGGAGTAAGGAGCAAGTTGGGCCCCAGGGCTCCGTGGAAAGAAGAAATAAAGAGTACTGGAACATGAGTTGGGCCGTGAATAGTCCTTGGACTTATGGTATAAAAAGCCAATGCAATCCCCCAAAGGGCACAATGGCAGAATAGAAAAGAAAGTGCTCTGAGCCCACCAGACAGAGAGGAGACAGAAAAATTGCAAGCCGATGTAATGACTATAAACAACAGAGGTCTGGGGCTTTCTGAGTTTGGCAGCCCAACTGCCAAGAACTCTCACAGGACATTAGTGAATTACAGCATTGAAAAATAATTGCTCTAATGATGACCCTGAGTCATGTGGAGAAAAAAGTTATGTTTTGAATATGCTTTGTGAAGAGGTAAGCCTATATATAAAATATACTTTATGAAAGAGTTCAGTTAAACTAGTTAAAGCAAAAATAAAACAAAATCTCGGTGGGTTTAGAGCGGAGAGTTTCATTCACCTGGAATATTCGTTTACCTGATTTTTGTCCAATAAATAAAAATACATAGATAATGGGGAGAGAGGGGCAAAATCTGAGCTAAATTGGGCCACACCCACTTGGTTATATATACACTGCTTGTGGCTATAAGACAATGCAGAATAGGTGAGTGGTAGCAACCAAGACTCCATGGTCTGCTGGCCTGAAATATTTACTCTCTGGCCTTTTACAGAAGGAGTTTGCCGGTCCCTGCATCAGATAATTGTTGTGCATGTCCAATGGGGCTGCTACTTTGCTCTAAATATGCCAAAGGTTGACTTTTTGCCTGCTTCTCTGGAGCCTCCATAGTAAAGGCATCACAGCATCTTGCAATGCGGACGCTCATGAGAAGTTGCCCTGTGGATAGGGGAGAGGAAAGCTCATGCTTGGCTGGCACACTTTGCAAATTCAACAGTGGTCAGTGGCCGGGCCCTCCACTTCCGGAACATGTGAGGGGGTGTGAGTAGGGAATTACCCGAGGGTTGAGTGCTATGACATAGACCCTTATGGCTGCTAAGATTGCTAGTATTCATTTGCAAAAAAATGGTCCGCATCTCATTTTAGAGTTAAATATTCCACTGAGGTTTCACCTTTGTTTCTGAGTGGCATGCCACTGTTTAAGATGACTTCTTCAGGCCATCATGATTCCTAAAGGAAACTGTGTACCAGGCCCCTCTTCTGTCCTAAGAGGTTCCACTTTCCCGAGGTGAGTGAAATACATATTTCAAAGGAAACAGACCTAAGCAAAAAGCAATAATAACAATGACAATTGCACACAAGGGCTGCTTCTGGCAAATACTTAACAGCTGGAGAGGCTGGGGACCTCTGACCTTATCCAATCATTATCTCCTCGAAATTTCTCATACAGGGAGAGTATAGAAATGCAAAGAAAATTGGTTATACATACACACACAAAACAAACCCCACAACTAAGGAAAAAAAATAGGTCTCAGTACCAAACAGCTTTTTGTTGTAGACACTAATTTTTGCCTTGAGTCTTTACTCATTATGAAAGATCAATATAATATTTTATAGGAAAGCAAAACACTTTTCTTAACCTTTGGTAGGTGGATAATTAGGAATATAATATGAAAGATGGCCTTATACTCTGTTTGCAGAGGTCTTGCGTTTTCAAGATCAGGGAGGGTATGGAAATACAAGAGGCAAATTCAGAGATGCTAATTAGAAATGCAGCGACCACTTTTACTGACATGCTGAGAACAGCTAAGCTTTCCAGAAATTATTCAAGCTAGAGGGAGTGATCTCGTTTTGTCTGGTTCTGAGAGCTTTCTAATTTGAGGAAGAAAATAACAGTGGTAGAGGCAACCAATGTATAATATCTGAGATGAAATCAGCCTGTGGTCTTAGCAAAAGGAATATTCTCTGGTTCTCTGCTTATGGTAATATTTCTCAAGCTTGTTTGAGGGATCTGGAGATTTCTTTCAAAGGGAACTGCCAGGCTTTGGTACCTCTTCTCTCTTCTGTTTTTCTGTACTACTCTTTGGGTTAACAATCTCGTTAAGTTTTAAAATCACCCATGAATGTAAAAGTCCACTGTTATATACATGGAGGAGAATTATATGAACACAGCTTCTTTAATTTTTTGTAAGTAACCTGTATTGCCTTTTCCCTATGTTTTTCCAATGTCTGGCATGGACTCTGCTCTGTTGCAGGAACTGGATACATATTTGGTGAATGAATGAATGAATTTCTCCATTCAACAGAGTTTGTCACAGTAGTCAATTAAAAAAAAAATCTGAGATTTTGCATCATATCTTTTTTGCTGCTCTTAATGTTAATCAGAGACTTTCTACTCAGTGATTTTTATCTCTGGGGAAGAAAAGTTCTGTTTAGAATGTCCATCTTGGGTGTGGGTTGAATTGTATTTCACTGGATCTGGTGCCATCTTAAGTATAATGGTCTAAAAGTGTAAAGTGCTCTCATTCACAGAAATTAAATATGACTTCATTACTAAACATGCCTCTTTATGACCCAGGACTGAAGTCTTCCTTCTCTTACTTCCTACAACAATTTTTGTACTTCAGAGTTTTCACTCATTCCTTTATTCATTCAAAGATATTTTTATTAACTAAAACTAGTTTAGAATTTTTCTGATTTTTAAAAAATGTTGTTTATTTTTGAGAGAGAGACACACAGAGCATGAGCAGGGGAGGGGCAGAGGGAGACACACAGAATGTGAAGCAGGCTGTCAGCACAGAGCCGGATGTGGGGCTTGGACCCACTAGCCATGAGATCATGACCTGAGCCAAAGTCAGATGCTTAACCTACTGATCCGCCCATGTGTTCCAGAATCATTCTAATTTTTGATTGTTTTTTTTTAAAGTAGGCTTCATACCCAGCATGGAGCCCAGCATGAGGCTTGAACTCACAAACTGTGAAATCAAGACCTGAGCTGAGATCAAGAGTCAGACGCTTAACCAACTGAGCTACCAAGGCACCCCTTGATTGATTACATTTTTTAAAATGTTTGTTTATTATTTTGAGAGAGAGACAGCATGAGTGGGGGAGGGGTGGAAAGAGAGAGGAGTACACAGAATCCAAACCAGGTTCCAGGCTCCAAGCTGTCAGTGTAGAGCCCAACGCGGGGCTTGAACCACAAACTGCGAGATCATGACTTGAACAGAAGTCGGACGCTTAACCAACTGAGCCACCCAGGCACCCTCACCTTTATTGATTTCTTGAAGGAGATTTTAATGCTGCCATTTATCATTCTTGTGACATTGTGCAAATTATTATACCTGGCCTCAGTTTTCCTTCCTGCAATTTGGGGTGGCAATTAAAACTTATAGGATTGCTGCGAAGATTAAATATTTTAACCTGTCCAATGGCAACTGGTTAATACATGTTAACAATTAACTACTACTGCTACTACTACTACTACTACTACTACAACTACTACTATTGCTACTAAATGTTAGGATTCAGAATTTTGAGGACAGACACAGTCCCATGTTTCATACCAGGTGGCATGATGTTCAACCAATATTTGTTGCACTGGTTTTATCTTTCAGGGCAACACGAGGTTTCAAGGTAGTGTACAAAATAACTCTGGGGTTGGTATTTCTCAGTAGCATCGTCAAAACAAGCTGCCCTGGCTGATAGGAGACCTAAATCTTTGATTCAAGTGACTTAACCTTTGCATTCCTTTCTTATAGCCTCCAGCTCAAGCGCTTAGCTTCCCACCTCCCATTGTCTCACAGAGGATGAGTCGGTTTAGGCTGCCTGCTGGCTACTAATCTTAGAGAAAGTTCTTTATAGATCTCTGACCTTAGGAGCCAACTGTATAGAACCTTTGCTGAGCATAGGAAGAATTGTACAAACAGGAATGAAAAGAAGCAGGTGTCCTTGGGCTTATTGCTAGGCCTTGGAAATGGGAGGAATCTAAGGGTGTGGTGAAGGATCTTGTTCTTAAGAGCACTACATTCTTTCCTAAATGAGTTTGAGCATATTTGCAAACTTAAATAAAGCACACTATCTCCTTATAAATTGCCTTCCTAAATACTATATTAATATGAATGCAAATGGCAATTTTGGACAGTGGGTCCAATATTTTCATAGACTAAGTTTGAGAAGAGATTCTCTTTTTCTAATATGTAACAGATTGTTTATTGGTTAAATTTCAGTGTCCTTATTAAGAAAATTTATGTAAGATGCAATCAAGACTCTGACAGGCACATTCTCCACAAAAATGAGCATATTTTGGAAGCTCCAGGCAGTGGGAAATGAGGCTGGAGTGGTAGAGAATGATTGGATTCTGACTGTCTGAATCCAATGTCTTAAACAGCAATGAGACTTTATCTTTTAGGTAATGGGGAGCTTCCGACAAATTTTAATCAGAGGATTAACAGTCATATTTGTGTTTGCGGAAGGCCACTCTTGCCATAGCAATGTATGTGTGTGTGTATGCGTGCGTGTGTGTGTGTGTGTGTGTGTGTGTGTGATGGTGGATAGGTTGGAAATTAGTTCAGAGACTAATTCCAGGTAAAAGATGATGAGGTGAATGGAGGCAGTAGAGGTGGAGATGGAGATGAGCAGGTGTTAAGGAGGTAACTCTTAGTGACTGGTGTGCTTGATTCTTGATGGTTGGGTGTATTTTGTGAAGAAAGAGTAGGCTTGGGCTGAGTGGAAGATGTTAGGTTCCTCAAGTCTCTTTTTACTGAAGTAGGAAATTCAGGTCAATGAGAGGGTTTCATGGTTTTGGTTGTCAACTATAAGTTAATGACTCTCAAATCCATACTTCCATTCCAGATCTTTATTCATCTGTTCCAGACACATAGATTCAGTTAATTACTGGACCCATCCAGCTCAGAGGCACCTGAAACTCAGCATGTCTCCAAACCGACATGGTGACTTGGTCTGCTTTCTTAATCCTTTTCTCATTCTTTTTTTTTTAAATAGGCTTCACACCCAGTGCAGAGCCCATCGTGGGGCTTGAACTCACAACCCTGAGATCAAGACATGAGTTGAGATCAATTGAGACCTGATGCTTAATTGACTGAGCCACCTGGGTGCTCTACCTCTTCCCATTCTTAATTGGTAAGTGACAGACACCATCTACCCTGTTGTTGCCCATGCCAAAAGTTTGGGAATTATTCTAGATTCATCTCCCTGTATGACTGACATCTAATGATTCCCCAATTCTGTCAGTTTGATGTATTTTATCTTTTCAGTCTGTCCATTATTTTCAGCTCTATTTACAATAACAGGGAGTGGAAGATGCTTGGAGGAGTTGCCAGGATAGGGGCTGTATTAGAATTTAAAAATTCAGAGACATTCTGCCCCACATCAGGCTCTGTACTGATATCATGGAGGCTGCTTGGGATTCTCTCTCTCTGTCTCTCTCTCTCTGCCACTCTTTCATGCTCTTTCTTTCAAAATAAATAAACATTTACAAAAAAAAGAATTCAGAGACATTTCAATTCCAAATGATGCAAACAATTTCATATGCAGTGGTTGGAGATTAATGGATGCCTTAGTCTGTTTAGACTGCTATAACAAATATGCCATAGACAAAGGGTGGGGTTAAATAAACAGCATTTACTTCCCGTAGTTCTGGAAGTTGAAAAGTCTAAGACCAATGTGCTGACAGATTCTACATCTGATGAGAACCAGCTTCCTGGTTCATAGATGATGGCTGTCTTCTCCCCATGTCCTCATGTGGAAGAAGGAGAGGGAGCTTCTGTAATCTCATTTATAAGAGCGCTAATCCCTTCAGGAGAATTCAACCCTCATCACCTCCAAAGGGCCCTTTTATTCTGTTTTTTCTTTTCTTTTATTCTTCTTCTTCCTTTTTTTTTTTTTTTTTTGGATGGGAGTTCCAAAAGGAGAGGATTTAATTCAACTGCAAAAAGTGAGTTTTGGAAAAGGTTATTATTGATAATTTTACATAATTAAAGAATGAAATGAGTTTTCAGATTAAAAGCTAATGGTAACATTGAGTAGTATACATAAAAGTAAATTCACAATAGAGAAAGCCAGACCTCTTAAATCATCACATTGGGGGTTATAATTTCAATGTATGAATTTGAGGGCAATATAAACATTTGGTCCATAATAGTGGGCTAAGTATGACCTAAGGAGGTCACAGGATTGATACAGTAAGGTGCACATTCCTTCTGGCCCAGCATCTGCACCTCTTTATTATGTGTAGGAGAATTCTCATATGTATTAGAGAATTCCATACCTTATCAGTGCTTAGCAGTTGAAAATGCCAGATACTCACCTTTCAAGCTTCATGTGTATCTAAGACATGCATGGGACCTAGATGTCACCAGCTAGATGCAACAACAGTATACTTTGAATCTAGAGTCACAGCAGCAAAAATGGCATTTGGTACTGCAAGATTTTGTGCTGAACACAGAAGGGACAGCACTGACAATAATGGTCATGGTTGCAGTATGATCACACATCTGTTGTGGAAATGGCAGCAAGGCAAACAGCACTATCATAGATTGATGGCCCTCATAGATCAGTTCTGTGGTATGCTTTTGGGCATTGGTGCTGGCTGCCTGGACTTGTGACCTCCCAATGGGTCAGGAAGCATGTCAGGCAGTCTTTCAGCTGCAATAATAGAAAATACAACTAGCAGTGACTTAGGTCATTAGGGGTCTTTCTCCCCCCCCATAACATAAGAAGTCTGGAGTTGAGTAGCTACTGACATTTGTTCAACAAGTTGACAGTGTCAAGGCTCTTTAATGGCCTCTTGGCCTGTCCCTTATGCTGCAGTCCATTTTTAAGACAGGAAAAGGGGGAGGCAGGTTAGCACCAGTTGTGTTTTTCCATTTTTCCAGAGGAGGTAAAGCCAAAGGTCTAGGCTTACATCTTATTGTCCAGAGTTCAGTAATATGGTGAACTAGCTACATGGGAATGTGGGAGTTGCAGGAAGGAAATGAGTATTTAGTGAGCATGTGAAGTGTCCAACCTTGATCACAGAAGTGGGCAATGGGGAAATAAGCTGAGAAAGGGGCAGCCTGTGTACACTGTATGTCACAGTCAGCTATTCAATGTCTTTAAAGCAAACCCTTTTCTATCACTTGTGTTGCATTAACTCATCTGATCGGTTTTTGTTGTCTTCCTAAAGAACCCTGTATCATAATCCAGTGGTATCAAATAAAATCTAATATGGAGTGAGACAGGAATTAAGGATGATTCTAAAAGTTTGTTTGACTTAGCAAATGGTGCCTATATTGATTGAAATAAGAAAAACTCAAGGTGCCCTGGTGGCTTAGTCAGTTAAGCATCTGACTTCAGCTCAGGTCATCATCTCGCAGTTTGTGGGTTCGAGCCTTGTGTCAGACTCTGTGCTGACAGCTCAGAGCCTGGAGCCTGCTTCAAATTCTGTGTCTACCTCTCTCTGCCCCTTCCTGACTCATGCTTTCTCTCTTTCTCTCAAAAATAAATAAGCATTAAAAAAATTTGAAATAAGAAAAACTTTTACTAAGGAGTGAGAGGCTTGTAGTATTATGCTATTTTCTTCATCCTCAACTTTAAAGAAGTAGAGTGTTTTGGCACAGTTGAATCTCTATTTGATAAAATGTATAAGAAAGATATTTTTGAACTTGGAGGAGGGCTCACTTTGCCATTTCCTGGTGCCACAGTCACCTGTTCCACTTTTTTGTTAGCTTTTCCTTATAAGACCTTTTGAATTTTCAGTATTGTTATAGTTGCTGTGAGAAGGGGGCTCCAACTTGTCTGTGCATTGGTTTTGTTCCATAAATGATAAAATTGGTTGTTCATTAAGGCAGTAAATGAAGCTGATTAAGTAGTGAGTTAGTGAAACAATTATAGTCTAAGTTCATAAAAACACAACCCTTATTTATTGATTTTCCTTTTATTACTTTTCTCTGTGGGGCAAAATTTATTAAAAATTGGCAGTAAGAAACTTTCTCTTGAGGTCATTACCAAATGCCAGTGTCTTCACACTGCTGGGTACTATTTTCTACTGTAATGCCTTTGCACATGAACTCTGTGCTTGACTAACTTGTGCTTCTCTTTTAAAACACTGGTTGGTGTCACCTCTTCCCAAAAGTTTACCTCTGGTTTTACTTATCTCCTTATTCCATGTACCTAGGACAGAGCCAAGCATATTTTAGCTTTTCGATACATGCTTTTTGAGTTAACAGAGTGAATCAGTATTAGACAACTTATAGCTAGTTGAATATTGTCTTGACTGATGGGAGAAAGGGAGTGAGTATTGGAAAAACACAGAGAGAGAGATCTAAGCCACTCTTAGGGTATGAGAGGGCAGGAAAGAGGAAGTGAGGAGTGATGGGAATACAGACAATATCTCCATCCAGCTCATATTGCCTTGGATATAGGAGTATTGGGGGCTTTACCTGGCAGTTTGTTGGAGTTTTTGCATGTGTGTTTTATTATTATTATTATTATTATATTTCCTACTTGTCTACAGCACTAGAATACTTTTGGCCTCTTTGCCACCCTATCCAATTATCCAAATCCCCAGGGACTTTATTCCTCCAGCATGACAGAGCATGGTTTCAACTTCCCATACCCTTAGTGGGGAAGCCCTTACTTTTCCTTTTCTCTTTTTAATTTTAACAGCCCAGAAAATGATGATTGTATCTAGTATACTCTTTAATCTTCTAGGTTTTCAGGCCAAGGAAGTAGCCAGATGTATTCTATATATCTTATGTTTCTATGTCTCTTCAGAAGCAAAAAGGCTGTTGAATAGTTTGGAGCCACAGACATGGTTTATGATTAAGGTGGCTCACTCAATACACTCACATACTTTGGACCTCGGAGGGCAATAGTCATTCACCACTATAACTCACTGAAACACATTACAAGAAAGCTCATTTTTCTGGGCTTCTGAAAAATTCTGAGCTTCTTTTTCTTCTCCGAGATTCTTTCCTTTCCCACTGTCCCATCCCCAACCTTAATCCATACTCATTTACCTTTTTCATGTTGACTGCCACAAGGACTCTGAAGCATTTCTGCTTTCTAATACATCTTTTCCTAGCCTGAACCAGCTGCCCTGCTTTACAGCTCTATTTTGATGCTTGAGATAATTGTCTACACTGTGACTTTTAAATTTGAAACATTCTCTTGTGCTTTTAGGAGTAAAGTGGTATTTGAAAATTTGACAAATAAATAGACTTCCTATCAGAAGGAGGAAGAAATGTCTTCCCTCCCACATTCCTGTGTTTTCATTAGGCAAAAGGAAAGTCAAGGCTTTACTTCCGCTGCTTGCTATCTCCTTCCCTGTTTGATGAGGGCAGTCAGTTGGTGATTTGTAGCTGACCCAGAACTGCCCCACTGATGAGAAAATTAGGGTCAAACTCAAGCCTTTTTTAAAAGTTTATTTATTTTGGGAGAGACAGATACAGTGCCAGTTGGGTAGGGGCAGAGAGAGGGAGAGAGAGAGAGAATCCCAAGCAGGCTCTGCAGCACTGTCAGCCCAGTGACCAACATGGGGCTCAAACTTATGAAACCACGAATCAGACGCTTAACCAACTGAGCCACTCAGGTGCCCCAAACTCAAACCTTCTAATTTTAGAATCAAAATCAAGTGGCTTTTAAATTTCCTAAGATACTATATCATTTATTTTAAGATTGATGTCTTATACAGTACTTAGCCTAAATTGGGTCAACCTATTGAAGCATTTTGTGATAATCATACTACCTGGGGCACCAGAATTGCTGCTGGATCTTGGTAAAATGGCCTTGTGTCTCCTTAGGGATTGTGAAAATATAAAAAGAAAATCATTAAAGCTAGGAAAATCCTATTCTGCCTTATTATTCAGAAACCACTGCTGTAAGTTTCTACGGGAGCATTTCCCAGGGATATTCTTAATTATTGATGGCTAAATTCTCATTGCATAATGGAAGCTGAACTTTAAGGAGAAACAATAGGGAGGGGGGTTTTTTTGGTTTTTGTTTCTTTGCTCGTTAGTAATACACATTGTCTTCACAGCCATGGGTGTAGACACTGGCACCTGGCAGAAAAGAGAGATAGAACAGAGAGTATGGAAAGAAGCAAAGGAAGAGAAGACAGGAGAAGAGACTGTACATGGACTGCAAGTCTGGAAGCCTACTTTTAGTTAGGACTCAACAGTACTTATGTTTCCCATGTACAAGTATGAGAGGGAGGAAAGTCATTGTGAAAAAACCACCTCTACCCTTGTAGAAGGATGTTTTTGTTCATGGGAGAGCCCCTTGTTCTGCTGGATTCCTTGGTGGATTCGAATTGGAAAGGTAGCTGAGTGCCAAGTGTGGGGGCAGGGGCTGAAGGACACTGACTTGTTTTCTCTAAGATATTGAGGAGGTTTTGGAGTTGAGGGTGTGGAGCAGGAATCTTTGAGAGACAAAGTGTGGAGGAGAGTGGGACTGGAAGGAGAGTAACACAAGTCCTTGTGCTGACCCGGGATGGGGAAGTTCCACAGGCTGAAGAGGACATTGACACACCCTCTGTGGTGGGTTATCCAAAGGTCTTGTAGAATGAGGATGTCTAGTGCTGAAGGTGAAGTTGTTTGTAATATTGTGATGTAAACCCCCTTTCCTAGAGAATTCTTTGTAGATGTCAGCTTTTGCTGAAATAACGTTGCCCAAGAAACAACTGCCGAATCTCAGTGGCTTACAAAACCAGACATTTATTTTTTGTTCGTGGGTCTGTGGGGTTGACCACAGACACTGTGCTCCAGGCTTCAGGTCAGATTCAGGTCTGCTCCCCAGGCTTTCATTTTGGCAGCCAGCAACCTTTCACCTTCAAGGAAGCCATCTATGTGCATGGGCATCACACATATGTACTGCCTTGGGGTGCAGTTTTTATTCATTTGTTTGTTTACTTATTTATGTATTAATAAAATAAAAGAAAGAGATAAGTTGCAAATCAGGTCACCACAGTGTGACTCAGGATGATGCAACACAGGGAGATCATTAGTGGAGATCATTAAATAGAAGAAGGACTCAAAAGCAGATAACCGTTAATATGGAAGTTTCCCCACACCTACCCTATAATTGGCAGAAATCTTGTATATGTAGAGGATCTGGTCTTTCACAATCCATGCACTAAGCATTCACATCAATCCTTTTTCTCTTTAAGGGACGAGAGACTCTAGCTTACATCTCTGCTCCATATGAGCTTTGAGACCAGTATGATTATTCATTTTGATCTTGCCTGTAGAAAACCAAGCCATCTTCTTGAGCCCATCTCATTTTATACAATCATTTTTTTTTTTCCAAATAAAAATCACCTGTTTGGCTCTTACATAATCACTTCTACTCAAGCCCTTAAATGAGTCAATTTCCTATCCAGGCTTTTATTGTCACCTCTGCCTCCAAAAAGATATCTGGCAAAGAAAANAAAGGCTGTGTGAACCCTTGGATCTCAAAGTTCAGCTTTTGTTTTTTTCCGCATCTTTTACAGGCTCCACTAGGAGACTCAAAAGCAAAAACAAAAACAAACCCCAAGCTCATTCTATGTCTCAGTTCCCCACCAGCTTTTTGCTGCCTCTGAAGCTTAAAGTAGTTCTTTTTTAGATTTGAAGATTTGCAAGCTGTCAGGCTTTAATAAGTGTACCATCCTTACTGTCAGTTTTAGATAACTCACCCACCCTAATCATTTCTTTTCCCCACAAGGAAGCTTATTTTCTGTTTGATTTCCTTTTTCTTTTTGCAGAAGAATCCTTTGCCTTAGAATGATAAAGAAGGAAAGGGCCAACATTCTTTTGCTTCACAGTGAGGCAAAGACAAAGGGAGTTTAGTAAAGTGTATTTTTTTTTAAATATTTTTGTTTATTTCTAGGAGAGAGAGAGAGAGAGACAGCGTGAGCAGGGGAGGGTCAGAGAGAGAGGGAGATACAGACTCTGAAATAGGCTCCAGGCTCTGAGCTGGCAGTCAGCACAGAGCCCGACGCGGGGCTCGAACCCATGAACCGCGAGATCCTGACCTAAGCGAAAGTCGGATGCTTAACCGACTAAGCCACCCAGGCGCCCCAGTAAAGTGTATTTTTAAAGGAAGGACCGAACAGGTGAAAGGAAATAGATTAACCCATTGAGTTGTTAGATCACTTCTGACCCAAGGATCCTTCTGTGTAGCTCAGCTCTGCAAGGCCTTGTTCTTGTGGCCCTATTTCCTGCTCACTGCAACTCTTTCAGTCTGTGTCATCATTATGGACCCATTTCCCCGATGCTTGGCTGTTGACTCTTCAGAAGCTGATGGCTCACTCTAAGAGTAGGCTTCTGTCCTCTGTGCTGTCACTATTTCAAAGGACACTTGTATGTGAAGGAAATACTGGGCCACATTCTCATCAGTTGAAACAGAATTAATGAGCTGAGAAAATTACTACCGGCAATCAGTTCGCTTTTGAAACTCAGGGTTTCTTATTCTTTTGAGCATAGAATTTTAGAGCCACAAGATACATAGAGATCATCTCTTTGAACCACCTTGTTTTATAGATAGAGTCCCAGAGAAGATGAAGGCTCTCCCAAGGTCAGACAACTAGTTATTGGTAGTACTGGGACTAGAGCCCGGTTGTCTTAATTCTATTCTTTCCATTACATTTGATTTAGTTCCCGATTCTAGATTACAATTAAAGGCACAGATGTATTAAAGTCAATCATTAACCTCTAAAGTGGCAGATTGAGTTTTAATAGAGAGAACGCTAAAATTCTCGGTAGGGATAATAAGGGGGCAATTGGGGAAGAATAAAACTGCTGAAGAATAAAACAGCTTCCCAGCTTCTTGCTTTCGGTAGAAATATATCTAACAAGAAAGTTTGTTTCAAGCCATGCAAATTTAAGGAAAAGGGGTTTGACAGAAAAGCAGGGAACATTGTCAAAGTTCCCTGTGTCATTCTGGGAGACTCCAGGACAAAGAAACACAATGTCATTAACAAAGGAAACAAGGATTGGAAAAAGCTCAGTGTTTTTCCACTTAAAACATATCCTTTCCTCTTTCCAGGTTTAGAAAATATGATTTTGGAGGTGGACATTTCTTATAAAACAACAGAGGCTCTTTGCTTTATTCCTGTAACAATAATTCTAAATTTAAATAGCTCTAATCTTCAAATAGGCCATAGTACCTTGCAGATATTTTTGATCACTTCTTGATCACTTCTTCCCGACAAGTTCCTCTGTACAACTCAGCTCTGCAAGGACTTTTAATGTACTCACCCCCTCCCCCGCCCCCAATTTCTTCCTCTGAAATCTTCTCTTGTAAGCAAGTCTGGGAAATGTGATGTCAGTCATTTTCCTTACAACTTCCTTCAAAGTAGGGACAGTGGTTGAGGAAAACCTGTCATGGGTAAGGGTGGTGGAGCTGGAGTAGAAAGGCATGGAAATATTGATTATTTGGGGCTTAACTTTTCTCCCAAATAGAGAAAACATGAACTCCCTCCTCCTCCCCAATTGAGGAAATTATTTAAAGTTGAGTGATCAGGCTGGAGGAAGGAGGAATCTAGCATTACTTATTACAGATAAATCTAGAGACAGAGGCAGGGGTTCAAATTCCATATGTTATTGGAGGAAATATCTTTTTCCTGTTTTTTTTTCTTTGTTTGTTTCTCGTTTCCCCAAGACCCAGAGCATACAGTGTCTGAGTTGAATACTTACCTGAAGCCTCCTTCCTTCTGCGATGAAGCTTGTTTTTCCCTCTGCCTACCCTTCCTTTTGCTTTTGCTTTCTTCTTCCTTCATCAAATCTTTCTTAGTTTATCTTTAAGATTGTTGAGCATGTTTTAATGTTTATAGACCCTTGTGTTTTATTTGAAATAGTATTTCATTTAAAATTTTAATAATAATAACTATTAAAATGAGTTGCCTTTTTGTAAGCATGTTTCTAAGGTCCATTTTACAGACAAGGAAGTGGAGGTTAGAGAGAATACATAACTTATTTATGTTATTTCTGTCAAAAAGGCAGTCATTGGAAGAGTTGAGACTCAAACATACGGTTTTCTGATCCAAAGGCCTGTCTTCTAGACTTTATTATGCTATCAACAGCTTTCTTCCTTCCATCCCCACACCGTCTCCAAAATCCCTGGAACTCGAATCTCTGCCTCCTGTATGATTTCCACATTTAGCACCAAAGTTTCTAGCAGAGAATCACCTGTTGGGAAGTATTTATCTTTGATGATAAAGCTGGCCCTGCACTCGTGAAGATGTGTGTACATTAAGAGTTGGCAGTGTAATGGAAGAGAAGCCTTGGTCAGCTGGAGTGTAAGATTCCAGAAGGTTTGTTAGAGAAAAACAAGAAGACATGAGTTTATTCAATTTATGCCACAAACATCTATTGTTGGTGAGTCTGTTGCTTTCAGAAAAGAAAAGACTCCACTTGAAAAGAAAACCACCCAAACGGTCCTCTCCATTCTTACTTCCCAATGCTTGTTAAGTGGATTTTGTTTTAAAATACTTTGTTTATTACATGGAGAAGTGTCAAGGGGCTTTGGATCAACAGCTCTGAAGGCAGCTCCATCTTGTATTTATTCTCAGCANAATCTCTCCCCCAATTCCATCCTCCCCAGCCCCCCCTCCTTTCTTCTTGCCCCATGCTACCACTTGAATGTCTCTGCCCTAGTTGTCAGAGCATGAGAGACACTTGTAGGCAGCCCTGGTGAAGAGTTCTGTTGAGCAAAAGTTCTGCTTGCTCAGCAAAATGGTTCCCTTCCCTGTCAGTGTTTCTCTACGTGAACAGAGAAGCACACGAAGACAGGAACTTACCTTGTCTGCCTCCTCAGCGATTGGTTTCTGTACCTTTGGGCAGTGGTTGTCATTCTTCTTAGGGATCCCCCCTCAGTGTGGCAGAGTCCTGTGTTTGAACTCCAGATCCCTGGAACACTAGTCCTCATAATAGCTGGAGTTTGCTTGCTCAGTTCTGAAGTGTTTTGGAAGTGTTTGTCACGATGACTATTGGCAGTGGTTGATATAAAAGAAAGAGAATAGAGAAACCACATCAAATTTAATTTTATTCCAGGCTTTAGATGGAATTCCACTACTAAATTCCAGAGGTGAGAAGAACAGAGCTGGCTCCCATGTCTGCTGGTCTTTGTGGAAAGAATGTCAATTAGGACATCAATGTCAGAGTGACAGCTGTACCATGTGCCTGGCTTGAGCTGGAATGTAAGTGATAGTATAAACACGATTTATTGAGGACCTTTTCTGTGTTAGATTTACAATATTGTTTCTCTGAATATTCATCACAATTCTATGAAGTAGGTGACCTTTTGGCATTTTTACATGCAAGGAAACTGAGGCTCAGAAATTGTCAGGAGCCTGATTTGCTGTAGCCAATCAAACCTGAGGTCCGGTAGTTTAGGGCTATATTCTTGATGGTGGAAAGTTGCCTCTTGACATCCTTAAGGATGATGTTTTCCTTAACATATGAGGTGGTTTCCTTAATATTTCCTTAACATATATCTCCAGATACATTCCAGGTTTCCTAAACTACCCATCATGGATTTGTTCATCCATTGATTTATCCAAATTGTTTCTTTTAAAAAATTAATACACTTGAAAAAAATTTAAAGGTAATATTCGTACTATTACAAAAAGTCAAACAGTGCAGATGGGTATAGAAGAAAAGTAAAAACTTCCCTTTCCTCTCATTTTATTTCCTTAGGCTACTTCTTGGATGTAATCATCGTTAATAGTTTTCTGTGTTTATGCCAGAATTGTTTCATGCATATGTAAACATGTACATATATATGAGGACCTGTGAGCATTTATGTCTTCATTACTGGGAAGGACACACCAAGGTAATAGGAACTCAAGCAGGTGATCCAACCATGTCTCCTTATAAGCATGATAACTAGACCTCTGGCCAGAGAGTCTTTATCCGTAGAATGTTTTGGGGAGGATCCCTGGATTTGGATTGCTTATGATAAACAAATTTGCAATCCGTGTGTTTATGAGGCTTGACTCTTTGGAGGATGTCATGCAGACTATGTGAATCTCTAGGGTAGAAAATGGAGGAGATGTTTTTTAGCTGAAGATCTACCTCCATGTGAGATGACCCATGGAACTCATCAGAGAACTCATCTGGGCCAGGCAGCATCATGCCTGACACAGGAATGAATCACACTGTATAGGTTGTAGCATAATTATTCAAACTAGTACTCTACTGAGGGAGATTTAGGTTGTTTTCAGTTTTGTTTTGTTATTACAATGCTGCGCTGTAATCTTTATTAATCTTTATTAATTATTAATATATATTGAGACATTTGTAGAATTGAGACACTACTAGGTCAAAGGTTATATTCATCTATATTTTCTTCCACATTTTTGTTCCTTCTCCCTCCCCTAACCTTCCCACAAGCACACAAACAAGATTATTGTAAAGCCACTCCCAGATCTGGTATCATTTCATCTGTAAAAACTTTAGTATGTATATATAAATTTATGGAGTCTGTCTCTTAATACCACCCTTTTCTTAGATAAAATAGAGTTTTCCATTCACACTATTCTACAACTTGCATTTTTCTCTTAACATGTCTGGGAGACCACTGCACGTCAGTATATAGAGATTTCTTTATTCCTTATTATAGTTATATAATACTCCATTTGCAGAAGTACCTTATTTTATTAAACCAGTCACCTATTAGTGACAACTGAATTGTCTACAGTTTTTTTCCATTACAAACAACAGCCCTGCCCAGAGATTATTTAATAATTTCTTCTCTGCATTTGGGATACATGTTTAGAAATAGAATTGCTGGTTCAAAGGGTATTATCAGTAAGAACACTTTTGTCAAGGGGAGACTAAATTGAAAATGCATTTAGTTTGGGGTGACTGGGTGGCTTGGTTGGTTAAGCGTCCGACTTCAGCTCAGGTCATGATCTCACAATTTGTGGCTTCGAGTCCTGCATTGAGCTCTATCCTGACAGCTCAGAGCCTGGAGCCTGCTTCAGACTCTGTCTCCCTCTCTCTCTGCCCCTCCTCATCTGTCTCTCAAAAAATGAATAGATGTTAAAAAAATTTAAAAATGTAAATAAAATGCATTTAGTTTGAGTTTAGTATGATATATTTAATGTAGTTTCCCATCATTCTGTGATATATCAGTTAAATTACTGCTAGCTGCCCCAGTGTAGAAATGCCTTTCTAGGAGGATTCCTTCAACCCTTTGTGCCAACTCACCATCATCATGACATCAAGTTTCAGGATCCAACACAATGGCCTGGCTAGGCTGTTTACAAGGATAGCAATGACAAATTAGCATCATAAATCCAAAGAATTTATGACTAGTCACTATAAAAATTTAGTAATAAAGGTTGTGTGGTGGAAGCAAACGTTTCTAAACTATCCATAGTTAAAACACAAATCTTGATCAACCAGGTTAAAAGAAAGATGGAGTCATTTTTTCTCTCTTTAGGAAGAAACTTTTCTTCCTGTCTCTTCTCCTTTTTCTCCTTCTTGTTTTTCTCCTTCCCCTTCTTCTTCCTCTTTTTCCCCTTCTTCTCCTCCTCTTCCTCTTTCTTCTTTTTCTTTTATAAAATCATTGTCACATGAAGAGAGTCAGAGTGTGCAACCAAAATATTATAGGAAAAATTGTCATAGATATGTATCAATTCAGAAAATTAATAAAAATACTATGCATATTTCTGGGTTTATAACGTTTGGTGAATTTGTTAGCTTTTTAATATTTGTGGTGGTTTTTTTACTCCCTTTTATTTTTAAATAAATATTTATTCATGACCTGATATTTATAATTTTGTATTCTTGCCCTTGAATATGGCTCCCAAAGTCGCAAATGCTCTGGGCCATGCAGAACTGTGCTACACCCATAGTGTTTGGAGTTATCTATTCAGTGACTATCCGAAATGAACCAGACAATTATAAGCTGAGTTCTGGTGGGAAATATACTTCCTCCCTTCATGGATATGCACGTCATGGCAACAGTTATATGTAATCCTCTATGGGCTTACTTTCTTTTTTTTTTTTTTTAATGTTTTATTTATTTCTAGGAGAGAGAGAGAGAGACAGCATGAGCAGGGGAGGGTCAGAGAGAGAAGGAGTCACAGACTGAAACAGGCTCCAGGCTCTGAGCTGGCAGTCAGCACAGAGCCCGATGCGGGGCTCGAACCCACGAACCGCGAGATCATGACCTAAGCGAAAGTCGGACGCTTAACCAACTAAGCCACCCAGGCGTATGGGCTTACTTTCTTGAAGAGGATAATATACCTAGACAGCCAGTAGTCAATACTTGGGGAAAATAATACATCCTACATAGTTGCCCTTCATTTTCTTCCATTCTCTTCCATGGAAATGCAGTTGCCTTTCCTAAAATAGACACCCCAAAAGCCCCAATAAATCACGGCATTGACTAAAACTCCTGGAGTTTGTGGTCGTGTTTCATGAGTTCCGGATGTGATTCTTCACTGGGAAAATGATAATCAAAACCAAACAAACAAGAAACAAACAAAACAACTCCAAACCACCACAACAAAAAGATGATTTATCTGTTTATTCCCATCGCCCAAGCATATTTCGATGGAACAGGGACAAAATAACTTCAAAAAACATTCTTATTTGGAGAGAAGTGGGTGGCATGCTGCAGCCACTGGTCCCTAGCAATTCTAAACCACTGCTGGATACACATTTTGATGTATGCTCTGGGGGGAGGGAATGTTCCTTGTGTTTTCTCTCCCCCCTCCCTGATTTTCTTTCTTAAATTTTTTTTTAATGTTTTATTTATTTTTGAGAGAGAAAGACAGAATATGAGTGGGGGAGGGGCAGAGAGTAGAAGACACAGAATCAGACGAATGCTTCAGGCTCTGAGCTGTCAGCACAGAGCCCGAGGTGGGGCTCAAACTGGTGAACTGCAAGTTCATGACCTGAACTCAAGTCAGACACTTAACCTACTGAGCCACCCAGGCACCCCTCCCATTTTCTTGATCAATCATGCTAAACATTTATCAATTTTATTGAAGCTATTAAGAGAGCAACTTTCAGATTCATAGATTTCTCTCTCTCTCTTTTTTTGTTGTTGTTCATTCCCATTTCATTGATTTCCACATTTTGTTATTTCCCTACTTTACTTAATTTGGGTTTAATTTGCTCTTCTTCTAGTTTTTATGGTTAAGTTTGGTTCATTGACTTTAGGCTAGTTACCTTTTCTTTTTTTTTCTTTGTTTTAAATGTTTTATTTATTTTTAAGAGAGAGAAAGAGAGTATGAGCAGGGAAGAGATAGAGAGGGGGGTGCAGAGAATTGAAGGCAGGCTCTGTGCTGACAGCAGTGAACCTGGTGCGGGGGTTGGACTCATGAACCATGAGACCATGACCTGAGCTGAAGTCAGACACTCAATAACTGAGCCACCCAGGCATCCCCAAGACTAGTTATCTTTTCTAATACAAGCATCTCATGCTATAAATTTTCCTCTAAGAATGATTTTAGCTGTATCCCTGAAATTTTGATAAACTGTGTTTTTATTTTCAATTCTAGATTTTTTTTTAAATGTTATTTTATTTATTTTGAGAGAGAGAAAGAGAAAGCATGAGTGTGAGTTGGGGAGGGGCAGAGAGAGAGAAGGTGAGAGAGAATCCGAAGCAGACTTCTTGCTCAGCACAGAGCCCAACATGGGACTTGATCTCACACCGCAATATCACCCCCTGAGCCAATATCAAGAGTTGGATGCTTAACCAACTGAGACATGCAGGCACCCCAATTGCAAATATTTTCTCATTTTCATTGTGGTTTCTTCTTGTTCTCATGGTTATTTAGAAGTGTGTTGTTTAATTTCCAAATATTTGGGGATTATCCAGATATCTTTTTGTTGTTGAATTTTAGTTCAGTTCTATTGGAGTGAGATAGCCACCTCTAGATGGTTTCATTCCTTCACTTTATTTGAGCCTCACTTCTGGCCCCAAATAGAGTTTTCTATGGTATCACATCATGGTAAGATATTCCCTTGTGCATCTGAGACAAATGTGTATTTTGCTGTCCTCGGATTAAGGTTCTATAAATGTCAATTAGGTTAAGTTGATGCATAGTGTTCTTCAAATCTTCTATATACCTCATGATTTTTTGGTCATTTTTTAAAATGAATCATAGAGAGAGGAATATTGATCCAGGATAATTATTTGTCTGTATTTCTTTTCAGTTCTATAAGATTTTTTCCCATATATTTTAAACTCTGTTATTTGGTAGATTTAAAATGGATGCATTTAGGATTCTTGTGTTTTCTTTTCACATCATTGTCAAATGTTCCTCGTTATTTCCTGGTGTATTGCTTCTTCTGGGTTCTGCTTCATCTGGTATTAACATAGGCATCCCAGCATCTTGCAGGGCACATAGTCTTCATCCCTTTACCTTTAAACTGTATATGTCTTTATATTTAAAGTAGCTCTCTCTCTCTCTCTCTTTACATAGAAATATAGCTGGATCATGATTTTCTTAGCTTATTTACTGGTATGGTTGGGCTTAAATTTAATACTTGCTATTTGTTTTCTATTTATTTTATGCTTCTTTGTTTCCATTAACCTCTTTTCCTATCTTTGATGTATTGACTGCATATTTTCTATCCTTTCATTTTATCTCCACTACTGACTTATTAGCTATTCTTTTTTGTTTTCATTTTTAGTTATTGCTCTGAGATTTACAATATACATCTTTGATTTATTATAATAAAAAAATATTATGCTAGTTTATGGAACAAATCTTCCAACAGTATACTTCTAGATTTTCCCATCTATGTTTTGTGCTGTTATATCAGATATTTTACTTCTACCTATGTGATAAACCTTATGATTTCTTATCACTATTTTTACTTTAAAAACCCAATCATCTTTTAAAGAGTCTTAAAGTGAGAAAAAAAAAGGGTTTTTCTAAAAAATATTTATGAGATTTTTTTGTTTGGCATTTTTAAATTTTTAAAAATTTTTTATTTCTGAGAGAGAGAGAGAGAGTGAGCATGAGCAGGGGAGGGTCACAGAGAGAGGGAGATACAGAATCTGAAACAGGCTCCAGCCTCTGCTAGCTGTCAGCACAGAGCACAGAGCCCGATGCGGGGCTCGAACCCACAAATCGTGAGATCATGACCTGAGCCGTAGTCGGATGCTTAACTGACTGAGCCACCCAGGTGCCCCTTGTTTGGCATTTTTATTGCATTGTCCCTTTTTTTTCATTTGTTTGTGTTTCTTTTGGAGAAATTAAACCCTTAGCCACACTGCCATCTTGCCTTCTATCCTCACTTTTTAAAAAATGTTTATTTATTTATTTATTTTGGAGGAGGAGAGAGAGGGAGAGAGAATCCCAAGCAGGCTCCATACTCAGTGCAGAGCTTGACACAGGGCTAGATCTCATAGCCAAAATCAAAAGTTGGACACTCAACTGACTGAGCCACCCAGGCACCCACCCCCATATTGTCTTTTAATCTATTTATCTGTGCAGCCCAGGCAACCTCTGAGGGTGATGAGTTAATATGATGTGCTTGTTGTTTGAAGTAATACTTCCTTTTATTTTCTCTCAAATGCTAATGTTTGAAAGTGTATTTGTGTGTGATCTGGGACAAATGACTGTTCTAAACTTAGATGCCAATTTTTAAAGTGAGAATTTGAAGGACACTCTTTGTTGCCAAAGCTGTTACAGAAATACCACAAACATTGCTTAGTATTCAGCCTTTATGATGTAGTCACATCTGGAAGTGTTGGCTAACTGCAGAGGCTTTTTATTTACTATAATACATGAATTCCTCACTTATCCAGAGGTCATTACCCTGGCAACCTCATCTATTTGGAACACTAGAGAATATAATAAAGTAAAACAAATGGCTTCTAAACAGCTGAACTCGATGCTTCAAGGTCATTAAAAATAAATTTCATGAATTTAACTAAAAGGAGAACTCCTGACTCAGAATATTCTTGCTTCTATTAAAAATATAATTTTAACTAGCTTGGCTAATTGGTTTCCTTGCCTTCAGCAGGAGGGAGAGGGAGGTAGGAGTGGTGTGGAGAGAAATGCGGAAGCAGCACACGTATTATGTAGAGTAAGATATAATAACCAGTGTTTGTATATTCCTTTAGACCGCAATCTCCTTTAAGGCAGTTAATAGTGTCCTATTTATCACTGTGTTCTCTTCACAGTCCCCGACACATGATAGTTAATAAACCCTGACTACATAATAAATAAACAAACAGACATATGAGGTTCAGAGGCTGAGGGGGACAGAGGAGAACCACATGATGTTGAAAGGAGGATTTAAAAAGGGTAGCAGTTAGAGGCAGAGCGTTCTTTATACTACACTGTACTGTGCAGTGAGAACATTTCTATTTAGGGAAAATAGGAGCCAGCATGGAGCAATAGCTCATTTTGATATCAGTGACATGTCATTCAGAAAACGTTTCTGTTTAGAACCCATGTGAGTATTTATTGCCTTAAAAAATGATTTCCATTAAAACTACCCCCCTCCCCCCACCCTACCCTGCCCTTCTGCCCCCACACCCCCATCTCTATTTCTACCTCTGGCTCTCTACCTAACAGTTTCACCTCTTCGCATTTAGAAAATTCATTTATGCAACAAATGGGTCATTATCTGATAACATTGCTTAAGTGATCTGTTTTTGTACATGGCGGATTTGTTAGAAGGAATTATTTGTTCAACAAATTCATGGAGGAAAAAAATGCTCATGGTGATATATATGTATCTGTGCCTTAAATCTAAAAAATGCTATTCACCTTTAGTAAATGTGTATGCTCTGCATAGATGGGCATTTATGCTCTCTTTATCTGCTTTTTTGATTTGACTTTGGGATGTTATTTTCACCAAGATTTTTAAACTTAAAAGTGCTAATAATGATAGAAACGGCAGCTGACACTCACTGGGCGGTGATCTGTATACGTGTGTGTGTGTGCGCTCAGGGGCCCTACAAAGAATTTCCACAGATTAATTTATTATTTAATTCTTGCCACACCTTAGGAGGTGGGAGCTATTACCATCTGATCTTATGTGTGGAGAAGTAAGGCTTGGAATGGTGACTTTACCAAGTCCACGGTTACAGATCTTGTAAATGGCAGAGCTGGGATTTGAGTCTTAGTGGTCTGACTCCAAAACCTGTGTTCTTAACATTTATGCTGTGCCCTTTGTCTTCTTCTATCATCTCTGAGAAAAAGGTAGTGGACAATATCATGGTATCTATCTTTATCATGTTGAATCAAATATTGTTTTCTTTTGCTGTCATTCATTCATGCTAATGGCAGGGATCAATTAAACTACCCATTAGTTTGAAGAAAGAGTAGGAAAATACATGTATCTCTAGGCACAGTTTATTAATTGGATAATAGTTCTTTCTCTCTCTGTCTCTCTCCCTTGTATGTAGCTAAATCAGGCAATCCATATAAAGCATAATCCTGCATCTTGCCCCACCCCAATTTACTGCTGTTCAGAATTATTTGGATAATTTCATGAATTCCTGATTGCAGTTTCTTTTGAAGCACCTTGGTCACGGTTTTCAATTTTTTCCTCCATTTTGTTGAATTTTGTTTGTATAAGAATATCTTTCTCTAGAAGATAATATTCTTGAGACACAGTTTTGAAATTATTTTCATTCAAAGAGCCCGAAGAATAAAAACAAGCCATGTTGACTATTACGGTTCTTGCATCAACCATGGACAGGATCTGCCACCGATTTCTTTTTCTTAAACAAAGCAAACCAATATGTACACCTGCTGGAAGGTCCAGGGACATGGGGATGCTTTGTATATGACTTTAATAAAAAACGTGTTTTTCTTTTAAAAACTTCCATGAGCAAGGTGGGAATCAGGGAATTGAGGAAGAGCAAGAGATGGCGCCATTGGGGAATAAAGGAAAATGAGCTCAGGAGTGAGAGGCGCTGATAAGATAAAATACGTTCAGGCTGTCTATCAGATGTCAGTAGCCGTGCCCTGCTGTTCTGAAATTGCCTTTTTATGTTGCCTTTCTCGAAGGTGAGCTCAGAGTGCAGCCTTTAGTGTTCTTTAGGAAAGGGAAAAACAAGAATAAATACAGTAGTCACAGCATATGCCCATGATTTCCTCCTATTCACAGTTTATCAGGATTATTGACATGGACTTTTAAGTCAAAAAACAAGAGTAACTGTCTGTTTTCTGACTACATCAGTTCTTCTGCCCCCTTCCCTCTACTGCTTCTGGCCAGACTTCTTGCTTCTCTCCTTGAGGCTCTGCATTTTGAGTATCACTAAGAATGTCAATATCTGCTCTCCAATCCCCACCGTAACCTTAATAGTTACATCAGAGAAATTATTTTCTTACCTTCTTTCTTTGGCAGAAGCGATCCCAGTGATTCCTTGAGCTTATTAGTTTTTCCCCCTCATTCTTGATAAGGACATTTTACAGGGCAATCATGACTCAGACTGAGGGATGGAATATAAAGTCAGAACTCCGATTTTTGAGCAGTTAATCAGGGGGTGAGCAATCTGAAGTTGTTCCCGGACTGAAATTTTCACATCTGATTGCTTTCCCTACTCAGCTCCATTGTCAAATGCCTCTGGGTGCCTCAAAGTGCTCAGTAATGGTGGCACCTGGGTTGTGGTAATGGGCATGGTCCTATTTTGGTGGTAGCTTCATAGTTTTCCATGGACTCAAATAGCCTGAATACAGGTGCAGCCTGAGGAAGCTGAATGCTCCTGTATTATATCTACAAACATTTGAAATCTAAATGCCTGCCAGTGCCAGGTCTTAACTCTCTCACCTCCTTATGTTTCCCTTGTGGTCTTAACCCAAAAGGGCTCTTAAAATCTGAGATCTCCTCTGCTTATTGAGCTGAAGAGAGGGTGGCCTGGGTAGAAAAGTACTGGTCTTTTGCAAGGAGTGGAGGTACTTAAAAGCAATTGCAAGTTCTCAGCTCTAATTTTATTCTGGGACCAGGTTGGCAGACAGATCTATTCATTCCCATGCCCGTGACTGGACCGCAAATCCTCCTCTGAGAGGACCTCAACCCCCGGTGGAAGGGGGAGATAAGTGACAGACGAACCTTTTACTGCTTGTAAGAATGTGCTGGATATGGGATTTCTCCTTTATTTTCTAAAGCCCTTCTGCATTTTTCAGTCCACTTCTCTGCGCTAAACCAGGCAAAGAGAAAGATGATTAAGTCTCAGAAGAGGCATGAAATGGCCCGCAGCTAGAGGAGAAAGTTTAGGGTGGACATTTTGAAAGATGAAGAGTAAGAGCGATTAGGCAGTGGAATAGCAGTGCCATCACTGCGGTGAGCCGAGGAAAGGTTAGATAAGATATTAACATTAATGAGGTATAGCACAGCCCTGGAGAATAAAGGAGGCTTGACTAAGAGGAGGAGGGTGGGAGGGAATCGTAATAGCCAGCTGACAGCACATGCTGTCTTCCCTGCTTCCCATGTTACAGTTTTTGAGAGAGAGAGAAATAGAGAGAGAGAGAGAGAGAGTAGGACTTGCAATCCCAGGCTGCCTGTGCTGTTAGAAAGCTGATTCTTCATTTTTTAAACAAATACATTTTCTAGTTCCTATTACATGCCAGGCACCGCATCAGGCTCCAAAAATATAACTATGTAAAGAAAGAAAGGGCCCACGGGGCACCTGGTGGCTCAGTGGGTTAGGTGTTGGACTCTTGATTTCAGCTCAGGTCAGAATCTTGCAGTGTGTGGGGGTGCCTGGGTGGCCCAGTCGGTTAAGCTTCCGGCTTCGGCTCAAGTCATGCATGATCTCATGATTTGTGGGTTTGAGCCCCGCATCAGGCTCTGTGCTGACAGCTAGCTCAGAGCCTGGAGGCTGCTTCAGATTCTATGTCTCCTCTGTCTCTGACCCCTGCTCATGCTCTTGCTCTCTCTCTCTTTCTCTCTCTCTCAGAAATAAATAAAATATTAAAAAAACAAAAAGAATCTTGCAGTTTGCAAGTTTGCTTTGCACTGAGAGCTCAGAGCCTAGTTGGAATTCTTTCTTTGTCACTCTCTCTACCCCTCCCCTGCACGCTCTCTCTCTCAAAATAAATAAATAAACTTACAAAAAAAAAAAAAAGGATCCAATCTTGTGGGGGAAGAGAGACAGAGGGAGGATCAGAGTTGGGGGCTGGTGGTCGTCTATGAAAGAGAGATCAGACTGTCTGGTGAATGATCCCAGAAATTCATAGCACTTGGGAAAAGGCGTTTCCCTCCCCAGTGGGGGGCACTGTGCCCCAACTCAATTTCCTGAGGGACTAAGGTCCCTACCCCCAGCAGCCTGCATTTTCCTTTTCCCAAGGTTGTCAGGTGCTGCCTGCCTGCAGCAGGACAATTCTTCGCAGAGCATGTGTCCTCTCCCTTTCCCTGCTGCCTCGGACCAACTTCCTGTCTGGTGTTCTCCCACTGATAAGGCTGCCCGCCTGCCTGTGCTATAAGAAGGTAGAATCCCAGGAGCGCAGTGTCCCTTCCAGAACAGAAAGGTTTGTGTCCATAAGCCTCTCTGTCGCTTGGGCATGCTCTCTGAGAGATGATGAGGGAACACGGAAGAAGAACTCCTTTCGGATGAACCTCAGCTTGCAAGTTCCCCAATAAAGTCCATCCCTTAACTTTAGCTACGTGATCTGGCATTTGGCATCTCCCTCCTTTCCCATTGCTCCAAAACCACTTAGTGGAGCTTGACTAGCAGGAAAGTTTTGGCCAGTGCATATTTTAGAAGACAGTGAGTCGATTGCTCGTATGTGGGGCATGTGCTGCTGTGGTCTGAGATTCCCCTTCATGTTATTGCTTGAACCCTGGTTGCACTTGGATTTTCTTTTACTTGGGATGTGTGACAGACATGGGATATGTTGCAAAAAGGGATGCATAGGGACCATGGGAACAGGGAGGAGGGAGACCTTGAAAATGGCACTGAACCAGAGACATGAAGATGAGAAGGAGAAAACTGGGTAAAGAAGATGGAGATGGAGGGCCTGGGGACAAATGAGTTTCAGTCAGAGGGTCCATGTGGGAGGCCCTAATAAGAAAAGACTTAGGGTCTCACAGGAGTGGAAAGTTCAGTATGTCTGGAAAGATGAACCCAGAGGGCCTGAGGTTTGAAGAGTTTTTCTTGGATTTGTGATGATTTGCTCCAATGTCTTCCCGCCTCCCTCTGTGGTCAACATCTGGGGAACCTCAGACTGGAGTTAAGGACAGAATCTATGTATAACCTGGGAATAGAGTAAACCCAATGGAGACAGAACTTTACTTCTTCATTTTTTCCTTTTTAAAGGCCAGTTCTTGGGGCGCCTGGGTGGCTCAGGCATTAAGCATCTAACTTCAGCTTAGGTCATGATCTCACAATTTGTGAGTTCGAGTCTCACATCTGGTGAGCTGGAGCCCCACTTTGGGTGAGCGTGAGCCCCATTTCAGGTGAGTCCCACTTCTCTCTCTCTCTGCCCCTTGCTCCCTTGCACCCCCCTCCCCAAATAAATAAAGGCCAATTCTCCTCTCTCCATTAAATGTCCATGTAATGACTACTAAATAGCTTGAAAAAAAGATCCATGAACTGTGTTCTTTCCCTTTTATCTTCCTTATGTTTTCCTTCTTCTCTTTTATCCCTCTCTGACTTTCCTTTGTCTTTTCCTTTCTTAAGAAGGATTTAGCTATAAAATTATTAAAATAATTCATTGTGCTTAATTTTGTCTTCTGTGGCTTGGGAATCGGAGGAAGAGCACAGGTCCCTGGAGAAACCCTAACACAGGTCATTGGAAAACAGGGCCTGTAAGGACAGACAAGAGTGAACAGAGACTACCTTGCTCTGTTGAAAACAAGGGGAAAAACTTTCCCTCCCTTCCCTTCTTGCCAGAGCATGTACCTTAGAAAACTGTACATGTAAGTACTTTCTCTGTATCTTTAAGATGTACTTTATTTAATTCAATTTTACTTTATTTTATTTTGTGTTTTAAGAAACTAAATAAGCCTTTTGTTAACTTCACGATCCCAGAAGATCTTTCTCAAGGATCTAGAAATGGCAGCTCCTTGACATGTAAACATTGAGGGAATCTCCCAGTTTCTCTGGGAAGATAGGGGATAACTTTGGTGAGTGCCTTGCTCCAAGTTGCAAAACAGCCTCCTGCCATAAAGAACCCCCTTTCGTTTGGGATAAAGTCACTAAGCTAACTCAGAGGGCCACCCCATTACCAGGTAAAGTTGTGACGAACTGTGTGTGACAAATGGTGCTGTCAACTCCCCTTACTTGGAGACTTGTTACGATTTATCCCGAAAACTTGTATGTAACGGGTTGTATCTGAAAGGTTAGATTTCCTTCTATATTTGCAACCTCTTCGTGGATTGTTGTAACATACCTCCCATTCTGGCTCAATGCTTCTTCATAATAAAAGTGACTTCTACTACTACCTTTGTGGAGAGGATTTCTGGGTTGGGAGAAGATTTTGTTTTTCCAATCGTTATTTTCCCCCACAGACTTTGAGGAGGGAAACGTTCTGTTTGTCCTTTCCCAAAGCCCTGTGATGGCCTTTCAGGGCAACCTCGTACTTTGAGAAATGGGAACTGTCACCCTGTAGCTCTCAGTCGCTCTGCCTGATATGAGTTCTCTCTGGCAGATGGAGTGCCAGCCCTTTCAAATTTTCCCAGGTGGACCAAGCACTGTTTGCTCTCAGAAGTTCTCAGTGAGGCTTTCATTTTAAATTCATAAAAGTTATCAGCCAACTTCCAACAATTGTTTAATAAAAAGCAATTAGCCAGCCAAAAATATAATGGCTTTTATGTCAAAATATGCTGGAGACAGCTGCTAAGCGGGCCACCAGCAGCCCCTGGGCCATATGCCGTGAGTCCTAGGCATATGCACAGCCAGGCACAACAGCGCAGAGCATATTGGGAGTAATAAACCCAGCCCCCCACCTTTCTCCCTCTCCCCTCACCCAGCTCTCCACTCCAGAGAAACTGACAGCAGGAAATTCTCTGGAGTAAATTGCCGCATCAAGATTCACAAAACTCATTTATTAGGCAAGGATCTAATCTGGCAATAGATGCAGAAAGCCCAAGCTCCCTAGCCTGGTTTGGATAAAATCCATGCAAACCTTATTGCACTGCAGAAAAACGATTAAAAAAAAAAANAAAAAAAAGATTAAAAAAAAAAAAAAAAAGGAAGCCTGCCTCCACAAAACAACTAACTCAACAGCACTCATCAAGAAAATTGAACTCAGATTATAGACTTTTCTTTTATCTATTTGCTTGCTTCTTCCAACCTAATATTTGCGGGAAAGAAGTTTCTGGAGTTTGCTCTTCCCTGTGAAGATAGTTTTATTCTCCACGGCATTCTTTGACGTAGTCACGTTTATTGCCATGCCTTGTTTCCCAGGAGATGTTTCAATGACTGAGATATTAGTGATGGCCCCATACATCGTTTGTTGTCATCAGAAATACAAATCCAGATATGTGCTTATTTTAATCATAGGGAGTGGAGAAAAAGGAAATTCTCCTGAAATTTTTTTGCCAGCAGGTAAGGCCATATTTTTGCCAAAAGCTTGTTTATTTTGAGAACTAAGCACAGGCAAATCACCTTTTGTTTGTAGAGAGCTTTTTCCATCCCAATGGATGCCATGGTTTTTCTGAAGCTGTTTTTAGAGCATTCACATGGCCTATCTCCTTATGGACAAACCCTGAAGGCTTCTCTGTGCCCATGCTTTCTGGCCATTTTGGAATGCCAGCGAAACCTTATTCTACAGTTAAGAAAATGTGTAATGCTTTTGAGAATAATAGAATTTTCCCCCATAAACATATTAAATAGCATAGTGTAGGTGATAGAATTCCAGAATAATCCTTGGCAAGAGGGCAGCACAGACCTAGGAATCTCCAGAGAGTCTCCAAGCTTCAAAGAAAAACTTCAGCAGAGTTGCAAAGAATAGTGTGAAAGTCTCCCAAAAAGACCCCTCAGTTTCAATAATTTGCTAAGAGGCTTCACAGGACTCAGCACATAGGGGCATTCATGGCCAAGAGTTATTATAGTGAAAGGTCACAAAACAAAATTAGCGAAGGGAAAAAGGCAGGTGGTGTGAAGTCTGGAGCACACCAGGCACAAACCTCTCCCAGTGGAGTCATGTGGGACATCTTAATCTCCCCAGCAAGTTGCGACAACACGTGTGAGACATTGCCTTTCAGGGAAGTTTCTTAGAGACTCTAGGGCCAAGGTTTGTTATTGAGGGCTGGTCACGTAGACATCCTTTGCCTGACAGGTTAAAATTCCAGATTCCCAATATAAAAATGGGTGTTCAGAATAAACTATTGCATAAATAATTTAGGCACAGTGAGCCATTCTTACCAGTCTTGGAAATTGTGGGGGCTCTCCCCAAAACCCGGCTCCTGGATGTCAGTCAAGGCACAACCTTGTAGCAAGCCTTTCCAAGGACAGTGGTCTCACGTGCACAGTTGACTGCATTGTGGACTCATCCTTCCAGCCTTTCTTCTTTCCTTCCTCAGCCACCTACAGGGAGCTATGAGGCACATCGTGGGTGCTCCTGGGAGGGGTCAGAAGGTGGGCTCTTAGGTTGGTGAGAAGTGAAAGGCATGGCTTGGAGTCTCGATGGAGGTCCAGGTTGGTAAGAATTCTAAGAAAGGCAGCATGGTGAAGCTTAAAAAGCACGCATTGTAGAATTTGGCAGACCAAGGTTCAGATCCTGCCTACTGTTCCTATAGAATTTTAAAATTTCAAGTCTTTCTGGTCTGTTATTATGGATAATCCACCAAATATCTGATGCTTATGGATAAGCGTGGGTTGCCTAAATTTGGTAGGAAGTAGGATAACCCACATTTCAGGGGAAATATATCAAATATCATATATCATGCACCTGGCCCGTTGTACTGGCTAGGTGTCCTGGCCTTAAGGTCCCTGCATCAATCCACGGCCTCTCACTGAAATATACAGAGCTATTGGGCACCTGGGTGGCTCAGTGAGTTGAGCATCTGAGTCCTGATTTTATTCCCCTCAGGTCACGATCGCAGGGTCATGGGATCGAGCCCCGCCTCAGGCTCTGCGCAGACCCTGGAGCCTGTTTAAGATTCTCTTTGCCCCTGTGTCTCACTCAAGTTCTCTAAAATAAATAACTACACAAATACGTAAACAAACAAATAGACAAATGAAATAAATATATAGAGTGATACATTTTAGAGTTTTGTGCATTCCTTGTTCAAAAGGCGTTTAATTGATCTGGTCTTTATTTTACTGCCATCTCAGAATGCAGGCCAGATAACACAGTGATTGAGAATATGGATTCTTTACCCTCAGTGCCTGATTCTAATCCTATCTCAGACACTGAGCAGCTGTGACACAATGGACAATTTATTAAACCGCTGTTCTTAATTTCCTCACCTATAAGATGAGGAAAAAAATATTAGTACCAATCTTAGGATTAAATAAGAATATTTTTGACATGCTTCAGCAGTATCTGACACTATATTATGTTTGACTTAATATAGAAATTAGAAAAGAGTCTTATTCCATATTATAATATCTGCTAGATTCCCTCTTTGTATAACAAATAGTTGCTTTGAGTTGTGTCTTCCTCGATAAGACAGGAGTTGAAAGACACTATTATAAGAGATCCAGTCTTCTCACAGATTCACACTTTCTTAGCCTGTAGCCCAGTTTCCTATGTTTGAAATTGAATTTATGCTAAAACAAAACCAGAAATGAGACTTCTACTGAAGGAAGAAGTCTTGTTATCTTCTGATTAACACAAGAGAGAATCACCAGTTCCCCTTTTCTTCTGGTTAAAATGAGGTTACAAATCTGCTAGACTGATAAATTCCATGTCTCGTCCCCTTTCCTATTCACACTAACATTGTCAATTCATTCTTCCCCCAAACAAGGCCATTGAGACAGAAACATCAGTTTGAGTGGACACCTAGATCAATGTGGCTCTGCTGTGGGGTGTTCAGGTGCCGACCATAACACACAAAAGCAAAACAAAACCAAAAAAACTAAAAACAAAGACATTGTTTTGAAATGGAAAACAAAAATAAAGCTCAGAACTCAGTAGGTACTAAGCAAATGCTAACTCTTTTTTCTCGCTTTGCCTGGCTGCCAGGACCAATTTCTTCCCTCTCAATATTTATATTGACCTTTCTTTCCCTTTAGTCAGAAAAACACAAAGTTTTTTTTTTGAGGCTCATACCATAAACTGTGTGATGTTTAGCTTTTGCAGAGGTGTGAAGAAGTCCTGCTGTTAAAAGTGGAGTAAGATTTTTTTTTCTTGGGTGGAAGCCCAGAAAATGTTAGGCAGGCCAAGGTGAAGACTCTCCCTGACTAATGATGGTGTGGCTGCATGTGCATATGTTTATGGGCGTGAATGTGTGTGTCCATGTTCTGGAACCATTTTGGCAGGGAGAAGTAAGGACTAACAGAAAGGAATTAATCCAAAATGTTAGATGGCAAAATGGTTTGATCCACCCCACAAGACCCAACGCATGATTTCCTTCTTTGCATTTGATATAGGTTGGAGTTAGCTACCTTTAAGTTTTCCATCTTGGAAATGCACAATCCAATTAAAATAACATTTTGTGAGCTAAGCAGGCATATCATGACCATTCCTCTGGCTAAAGCGGAGATCAAGACTTAATTACTTGAGTTTTGCAGAATTTTAAGAAGTTAGACTAAGATCAGCAGCTCCTATCCATAGACGTTTAGTGCAGCTAGGAGCGCCCACGAGAGAGAAGGTGTGGGGTTGGATAGGTTTCTTATTTTAAAGATCTCGCTCCTATTTCTGTCAGTTACATACACAGCCTTAAAAAGCAAGGGGATAAAACAAAGAGCTTCAACAAGAAGTACTCAAAATAATAATCCCTCGTTCATAATAGATTGTTAAAGATAGTGATATGTGTAAAGAATAGAATCTCGAAGATGACTATAGATAAAAAATAAACATGTTGCTTCCTTTTCACTCTCTTCTAGAAAAAACTAACGAAGAGCTGCACAGTGGACTCTCCTGGTCAGGACCCAAGTGAGTGGGTTTCTCTTTACTAGTGAGAAGGGGCTTTTGCAAAGTCAGGTTCAGCCCTGCCACAAGCCTGCATTACAGAGAAAGCCGTGGGCGGGGAGGGTTGCCGTGGCACAGCCAGTGTGAGGCTTCCAGTTGGTTTGTTATACGATCTTCACCAGCTTCCCTGGGAAGAGGAAAAACACATTTTTTTTTTCTCTATGTCTCAGATTGTCTTCGATACTTACCAGCAGGAGTTTCTGACAACTTTGTTCTCTCTAGATTTTAGGGATTTAAGGAGAAACAAAATATCACACACTTGCAATTGGCACAGGAAAACGCCAAAGTCTACCTCATTAGTGAACGGAAAACAGTGGCCCCTTTGGGCCAGATCAGGAGGTCAATGTGTATATGACTGAAAGGCCCTATTTATTAACCAAATACCCATTATATGGGTCAAGTGTAAGGCCAGCCTGATGAGTAGGCAACTCCTCATATGGTTTCATTTCAGGGACTGAAATACCACTCCCTTGATCCTCCAAATGGGAAATATGGTTCCTATGTGCCCACTGATGCCTGAAATGTCTTTTATTGGAAAAATGCCTTTCATTTAGAAGTCAGTAATAAGGTTCATAATGAAAGTACCGTAGGTGTGACTTAAGAATACACTGAGGTGTGAGTGACTGGAGTCTGGACTCTTGAGAGTACATTTATTTAATGGTTGAGGGAAGAAAGAGCCTTTTGCTTGGATGGGAAGAAAGAGATATAAGCAGAGAAAGGGGAGAAGAAAGAGAAGACTGGAGAGTGGCAAGCTAACTTGATTTCTTGGTTCACTTTCAAAATGAGACAGAAAGCACTTAAGTGTCTGACACATAGCAAGCCCTCAATGTTAATTATTCTTTTTAAAAAAAATTTATTTATGTGTTTATTTTTGAGAGGGGGGAGGGGTAGAGAGAGAAGGGGAGAGAGAAACCCAAGCAGACTCTCCTGTCACCATGGCCTGACTCAGCGCTCCATGTCACAAACCATGAGATCATGACCTGAGCTGAAACCATCAGCCGGATGCTGGTCCCTGAGTCACCCAGGAGCCCCATCGATATTAATTATTCTTATTTAAAGTTTTGGCAGGCTCAGGACTGGTTATGCCATTTTGGAGATAAACCTGTAGAGTCCTTGTTCTGAAGCTATAGTGCCTCATACATAGAATCAAGGCCCCTGAAAATTATTGTCATTCCATTTTCTCTACCCTCTCCCTGTCCTAACATTTTCTCTTTGCATTACTCCTTACTCCTTTGCTTAAGGGAGAGCTCTAAAGGAGTCTCTCTCTTTTTTTATAAGTTTATTTATTTATTTTGAGAGAGAGACACACACAGTTGGGGAGGGGCAGAGAGAAAGGGAGAGAATCCCAAGCAGGCTCTGCACTGTCAGTGCAGACCCTGATGCAGGGCTCAAACTCACAAACTGTGAGACCATAACCTGAACTGAAATCAAGAGTCAGACGCTTAACTTACTGAGATACCCGGGTTCCCCTCTAAAGGAGTCTTAATAGGCTTCATACCAAGAAGGTGGGAGTTGCAGTTAGAAGCATATCTAGGGGCATCTGGATGGTTCAGTTGGTTAAATGACCAATTCTTGGTTTCGGCTCAGGTCTTGATCTCATGGTTTGTAAGACTGAGCCCTGTGTCAGGCACTGTGCTGGCAGTGTGGGGACTGCTTGGGATTCTCTCTCCTTCTCTCTCTCTGCCCCTCCTCTGCTAATGTACTTTCTCTCTCTCAAAAATAAATCAATAAACTTAAAAAAAGAGAAGGATATCTAAACTAACTTCTAGCATTCAACCATATACCACATGTCTGTGTCACATTGTATATCTCATCTTTCTTTACATACTTAAAGGATACTTGATTAATGCCTTTCTGGTTATGGGACCCCATGACTATAATCATCTATTCAAAGGGCTCACAACCAGGCACATCAGAGCATGTAGTTTTCCTGATTACCCCAGCTCACGGCAAGTTGTTTATCTGAGCTACATGAATGGCACCAATTGCCAGTACCTCTCACGTGGTATTCATGCATAAATGTCTCATAAATAAAACTTGGGCTTTCAGCTAGTTTTATTACTAACCTATACATGGCTAATCAACATAATATATAGTCTGTTTTTATCTAACTAGGTGAACTAATTGTTAAGGTCCAAGTGGTGGATAGTTTCTGAGATATTCTCCAATGAACCCCAAATCCCCATATTCATGTTCTCATGTAATCCCTTCCCCCTAGCTATTACTTGTTTTAATGAATATAATAAGGCAAAAGTGTTAGGATGTCTTTCAAGATTGGGCCACAAAAGGTTCGTTAACTCCTGTCTTGCTCACACTCTCTGGCTCACTCTGTCTTGCTCCATGTGGTGGAAGCCAGTCATCATGTTGTGAGGTGTCCTATGGCTTGTCCTTAAGTGAGCCTCTGGCCAACAGCCAGAAAAAAGTTGAGGCCCTCAGCCCACCAGCTTGTGGGGAATTAAATTTTGACTACAAGCACCTGAATGAGCTTATCAACAGCTCCTCTCTCAGTTGAACCTTCAAATGAGAATGCAGCCCTCATTGACACCTTGATGGAAACCTTGTGAGAGACTCAGAGGCAGAAGCACCCGGGGAAGCCATGCTCAGATTCCTGATCCAAAGAAACTGTCAGGTAAGATGTTTGCTGTTTTTATGCTGTTGATATCTGGACAGCAAGAGAAAATTAACATAGTCCAGTCTTATAGTCTTGTGGTCCATCTATACACTAATTCCATCAGTCTGAAACAAACAAATACCTAGAATATTGGAGAAAAATGCTTTGGGCTACTAGAGGAGCATTTATTTTCTTTCCTTTTCAAGTGGAAGAGGGTGAGAGGTGGAACCTATGGTTTGGTCCTAAAAACATGTCCCCCATTTTTGTTTGTATATTTATTGACTTTAAAAGAGAGAGAAAAAGACAAATAGCATGCAATTGGGAAGGGGCAGAGGGAGAGACAGAATCCCAAGCAGGCTTCATACTTTCAGCACAGAGCCCGACATGGAGCTTGAACTCATCACCATGAGATCGTGACCTGAAACGAAATCAAGAGTCAGTCGCTTAACTGACTGAGCCACCCAGGCACCCCTAAAAACCTGGCCCCCTTAATTGCAGTCTGGGTGTATGAAGCCAGAGGGCCAGTTAACAGGAAGAGTTGTTTAGGAATAGCAACTAAAGCAAGCTGACCATTCAAAGAGCTACTTGGGACTGAAAATTGAGGTTTAGAGCTAATATCAGAAAGAATGAAAACCTAAGCTTGAGGAATGGTGAGGCAGGCAGTTTGATGTCATTTCATTTCTAAACATGGAGTGTGTGGAGCTCATGGAAGTATGTGTGGAGAATGGAAACAGTGGCTGATCCATCTAGACAGGGGGCTGCAAACATTGATGCTGATGGTCCTAGGAAATGAGTGAAGTGGCGGCCCTGGAGGCCTGTGAGCTGGAGTGGGCAAGCCTAGTTCCATGTGGAAGCAATGTATATTGCTGTGCTCTATCCAGATCCTCACCCTCAGGAACAGTGTGCCCTGGAAATGTTGGCTGTTAATGGTTTACAGCTGAACTCCTCTCTAAGCATTACCTTCAGCCAAAGGCAAGCACCTCACCTCAGGCCGGATTCTGGCAGATGAGGGAGTTCAAAGAACTGACTTCTGTGCCTCAGTGTGGGACAATCCTGAAGGCTCGCCTCATCTCTAGAGTTTCTCATAGGGTTGCCCTAAGCTTCAAAAACAAATGCCTTTCTGGCCACTTTTCCCTCTGCCAGATCTTACCTCCTCATTGTCTCACAGTGCATCTCCCAGGAGTATCTCCAGCAAACCCTTTGTACACAACACCCGATCTCAATCCAAGACAATCAAGACAAGGGGCAGCAGCTAGCCAGTTCTACCGCTCATTGCCATGCATGGGAATATAGACCCAATGAAGAAGCTGGAAATGCAAATGTAGGTGAAATATTCCAGGCTTCTATCTGTATTGGCAAATAGTTCTGATTTAAGGGGGAAAATGACTTCTGAAGTTAAACACATCTGTGGGCCAGGTTTAGCTATAAAGGGACAGAAATTAGAGTCCTCTAATTCCTCCTTATGAAGTTAGGTATTTTTTATTTTGTATCTCTGATAACATTTGGTCCACCACTTTTTTGCTTAAAAGAGCTGATCATTTTGTGTGTGAGAAAAGGGAAAGTGGAGGGAAATTAGTTTTTCTTGCCCTCAGTACCATGTAACACCATGTAGCAAGCACTTTGTAATTTAAGTGATACTTAATCCCTTTCCCTCCCTTCCAACTGTGCTGAAGAAGTAGATTTCTAGCTTTTTGTGAGTATTAGGGGGTAGAGATTCTCTTCTGTCATCATGTTTTCGGCATCCTTCCTAAAGGGGTCGGATACTACGAGTGACCATATACCCTATTTTATACCTGTTATTTCAGTGCAATTATTTATATCCCCCAGCCCCTCCCCAGCATGTCCCAGTGTGGATGACATATTTTGTCTCTTTGATGGGGAAGCCATGAACTGTAAGTGATATACTTACCTCTCAGGGGATAATTTTTCCTCCATGACCAAGATTTTTGGACTTCTAGGATAATTAAGATATACTGCCTTCCAAAGAATGAAATTCATTAAAAGTAACATTTTTTTCTCTTGCAAGTTGAAATCATTCTCAATGTCCCAGTGTAGCAATTTGACCCAATACTACTTTTCAGGGGAATACTTTTCACACTCACTTCACAGTTTAAACCAATTTGATTTCACTACTAATTTGCCTTATTTTAACTTGGACATGCTGAAGTAGTTCAGGCTGCTTCCAAACACTTACTGCCTCATTAGCTGATAGCTGTCGTCTAATGACTCTCAGAGTAAATGAGAGCTTCCAAGGCGCTGGACACCAGTGGAAACGGCTCTTTGCAAACCTAAATAGAGGATGTCAAAATTGGATTTAATTCCACCCTTTGTTAGCTTTGGGGTAGTTAGCATTTATTTAAATGAAATTGTAATTATTTTCTGTGGTGCTGATTGATGGGAAATTCCTGGGTGAATAGACTAAACGCCATCACACAGTCTGTCACATAGTTGCGTAAGTATATAATAAGGGGAGCCTTTTCTGTTAGAGAGTTCAATACAATTTTCTAAGTTTAGCTACAAAGGTAGATGTTGATGTAAGCCTTTATATGTACCTGTGTATAGATACATGCATATCCCCCATACATGTGTGTTTATGTGTTTCCCTGCTGCATCTATACATATGCATTAAAAATATATATGCATTAAAATGTATGACTCCTTTCCCTTTCTTTCCCTAGAGTATAGATTAGGCTATTTGTTTATAATAAAATCCTGAGGCTTACTCAGCCTATCTCAAGGACAAATGTAAGAATGAGAGAGATGGGAATTTTTCTTTTTAAGATTTTATCCTTATGGAATCTCTACACCCAATGTGGAGCTCAAACGTACAACCCCAAGATCAAGAGTCACATGGTCCACCAGCTGAGTCAACCATATGCTCCTGAGATGGAAATCTTTCATGGAGAAAAGGAGCCCAGGTTTACATATAGGCTACACAAGGCTCTAAAAGTAATTCAGGATCTAGGCAGTTACTCTCAATGACCCATCTAACCTTGATATTCACCTCACCTTTCTTTATTTATAAAGCTTCATTTTTTCCCCCTTTGAAAAGTAAACTACTTTCCAGCCTCAGAAGATAAACCATATTTTGTCTAAAGCAGGCAGCATAATCTAATTCCCTTTGCTAGTGTTTGCTTTAGGGGTAAGCAGGAGAACAGATTCCAGACAATGGCGCGTAGAAGAAAATCCGATGTCGTAATTTGGGAAAGATTTTGCTCTCTGGAGAGACAAGAAATGGTGGTGAGGCTGGTTCTATTTTTCTGCCAAGAAATCATGTGCAAGGATTTTATGATTAGAGCTCTGGAAGCCATTTTGAAAGAATGAGACTAAGAGCCTGGAGGTGAAGAACTGATATGCTGAGGAGAGCCTTGCAGAAGGATAGGAAAGGATCTAGGTCCTTGACAATGTTCCTAAACAGTTTTCCCAAACCTAGACCACCTGACTCCAGACATTTTGTCATGTGAGAAAATGAAATTTTTTTTACTGCTTGAGCCATTCTTGGTTTGGTAGTCTATTACTTGCCCCAAATCATCTCTGGCAATATCCAAGGGAGCTCCAGAGACAAAGTTATCTTGTTGTCTGCTTAGTACCAGGACTTTGTGGATATTTACTTCTATATATTCAAGATGGCTTTAGTCAGAACCAGAGAAGTTTTTTAGCACCAGTGGTTCAGAGCTCTCCAGAATAGATTTCTTCCTTATTATGCTTTGTGATTGAGCAATACTGCAATATTCCCTTTGACATACCTGAGATAGACATTCAAGTGATAACACGAAGACTTTCTGCTTTGATACACTTGGCCTTCATACTTCCCTTAGTTGATTATTTATGTAATTCTCAAATGTTTATTGAACCCTTGATATGTGTGAGGTTGGGAATTTAGTGGGAAAAGTACAGAAATGCTCCCAGCCTTCTTGAAATTTACATTAAAGTTAGATTATACTATTTCCTTACTCTTACAGAATTCCAGAGATATTCCAAGATAGTAAGCTGTTAGAAGAGGGTATGGAAACCTCCCAGAATGAATGTGTATCTTTTTGAAGACAAGGCAGAGAATAGCAGGTGACTCTTTTTATATTCTTTCTTTTTTCTTTCTTTCTTTCTTTTTGTTTTTGTTTGTTTGTTTATGATATTGAAAGAGTTGAGACAACAGTGAAATATTACATTGAGATTTTATCGTTCTTACCCAAGCCATATTTAGAATGTCTAGTCTGCAACCAGGATATTGTGCCCTCTGTAGATTACTAATCTGAATTTTCAGAGTAAAAACAAACAAATACATTAATATTCAACTGTCATCTTAATATTCTGAAATAACCCAAGTCATGGATGCCAAAGTGGGTGGTAATAAGTTTTACCAAGGGTCTCTTAGCTTTTACGCTGTTATTGAATCAGTTGCAAGTCCTAGTATTACAGGACTTCCATTTAGCATGAAACAAGGACGTAGCTGGGCTTTGAGTGGCTTCTCTACATTCACATGTGGGTAAGAACATTAAATTTGAGAGTTCTTGTTAAATAATAACTGGGGTCCAATCACCACATTCAGTTTGTCTGTATTTTTTTGTGTGTGTGTCATTTTTACTGGATGGGGACATCATTACTTCTTTCCCTAAAGCAGTTTCTCTTCATCATGAAGTGAATGCATTGAGCTAGTGAGTTGTTAAGTTAGTATTTGCTTATTTATCTGTCCTCATATCTAGGTCCCTATGGGGCCGTTCAACTATCCAGGATTACTAGTTAAAATGAACCTTGAATCAGACAAGGATGGATCTCTATTGGGTGGCTGTCTATGGTGGCTTTGGTATTCTAGGGAACAAAAAAATATAATCCCTATAGGCTATACTTATGGAAAGTAAGTTGGTGTTTTCTTTGATTTCTCCTTTGTTTTCCCACATAGCAGTTTCTCCTTTCTTTCTCTATTGGTTGGCATTCTAAAGAATGTAACCTTCAAAAGCCCCTTTGGCAAAAATCTCTTTGTTAAATAAAGCTTTATTTTATAGGCTAGCTCTCTGCATTCCCAATGCCAACTCAGAATATCAATCATCCTTACCCCTCCCCTACCCTGCTTTAAATGTCTAAATTAAGCCCCTTGGTCGCTTTCTCCCATCATTGCCAGATTTAAAAATCTGTATTTCAGAGGCAGTGCCTGGAGTTGGTGACCATAACCTTGACCCAATGTTTATTTTAAGAATCAAATTATATTCTGGATATTGGCCTAGCGCAATGGCTTGAAGGCCTGTAAGTCAGCCTGTGTTTTTTCTTCTTCAGTTTTTTTCCAGGATTACATTTTTATTTATTCATGGCTGTGTTTCAAAGAAATTTGCTTCATTAAAAAGATTCAAGTCATCAGTTAGAGGCAGTGGGGCAAAAAATAGATTATTCCTGTGAAGAACCGTTTGCTACACATGGAGTTATAAAAACCTTTAAGGTGAATTTGAAACGGGGAGCCAAGTGACAGACTGCACTCCTGTCAGCTGTGTCTAGGAATGAGATCCACAGGTGGTGGGTATTGAAAAATATTTCCCATCATTAAGCTCCACTTTTCATTTCTAAAATATGCACCCTTCGTGCAAAACAAAATTGTATCTACAAATGAACAATGAACATTTTGATGGACTTTTCATCGCTTTGATGAACCAGATACATACCTTCCATTCTGTATTAATTACATTAATTAATTATTCAGCTTTTAGCATGGATAATAATTTGATACTTAGACTCAGAATAACAAGGACTGACAACCTACCCATGGCTTTGAGGAGTAGAAGCCAATTGGAATAATAGTACAGACTTCTTAATTTTAAAATATGCATATTTCTAATGTGGAAATTTATAATTCTTCAAGCAAAATTAAGAATTGAATTTGAGATGATCTGATTACAAGGCTATTAGGCTTCTTCTCTATTCCCTGAAGCCTCTTCCCCTTCTCAGTTACTCCCTGCTGCTAATAAGATGCTAGAGCCCAACAGCTTTGTTCCTTAGGCAGAACCGAGACCTTGAACTAAGCACAGCTCGTGCTTTCGCTTCCCTCCTTCCACCCCCCACCCCTTGCCTTTCCCCCTTTCCCCTGCTTCAGTCTTTCTTCTCTCCTTCATACTTAAATAATTCTTGGTGGGGGTCAGAGAGAGAAGCAGTACTAAACGTGTTTATTTCATAGACCCTTAAGCTCCTGCTGGTAAGAGAGTTGGACTAAATAGAAATAATATTGTCCCAAACAAGCAACTGTGAGGAGAACACATTGACAAGAAGCTGAAACACTGGAGTAACACAAGGTCAGGGGCACAAGGAATATTACTTCCTTATTCTTCCACAATAGGACAATTTTTTAAAAACCCTCCTTCAAGGGCATGCGGGGTGGCCCAGTCAGTTGAGCATCCGACTTCAGTTCAGGTTATGATCTTGCAGTTTATGAGTTTGAGCCTTGCATTGAGCTCTGTGCTGACAGATTCTGTGTCTCCCTCTTTCTCTGTCCCTCCCCTACTCATGCTCTGTCTCTGTCTCAAAAACAAAAACAAAAACATTAAAAAAAAACCCTCCTTCAACTAGGCTTTCTGTAAGGTGCAAGTTTAGGAGAATCTGTTTGTTGCTGTGGCCTATGTGTGTGTGTATGGGAGGGTTATGTGTATTTGTGGGGGGGGGCGTGTATTTGTGCGGGTGTGGGTGGGTGTGGTGGATGCTTTAGAACTCTCAAAGTCATATGCCCACATAGGTATCTGCTTAGATATCCACTGTCAGTTTTCACCCTTGGTCACTGATCAACACAAGGAGCCATGGGCGTGTGCTTGACAGGTCCCTTCACTGTCATCAGCTTTCTGCTCCGTGCCATGCTTGGTGTCCAGTAAACATTCTGCCATCTCTGTGACCAACTGGTATGCGAGCTGGCAATGACCCCATACTCCCATGGCCGCTGCCCTCCACGAGGGGGCACTCTCGCTGAATGTTAACAGCTGTGCCAGGGAAGGGGAGCCTGAGTTCATGTAATCTGCCACCTTTCTTTCCCCATCTCTTGCCCTGTGACTCCTATTTCCTTTAGCCAGGGCTAGAGAAATCCATTCTTTGGACTAGAGGCCATAGTGATCTGGTGGGGGGAGGGGTTGCTAACCTGGCTTTCTAGCCAGCCTCTTTTCCCACACCCGTCTCTGGGTTTTGCCAATCGGCCACATGGTGGATGAGTTGTTGACATGCAGCTCTACAAAAAAGCATTATCTTTTATAAATCATTCCCTATTTCTAATTTTGTCTTTAGTCTTTGTTCATTTTTTATTAATTAGGCAACTCGAGAGTTTGCCTATTTTATTGTCTATCCTCCCTTTTTCTGATTCCCCCCACATCTAAAACCCAATATACATTCAATATCATGGCTACTAGGTCTTAGAGCAAACAGATTATTTCAATCTTCCTGTTTTTACACTTTCCTGATACTTTGTTTTCTGGACTTAAATTGCTTTTCTTCATAAATAGGAAAATATATTTTATTCTATTAAGTTCCTCTTAAGATCTATAGAGCAAAAAATATTTTTTCTATTAATGTAATAATGCAACTATTGAATTCTGTGGAAGAGGATGAGAAACATATCTTTACTTCCTCACTGCTGTAGCCTCAGACCTGCTGTGATATAATGGCCACGGTTACTTTTGTACAATTTTTTCTGTTCAGTACTTTTAAACTTGTTTCCTTTAATATCAGTAATTAATTACTGCTTCTGCTTTGTTTTATTTACCTAATAACTCTGCTTATGACTTTATAAGGTATGGCTTCATAGAATTTTAACACTTATGTGCAGTCCAATGGACAGATCTTAAGTACATGGTAGCACGTATATATACTCATAACAAGCATAATAAGCTACAGAACATCATGTCAGGAAGATACCTTGTGTTCCTCTCCAAACAGCTTCTACCCCTTCTTCCAAAGACAACCACTATTCTGATTTCTTTAAACATAGATTAGTTTTGTCTGCAGAACTTAATTAGTGTAAGTGTCTGGCTTCTTTCTCAGAAAGAAGCTTCATCCATGTAGTATGTATCAGTGATGCATTGCTTTCCTTTGCCACAGATTAGCCCACGTGTGACTGAATCACACTTTGGCAATTCTTCTGTTGATGGATGTTTGGTGTTGTTACCAGGTTTTGGCTATTGTAAATAAAGCTTCTGTGAACATTCATGTCTACATCTTTTTATAGACATATGCTTTCACTTTTCCTTTGGGCAAATACCCAAGAGTGGAAATGCTTCTTCATAGGGTAGGGGTATGTTTATCTTTATGGAAAACTTCTAGAATGATTTACAAAGTGGTTTTAGCATTCCTTCCCTCCCTCCAACGTATGAGGGTTTAGTTGTTTCTCATTCTACTAACATTTGATTATGTCAGTCTTTGTGATTTTAGCCATTCCAGTAGGTATGTGGCAATATCTCTGTGGATTTAATTTAGCTTTTTCTAGTGACTAAGCATGATGAGAACTTTTCCATGTGCTCACTGCCAATTTGTGTATTTTTTTTGTCAAGTGCCCATTCTTTTGCTCACAATTAAACACTGTGCTTTTGTCTTGTACTGAATTGTAAGAATTATTTATATATCTAGATATTAGTCCTTTGTTAGGACTAATATGTACTGCAAATATTTTCTTCCAGTTTGTGGCTTGCTTATTAATTTCTTAATGATGTCCTTTGATGAACAGTTTTTAATTTTGGTGGAGTCCATTTTATCAATTTTTCTTTTTTGGCTAGTGTTATACCTTTATTTATTTATTTATTTAAAATGTTTATTTTATTTGTTTTTTATAAAGAAAGAGAATACACGTGTGAACAGGGAAAGGTGCAGAGAGAGAGAGAGAATCCCAAGCAGTCTGAGAGCCTGATGTGGGGCTTGATCTCATGATTTGTGAGATCATGATCTGAGTTGAAATCAAAGAGTCCAACACTTAATGGATTGAGCCACCCAGACACCCTAGTGCTATACCTTTATTTAAAAATTTTGTTTTCTGGGGCACCTGGGTGGCTCAGTTGGTTAAGAATCTGACTCTTGATTTTGGCTCAGGTCATGATCTCATGGTTTGTGGGACTGAGCCCCATATTGGGCTCTGTGCTTACACCATAGAGCTTGCTTGGGATTCTTTCTCTCCCTTTCTCTCTGTCCCTCACTGGCTTGTTCTCGCTCTCTCTCTCTCAAAATAAACATTTTAAAAAATAAAATATAAAAAAATTTGTTTTCTGCTTTGTTTTATATAGTTTGTTTATTACTATATACCTATAATCTTACAGTCTTTTGCTAAAACGTGTGTGGTTTACATTTAATTTAAGAACTGAAAACCTTAGCTTTATTCTTTCCATCTTACTTTGTTTTCTATTTTTCCTTATTTTTTATTTTTTTGTGTGTTTGATCAAGTTTTGTGTGTTTTTTAAAAACTCATGTTAGTTTAGAAGTTTCTTGGTATTAAAATTTTTTTTTAATGTTTATTTGTCAGGGAGAGAGAGACACAGAGCGCAAATGGAGGAGAAGTGTGAGAGGAGACACAGAATCCACAGCAGGCTCCAGGCTCTGAGCTGTCAGCACAGCACCTGACAGAGGGCTCGAACTCACAAACGGCAAGATCATGACCTGAGCCAAAGTCCTACACTTAACTGACTGAGCCCCAGGCTCCCCAATCTTCTACCAGTTGTGATCTTGTTATTTCCAATGCACATAATTGAATATATACAGGCATACCTCGTTTTATTGTACTTATCTTTATTGTGCTTTGCAGATATTTCTACAAATTGAAGTTTTGTAGCAATCCTGAATGGAGCAACTCAGTAGGCACTATTTTCTAACAGCACTTTGTGTCTCTGTGTCACATTTTGGTTACTCTCACAATATATCAAACGTTTTCATTATTATATTTGTAATGGTGGTCTGTGATCAGTGATTATGACTCACTGAAAGCTCAGATGATGCTTATCATTTTTTAAATAATTTTTTTAATGTTTTATTTATTTCTAGGAGAGAGAGAGAGAGAGAGAGACAGTGTGAGCAGGGGAGGGTCAGAGAGAGAGGGAGTCACAGACTGAAACAGGCTCCAGGCTCTGAGCTGGCAGTCAGCACAGAGCCTGACGCGGGGCTCGAACCCACGAACCACGAGATCATGACCTAAGCGAAAGTTGGACGCTTAACCGACTAAGCCACCCAGGCGCCCCGCTTAGAATTTGAGAGAGAGCGCGCGCATAAGCAGGGGAGGGGCAGAGAGAGCAAAGGAGACACAGAATCTGAAGCAGACTCTCGGCTCTGAGCTATCACCGCAGAGCCTGATGCAGGGCTCAAACCCATAAACCACAAGATCATGACCTAAGTGGAAGTTGGTTGCTTAACCAACGTAGTCACCCAGATGCCTCAATAAAGTATTTTTATTTTATGTATTATGTATTTTATGTATTATTTAAAGTATTTTTAAATTATGATCTGAACATTGTGTTTTAGACACAGTGCAGTTGCACACTTAATAGACTGCAATGTAGTGTAAACACAACTTTTTTATACACTGAGGATCCCTCAAATTTATTTGACTTGCTTTATTATCATATTTGCTCTATTGCAGTGGTCTGAAGCCAAACCGGCAATATCTCCAAGGTATGCCTGTATTTCTCTACTATTATATGAAATAAAGATATTAACCATTTCCCTCAGTCAAGGTTATCTACTGCTTCCAATTATTAAGCTGAGACCGAAAGATACAGGATGATCATATGTCCAGATTTACTTGTGCAAGACCTGGTTTGTTTCTGGTTTCCTGGCATAATTCCTATTTGTGCCCCTTCAATCTAAAACTGTCCCAGTTTGTACAATAAATTATATGTGTACAGTTAGTGCACAATAAATTAAACATTTTAGATCATTTTTTAAAATGTTTATTTTTGAGTGAGTGCAAGTGTGGTAGGGGCAGAGAGGAGACAGGGACAGAGGATCTGAAACAGGCTCCATGCTGACAGCACAGAGCCCAATGTGGGGCTTGAACTCACGAACCATGAGATCATGACCTGAACCGAAGTCAGTTGCTCAACCTACTGAGCCACCCAGGAACCCCTGTTTTAGATCATTTTGACCTCATTGCCCCCCTCCCACATACACACCCACTAGAATGTCTTTAATTCTCTCCTTACTGCATCATGGTCCAGCAGTGAAAAGCAGACTCTAGAGTGACTGGCCAGCTGTGTCATCTTGGTCAAGCTGTTCTCTTTGCCTCAGTTTCCTCATCTGTAAAGTGGGGACAGTGCTATCATTTTCTTCACTGGGTTGTGGTGATGATTTAATCAGAGTGCCTAGAGCAGAGCCCATACATGTTAATGTGCCACGAAAGTGTTGATTGTGATTCCCTGCTCCCTCCCAAGTCCAAGGCTTCGCTGAGATAGTTTATTAGTTTTGGTTCCACATGACTGTGAATGTCAGCTCAGCCATGGGATTCCTCTAGTTCAAGAATTCTAATATTACAAATTCCTGATGATTCTATCATCATATCCATTCAGAGTTCATTGCCCACTGCTGTTTTCTTTCCTTGTCATTGTCTTTATTTTGCCATCTGTTCTGTTCATTTATTTGATTAGAGTCCTTTCCTAAGTATTTCCCTCAGTTGGGTTCTGTGGGCTGTGTGTTCTCCAAATGCTTTCTGTATCTATAAATATACTCCTGTCCACTATCTGGGTGTAGGATTCTTTTGGTCTAATCCTTTTCTCTCATTAACCAATAGATATTATTCCCCTGTTTTCTAGCATCTAAAATTACAGATGAAAATGTTAATGTTTGCTCTGTATTAATTTCCTAGGACTGGCATGAAGTGCCACAGTGTGGGGGGGGCTGACATAATAGAAATGTATCTTCCCATGGTCCTGGGGTTAGAAGCACAATATTAAGGTGTCCTGGTGTCGATTTCTCATGAGGTGTCTCTCCGTGACTTTTAGACTGCTGTCTTCTCTCCGTGTCTTGACATGCTTTTCTCCATGTGTGTCTCTGTCTTTGTCTCCTCTTGTAAGGACACTGGTCCTGTTGGTTTACTGTCCACCCTAACGGTGCTGTTGAACTTAGTTCCCTCTTTAAAGACACTATGTCTAAATATTGTTCCATTCTGAGTACTGAGTAGGATGTCACCATATGAATTTGGGGTTAACATAAATTCAACTCATAACAATTTTATTCTTTTCCTTTTGTAAAGTGATCTTTCTCCCTCCCTCTTGATGTCCCTCCATCTCTTTTTTTCTTCCTTTCCCTCTTAGGCTTCCTCATTATTCTGGAACTCAGCCCCATTAATTTGCAGATTCAAGTGTTCCAACCAGGAGCATTTTTCCTTTGCTGTTTTTGCCAATTCTCTAGCTGTTCCTTTTTCTCTTTCCAAAACTCCCGTTACTTGTCCATCTTTTAAGAATCTTATTTTTCCTTCATTATTTCCATTTCTAAGTATATTTCCTCTGGGTTGTATAGTATTTCTTCCATTTGATTTTCCAGGTCACTAATTTAGTTTTCAATAATGACGATCATTTCCTTAGATCAATATATTCACTTTATAAATATGAAAGCCATGTTTTCTAGTTGCAGAATATTCTTATGGTGCTAACATTGACTTATTTAAATGCTATTTCATTGAATTTTTGTTAAACACTTAGCTATATCCTCCAGGAATCTTATCTCCTTTAAAGGTACACAATTGGAAATTTCTTTGTTTTCTTCCACTTTTGAATTGCCGGGTTCCCTTGGGTGCCTTGTTAATTTCCTTTGCTTATGCTCTGTTTATCCTTGGTGCATGGGTAAATCTAATGAGTACTTTGAGAAGTGACAATCCCATGGGTAATGGTCGGCACAGCAGCACTCGCCTCTTCCCTGGGGGTCAAGGATGTAGCAAATGGTAAGGGAACAGTCCTTTGGTGAACACCAGGAGAAAGCTTCTTTGCTTTCTGATTTATTTGCTTGCAATGGTTCTGAGTATCAGAGTGGAGGAGGAACCCAGTCCACCTTCATACAACAAGGAAATCTGCAGGGTCTCCCAAGACTACACACAGGGGCTGCCATCCCTTTACTTCTTTGGATTCTATGAATTCTTCAGCCCAAGCTCTCAGGGAATGTGAGGTCCAGACCTTGTTCCAGGTCTCTTGACTTCAGGTTTCAGAAGAAAAGTGTCCTCTACCTGTGCTCCCGTCAGAATCCCAGGCCTAAATCTCCTTTTCATGTACCTTGATAGTCTATTGGCTGGTGTTTTTCTCAGAAGACATAGACTACGGTTGGCTGGGTTGTAGTAGAGAAAGAAGAGTGGCTGAAACTCACTTTTGAAACCACCACAGGATTGTTGCTGACTTTGTGAAAGCTTTCATCTCAACCTGTGGCAAAACTTCTTAGTTGTGTATAATTAAATTAGAATATTGATTATATATTCTTTTCACTATTTATGAAATAACCTTATTTTTTGTAACCATATTTATAGCAATTCCTTAAACTCAATTCCTTGCACTAATAGTTTTTTAAATTTTTTAATGTTTTATTGCTGAGAGAGAGAGAGCGCGCGAGCGAGGGAGCATGAACAGGGGAGAGCCAGAGAGACAGGGAGACACAGAATCTGAAACAGGCTCCAGGCTCTGAGCTAGCTGTCAGCACAGAGCCAGATGCAGGGCTCAAACTCATGAACCACGAGATCATGACCTGAGCTGAAGTTGGATGCTCAACCGACTGAGCTACCCAGTCGCCCCTGTGCTCCCTGATTTTTAATGACCATTTACCATTCTTGAAATCTTTATTTTGGTAAATTTCTTAGACTGATAAATATTTGGAAATACAAGAATCATCACAGGTCTTGTGTGTGTGTGTGTGTGTGTGTGTGTGTGTGTGTGTGGCACTGCAAATTTAAAAATGTCCTCCTTCCTTTCTCCCTTTCTTTTCATACTTGAATCATAACTTTTTGTGGTTTTAATTCTTGGGTCACAATCTGTTGTCCACAACACATTATAGGTGCCATCCTGTTAGCTTCTGGTTGGGGCAGATCTAGGTTTTGTGGAGTCTGCAGCTTACATAATTTAAGGTAGTTTCTTTCAGAAAAAGAATACAAAATCAGCAATCTAAAAACTAGTTATGAAAGGTCAAATTTATTTAGAAGGGGACCATAGAACTGTGGGGTCTTGAAGCTTAAACTTTATTAACTTCCTGGCTAATCTCTCTCTGTTTTTAAAGGCGTTTAATATTGTGAAGGAGAAATGTCAGACCTGTCTGATTTTGGTCCCTTGGTGGTCAGCATTTCACTCTTGTGCTGAATGCTATTGGGACTTTCTTTTTTAATCCTTGCAATTAAAGATTTTCATGGTGGAAAATATAGATTTTGGTCTTATCAATGTTATCTGATATCTGGTGAGTCTGTAGATTCAGATCTTTTAGGTCAGGAAAGTTTTCTCCCATTGTGTTTTATTTTTTATTCTCTTTCAGTGTATTTGTTTTCTTCTCTAGTTAATTCTTAGTTGCATGTCTATTCTGTACCCAAAGCTATTATCATCTTTCTTGTCATTTTTACTTCTTAGTTCTTTTCTTTGCATTTGGGCAAGCAAGTTTGTCTTCTATTTTACTTATTTCCCTTGGTGTCAACTTACTACTTTTAATACATTTTCAAGTTCTGCTATTATCTTTTATTTTATCAATATTCTTTTTCATCTCACCTGGCTCTCATTTTACCACCACCTGCTTCTCATTCAGCTCTGTCTTCATTTCTGTTGAGGATATTCATCTTTTTTCTTTTGTTTTATAGAGCACATGTTTTATTTTATTACAAGCAGAAAGTAAGCATTAATTCTTATTTATGCTTTAAAATTTTTTTTTTAATTTTTTTCTGAGAGAGGGAGAGAGAGGGAGATACAGAATCTGAAACAGGCTCCAGGCTCTGAGCTGGCTGTCAGCACAGAACCCGCCATGGGGCTCAAACCCACGAACCGTGAGATCATCACCTGAGCTGAAGTTGGACGCTTAACCAATTGTGCCATTATATATAATATAATATAATATAATATAATATAAATAATATAATTAATATATAATTAATATATTATAATTAATACAATAATATAATATCTTTAACTCATAATGATTAGAGTTTTATCCAGATCTGGCATTTTCTTTTATAAAGTGCTATTTATTTTCCACTAGAATGTTGTGAGAATCCTTTTTGTTTTTAAGCTGTAGGATTGGCTACCAATTTGGTGACCCATCAGGGAATTTTCTTTTGGTATAGAGTTTCCCCTACATAGGACTTTTGTGTTTCCATTTCCTTTCTTGTGATGTGCCTGCCACATTAGGCAAGACTGATGTTGCTTAGGAAGTGCCTTTTGGGCACCTGGGTGTCTTAGTATGTTGGGTATCTGACTCTTGGTTTCGACTCAGGTCATGATCTCACAGTTTCATGAGTTTGGGTTCTGCACCTGCTTGGGATTCTCTCTCTCTTTCACTCTTTCTGTCCCTCCCTGCTTTGTGCCGTTCTTTGTCTCTCTCAAAATAAATAAATAAACTGAAGAAAAGAAGTGCCTTTAGTGTTTCTGTTGACAGTAAATTGGGTGAAGCCTACTTCATAGCTGCCCTAAATGGTACTGAGCTATGGTGGCTTAAGAAATGCCAAGTGAGCTTTCCCTATCATTTCCATGGGTTCCCATCCTCCTCCTAGCATCTTCCACATCAGGAGTGTTGTTGAGTCTGGGATATCCCCTATTTGTTTTCCTTGGCACTTCACTTACCTCTCATGGAAGTCAAGTGTATGTCTCATTAGTGCAAATTCTTAAACTTTCCTGCATGTGCATGACACATTTTCCTATGTGAATTCAGGCTTTCTATTATTCCTACATCAACTCAAACATTTTGGTGAGAACTGTAAAGAGGAAAATAAGGCCCATGCTTGCTCGCTGTTCTAGCTCATGTGCTTACCTCCATGGTGCTGCACATTTGAGAAGTGGCAGACTGTACTTGGCGAGGGCTGGCATACTTACATTGAGAAATGAAATGAAAAGAAAGTGGAGTAGATTTGGAAGGAGGTAGAAGTACAGATGTACAGATGGTTACCATACACCAGCAAAGCAAGTTAGGAGCCATCTGCTAGCTTCTGACTCTGGTAATGGAATTAGAACATGATGTTTTAGCACTGAATATTGCACTTGACCTAGAAAAATAACACTCTGTTATGACTTTGCATGGTTAGTTTCAGGTACCTTGTATAAACTGCAGTGGCCAATTGTCTTTCTCTACTGAGCAGCTTCTAAATCAGTGCCTCTCTCTCCAGGACTGTGACCTTTGCTTGTACACATCTCTTTGGGTGGTTGCAAACCTGAATACTGACAAATGTTCTAATTAGTGCTCCTTTTGTGGGATTGTGCTTAAGGAAAACACTGGCAAATCTGTGATATATATGAGAAAAGAGGAATAAAAGGCGTGAAGGAATTTATCAGGGATATCTAGAAGTATCTCAAGAAAAAAGAAAAAGAAAGGCAAGCCACTTTTATTTTTTTCCACTGATGAGCCTAAGAATTAAGAATATGACCCACTGTCTTCTTTTATTTTCTTTGTAATGGATTTTGAGAATATTTACTTCCAAAGATAATTCTGGGTTCTAATCTCATCTCTTACCCTGAGGAGAATTACACAAACTCTCTAATATCAATTTCTGTGCTAGTAAAATGTGAATAATAATGCACCCTGGATGTATTGAGATAACTGAGGACCCTGTGTCTGGCACCTAAAGGACACTTGATAGTAGCAGCTGTTATTTTTATCTCTCCTTTATTGCTATATTTACCATGACATTAATAAATTATGGTTAGAAATCTTGTCTGCAAACAACGAAAACCAAGAGTCACCTGGTTTTATATGTATATAAAACTGAAAAATTCAGGAATAGATCAGACTTCAGGAATGGCTGATTTAGGATTTATACAATGTGGCAAAGATGTCCTCCCGACTTTTTCTTGAGATATAATCACTTCATTCTCAATCTCCATGTGATGGCAAGATTGCATGGGGGATCAGAATATGCCACCCCCAAATATGTTACTTTGGCAGAAGGATTATTTTGAGCTGAAGGGAACTGAGAAAAAAAGCAGATGCATGGTAAACTCTGCTGTGTCTCAATCTGCCTGAAAACCGATCATAAATTCCCCTTATGAAGGTGTTTCTGTCTTCCCTCTGCTTCCCCATACCAGGAAGAGGATAAAAGCCTCATCGTTGGCAATGACAGAACAGCAAGAGAGCCCGCACAAACCAACCTCACTATCCAGCCCTTACCTACCTGTAGCTTTCTCTTATGTTTGCCTTCTTACCGTTTGCTGCCCCTAGAAGTTCAAAGTCCTTCTCCTTTGTCTTGTCACTTTACTTTAAATGTCTTTTTTTTTTTGTCCAAATGGTATAAAAGCCCCCAAGCCCAGCTGTTTCTTTGGGAATTTTCTCTTCTTTCTGTGAAGCCTCCATGCACCACGTAAAACTTTTAACATCAAATAAATGTGCATGCCTTTTCTTTTGTTAATCTGTCTGTTGTCGATTTATTTCACAGACTGAGCTGAAGAATCCAAGAGGGTACAGGAGAACTGTCCTCGTCTGCAATTGTTTAAGCAGTTCCAAGGGTCAGATCATGAGAAAGAGCAGACAGCATTGTCCCAGCAGGACTAGGAATGTGTTGAGATTCTGATTCGCCATCTTGGGTCCCTTGACCACCCTGAACCATCTTCATATACTGAATTATGCCTCCGGATGGAGCCCCACCTTGACCGTGTTATCTGCCAGTGGGGCAGAGCTGCTGAGATAAGGGAGACTGGATGCTGAGGAGACACGCAACAGATGTCCAGTCAGTTAAGAAATGGGATGAGGGGCGCCTGGGTGGCTCAGTCGGTTAAACATCCGACTTTGGCTCTGGTCATGATCTCACGGTTTGTGGGTTCAAGCCCCGTGTTGGGCTCTGTGCTGATAGCCAGCTCAGAGCCTGGAGCCTGTTTCAGATTCTGTATCTCCCTCTCTCTCTAACCCTCTCCTGCTGATGCTGTCTGTCTCTCTCTTTCAGATATAAATAAAACATTAAAAATTAAAAAAAAAAAAAGAAATGGGATGAAAGGAGACTTCTTCCCCCATTGAACATGCTTGTTCATCTTATACTGTAGATTTGCAAATAAAGGATGGAGGAAGGACTTAATAATGACCTCTAAATGTAAGCAATATTAAAAATCAAGGATGAGGACCTGTCATTTTCCATCTCCACTTAGGACACAACTGACCAATGTGGTGACAGGAGAGCCTAATGAAGAGCTTAGGGAGAGAGTGGGGGCTTTCACTTAATTGGACCACGCCCGGCAATGAAATGGAGTAATGCAACCATCCGCAGATCGAAGGCTGAAAGGACTAGATGAATTTTGACCAGATTTCATTGTCACCAGATTGTGGGAGTGAAAAGTTTCCGTGTGAGTCAAGTTAACTGTTTTAGTTCACGTCCCGTTGTTAATGCTTCCATATAGCCCTCTCGCTTTTTCTAAATCACATGCCTCATTGTATTTGAGTTCCTCCTGCTTTTGACAGCTCCATGGTTTCTAATTTTGCTTCTGCTGCTTTGATTATTATTCCTGATTTGGTTGTTGATGAGACATGTGGTTTTCTTCAATTAGCTCTGTCACTCTTACAAATGTGTGTGTCTCGCAAGTGTCCTAATTAAAGTCAGGAGGAGGAGGGGGGCAGAAATTACAGGCAATTACAACGGTGCCATCCTCCCCTCTCCCCGCTCTCTCTCCTCATCATCGGGGCGCATTCTTCTGTATCTCCATTTTGCAAGCACATTGAGCAGCCTCTCTGTTTAAAATCCCATTAATTTTTTTCTGAACACGATATGCAGCTGTGTCAGGGTGTCATACATTAGCTTTCAGGAAACCCCATAGCTTTCATTTAGCTTTATTAAGTATAGTCTCCTCTCTGCCAGTTTCTATCATTCTTTCAATTTGTCCTGAGATAGAAGACTTTACCATCATGCGTGGTGCTATAAAGTGGCCCCAAACCTGCGGCCCCCTCTTGTGTGGGCTTACCTTCAGTTTACTCCATTTCAACGCTACACACATTGATTGATTATCTGAGTCTATTTAATGTGCCAGGCAGCATGCTAGAAACCTGGTCTACGAAGATAGATAAGTGCAATGAAGTGAAGACAGTGTGGATAGGTAGTTAAGAAAAAGCTGGATTTCATAGCTGGACAAGACATAGTTCAAATGCCTAGCTGTTTGGCCTTGGGTAAATCACTTAGCTGGTTTTTTCATGTGTTGAAATTATGCTAATACTACTTACCTTGCAGGGTTGTTGTGAAGATTGGAGATAATGTATGCAAAGTAGATAGCTTAGTGCCGGCGCCACCTCCATAAATGGGAGCTGTAATTATTATCATGAATAAGATATAGTGTACTTAAGAACTCACCGTCTACTCAAAGGGAGAGAAGAGTAAATTAACTTTTATAATATATTGTTATATGTATAATAATGAAAGTATGTAGGTGGTAATGGAGTAGGCTCCCTGGAGTTCTGCATGGTCTCTCTTCCACCCACCTCTCCGTCCTCCCCTACTTAATCTACACACCGCACACCTTCCTCCCCACATCTCCAACATACTATGGCCGTTCAACCTCCCCTCTTCTCAGTCTCTCTGTCCTGGTCCCTGTTCTTCTGCCACCAAAGCTCATCTGCGTGGTCCTTACATGGCTGTCTCTTCCTCACCATTCACCATTCAGCTTAGTCATCCAGTAGAAAGCCTTTCCATTGCCATCCAGTCTAAAGTAGCTCATCCACTCACCTCCATTTTGAAAAACAAAACAGTTTTTTTACTTCGTAGGAATCATCTGCAGGTATCTAACTTGTTGGTTTTGATGTTTATTTCCTGGTGCTTGCCACTGGATATAAATGCCACGAGTGCAGGGATCATATCTGTGTTTGTTCACAGCTGTGTTCCTGTTGGCAAGAACAGTGGCTACAACACAGAGCATGCTACATATATATTTGGGGGAATAAATAGCAGTGGGAGATACCCCGCAGAGACCTTGAACAGAAGAATTTCTGTAGTGGTGGGTATATATTTTGCTGCTGCTGTTACTGACAGGTGCCCACTACCCAACACATCCACTGTTATGGGCTCTCAAGTGTAAGGCAAGAGGCTAAGATAATGGGAATCTCACACAGTGATGTCTAACTTTGTACTACTCAACCTGGCTTTAGAAAACTGGTTTTAAATAGCAATACTTCTTGAATCATCTGCTATGTGATTTTTACCTGTTTGAGTCCTTCTTCCTGGACTCAGGCAAATTCTTGGCAGGAGTTGGGTCAAGGAACCAAATGGTGGTCCTCAGTAAGTTTTCATGGAAATCCATCTTTTATTGTGCCTTCTGTGACTTCCCAGTGGGAGGATGATACCTTGCAGAAATAAGGTAAAAAGGCATTTGAGTCTTTGTGAAGCTGAGCATTTAGCTTTAGGCATGGGCTTCTAGAAATAAGTGCGGACTTTTACAACTCACATATCTCTTCCAGTGTCTGAGTTGGGCTTAGAATGACAAGGCATCAAGGAGTCCTGGCCAGTGTTTATAAAAATGTGTGACCTTGATCACAAGCAGAGATTGGTAAAATATAGCAGCCTTAGTGAAAATCTATTCCTCCTGTTGGAAAAACAATTCAGAGAGCAAGGTGCACATATCAAAGCTCCTAATTTACTGAGGGGGAGCAATCACACCATATTCTTATAAAGACGCCAAAGTTTTTGTTTTAGCCCCACCAAGACTTGCAGTTCCCTTATGCAAAAATATCTGCAAGGCATCCACTTAGCTTCCAATCAAGCGGTTAACTAAGACTTTGTAGTTGCTTCACTGGGACTCATGGGGCTTCTTAAAACTCACTTAGAATTTTAATTTGCATCCAGATATATTTATATTTTCTCTTAATTGTCTTTCTCAGTCTCAATCCAAAAAGGAGCCTGAAGACTTAATGCAACTTAAGTTTTATCTTTATATGATTACATTTAAGTGTCATTTCAGGTTTTATTATGACACGGGAGAAATGGATATGGCCAGGGGACTTAACCTAATTCATTGCAATTCATCTAAAGGCCTTGGCAGCGGCAGAAGATCAAAAAATTTGTTCCAACCTCTTAGTCTTTCAAACACTTGTGAGACTGCCTTGCCCACACAAACTGCAGAAATTTGTTCAGTCACACACCAAAAAGGCATTTTAGATGAGCCACATAAGTATACTTCAAAGGTTTTGTTTATTAGAATGAGCTGAAATAGATATCATTGGTATTTGGGTTATTATTAGCTTTCTGTTAGAATATCCTTATGTAGACTGTAAGTACGGGGCTTTTAAATGGTTGGGTCTTAATCTCCATTGGTGGATGCTATTGGTGTTGGGATTTTTAACATGTAGTATTGCCGGGTTTTTGCACACCTATATTGGATACAAATTGAGTTGTTCATGATATTCCAGATCATGACAGTTTCCCCAGTGTACATACTTGAGCCTCTCCTATTCAATTTGGACACTGACCTCATTTGTTAGATGGTAATCATTAACATATCAGCCAAAGTGATTCAATAATAGTCCTCCAACTTCTCTAGCCATAGGCTGGACATGATCATAGTCTGGCCAATATTAGCCCTTCTATGGGATCTTTCCAACTTAAGCTGGAAAGGAAAAACACTCTCGTCTTTTAGTCAGGCAACTGTTAGAATGTGATTCCATTAACACAGGCAGCCACATTAGGAAGTCTGTTTACATTAAGAGAAAATACAGCCAGTATTCATTCAGAGAGAGACAGAGAGAAGAGATCCAGCAGTCTGATCTTGAGTACCCGGTCTGATCATCCTAGCCATACCCTTGCCTGTGCAGGGCAACTGAGCCAGTATTTTTTGTTTGTTTTGTTTAAGGTAGTTTGAGTAGAGACTTCTGATAAGGAATCAAAAAGTTCTTCACTAACATAAACCCCAATTCACACCAAAGTGACAATAGGGACACATCTTTCCCATGAAGTCAACGTGGTAGAAAAACACTAAAACTTACAGAGGATGAAGAATGTAAAACACAGTTAGAAACATAGATACAAAACTATGGATACCTTACAAAACAATGATGATAAGAAGAGCCTGGAAGTGAGAAAATAACATCTCCCCAAAGGTGGTAAGGACTGTTAAGAGAAGAACAGCAGAAACTGGGGACCACTCACCCACATAATGGCCTAAGTAAGGTTCCTATCAGTATCACTGAGAAGAAAAGCTGAGCATTTATAAAACCCACTGTTTATTAGGGATATTGTACAACTGTCTGTGACTAGATTTTAAATATCCAGATGACTCTTATATAGAGAGAACCTTTTTATTACCTCTTTGATGTTTATCTAATGTCCAAATTATTGATATTGTGAACTTATCAAATAATAATATTTTACCAGTAACAATAAACCGTCTTCTAAATATTCACATAGTATTAGATCATGTTAAATGAAAACTTACATATTTAACAAAATAAATTTCCCCAAATACTTAGACATTGACCTCAAAGTTAAACTTGTTTCATAAAGCTCTCCTGATGACTTAATTAAAAGCACAAATCTCTGGAAGTTTTCAAAAATACTTAACCATGCTAGGACTCAGCTAGAACACAAAGAGAATGTCTCAATGATTAACAAATTATTATGCTTACAATAAAACTTAGTACCATAATGCAAGTAGCATGATTTAAAATGTGGTTTTTCATGTTTCTATTCTCATTCTCATGTTTATTCTTATTTCTATTCCTAATCATATTTCCATTTTTATTGTAAGTCGCTTTTTCTATTCTTATTCTTTCTTTCTCTTTTTGAAGTAGGCTTCATGGCCAACACAGAGCCCAACATGGGGCTTGAACTCATGACCTTGAGATCAAGACCTGAGCTAAAATCAAGAGTTGGATGCTTAACTGACTATGTCACCTAGGTCCCTCTCTGTACTTATTCTTTTTTAAAAAATATTTATTTATTTTTGGGAGAATGTAAGGAGGAAAGAGCAGAGAGAAGGGGACAGACGATCTAACATGTACTCTGCACTGACAGATGGATAGCAGTGAGCCTAATGTGAGGCTCGAACTCACGAACTGTGAGATCATGACCTGAGCCAAAGTTGGACATTCAACCAACTGAGCCATCCAGGGCCCCTATTCTTATTCCTACCCTTATTTTGATTCCTTCCTAAGGTTACCTTTCTAGGCTTACGGTAATGTACATATACTCTATTTTCATCCTATGCTTGTAATTTTACCAGACTCAATTGAAAAACAATACCTTTCCAGGCTAGCCAGAATAGTGTGTCCGGACTGTTGAACAATTAGTTGAACAGACCAGAATTATGCCTGAATGTTGGGAAAAGTTGCAGCTGCTGCTCTTTTGAATCATTTATAGAGTTGGAAAATATATTTCTTGCTTAAAATTATGAATTCAAAAAGGTTCTTCCAATTTAACAATTTAAATTTTTGTCTTCTCTTTTAGTATAGTTTTCATTTTTCACTAAGACTTTCTACCATATTGAAACTTTATTCTTAGTTAAGGGTATAGTAAAATATGCCTAGTTCTCGTTTCAAAGGGTAATAAAACCTGTCATATTCTAATATCTTCTGTTATCTTTATAAAGTTCCGAGTTCCATTGGGACAGAGGAATCTTCTCACCAAGCTGCTTTGGGATTTCCCCACCTTTGGCGTGAAGCCTGAGTTAACCAATCTCTTTTCTCTGTCTTAAGGAGGCATGTTTCTCTCCAAGTGTGTGGCACATCGTCTTTGCACTTGGAGCTCCACTGACTTTCTGAGGACAGATACTCGTATGAATATGGGCAGACTTCTGCTTTTGCACCTGAAATAAAGCCATCGCCTCATTTCCTGGATGTAGCTCAATCAGCGTTCCCTGTTTTCATAAAAACGTTGGAATACTTCCACAGGAAAAGTTACCATGGAAATGAAAAATGCAATTGGATAGTTATTAGTTTTTATTGCCCTATGGAACTCACGTTTAGAAAATGTTTAGAGAAGGGGACCAAAAAAGGAGTAAGAGCATTTGTTTCTTCATAAAGTGTGTGAGGAGAAATTCTTGCCCCGTTGGGAGTGATGGTAGAGTCTGAAACTCCTCCCAAAGATGTTCTGCCAGGCCATATGCACAGCTGCTTCCACTGGTTGCTGCTTACAGCTTCTCACACCCCCAGGCCCAGTTTTCTGTCTCAAGAGTCTCAGAATGCCATGCTCCCTCCAATTCTGACGATCAGTCCACAACTTGCCCTAAATGTTTTCACTTTATGTCTGGAAGTTAATAGGAGCATGGTTCGGAACATACAAAACACACTTGGACTAATAAAAAATGAATAAGACCACCTGGTGGGCTTTCCCTTTAATCTAGACCTTGGGCTCATTTCTGCCCCATTTAGTCAAGGCTGGGGTTGAATTCCACACTTGCCAAGTATAACAAGTGCAATCAGTTTTGTTTGATTTCTTTTCTTTCTTTCTTTCTTCCTTTTTTTTTTTTTTTTTTTTTTTGGAGCCTGCACATTTTCTGACTTCAATCCAGGTGAGTACAAACTTAAGCAAAAACCCAACTGTGCAACTTGAGGAAGGCTTCAAGTTCATTGAACTCTGCCATTAGGTGGCAGCAGTACAACATGAAAAGGATCAAGACAATAAGTGGAGTAAACATGATGATGATGATGATGATGATGATGGTGATGATGGTGATGATGGTGATGGTGATGATGGTGATGATGATGGTGATGATGATGATGATGATGATGATGATGGTGATGATGGTGGTGATGATGATGATGATGGTGATGATGATGATGATGATGATGGTGATGATGATGATGATGATGATGGTGATGATGATGGTCATGATGGTGATGATGATGATGATGTTGATGGTGATGATGATGAACCCGGAGGCATATAACCTTGGATTCAAACACTGCCTTTATTCCAGTGCAATTTTACTACTGTTTTCCTATTGATCCCCACAATATACATGAGAGATGGGGAAGAGAAAGTCTTATTTCCATGTGGTAAGGTGTGATTAATTAAACTCAAGATTTGTTGAGGGACTTGTCGAATTGACCTAGTAAGATATTAGCAGAGCCAGTCCTGGAAAATAGGTCTTGGGATCTAAATTCAGCCCTCTTTTCACCTGCACTCTTTTCCACAAAGCATTCATTCTCTTTCCATATGAACTTATCAATCCTTATGAAATATGAAGTTCAATTTACCAAATAATTCTCTTCTATCCACTAGGTAAAGGAAAGAGGCAGAAGGAATGCATGTGCAGTGTTAACACAGAGATCTACTCTGTCTAAAAAAGTAGGAGAAAAATATTGTCTAAGGGCGAAAGTATCTGTGAGATTTTTGAGGCCAGATCACCTAGTTTAGTCAACATCAGGCATTTGTAGTTTCAGCATCTGTTTCTTCCCTGTCATTTATGACATGTAGGAGCTTCTGCATGACCCTCACCCCACCTGAAATAATATTTGATGGCCCACTGTAGGGACTGGTGGGCTGCAAGGATGAACAATGCTTATATTGGTCGATGGCTTCACACAATGGAAGGAAAGAACAGTGCATGTAAAGGGGCTGTGGGACCACCCCAAGGACAAGAATCACACTTTTCTCAGATTTGTTTTGCAGTCAGTAATCATCAAAAGCACAGCAGGGCTCTGAACATGAGAGGTCTGTGGGTGGGATGAACTCTGAACCCCACTTGGGTGTCAGGTGCCTGGGCTTAAAGGAATTGGTAATAAAAGTTATCTTAAGTTTTGGTTTCATTGTTTACTTTGCTTTTGAAGCAAAATGAGACTCTTGGGTCAAACCAAGCATTTTTTTTTTCCTTGAGTGAAAGTTCAGTTCCTGGTCTGTGGCATAGGCAGGTATGGGTAACACAGTGTGGCTAAAAGCAGAATGATTCCTGAGTTAATTGAGACAGAGGTGCTACAGCATACAGGCAAGTGGGAATGACAACAGTTGAACTACAGATTCGGGAGTCATGGTTGGGTTAGGGCCTTTGATTGGGCAACATGCAAAAGGGCACAGAAGGCTTGGTTTCTCACCAGGGAGGGAGATGTTAACTACATAGACTTTTCACATAGTTTTACCCCTTTTTGGCTTCATAGTGCTTCACAGGGCTGAGGGAAACACAGAAGATCAGAGAACAATGGAAAACCTGAAGCATGGAAGAGGATTTGCATCAGAATCACGACAGACATTTCTTATATTTTCTTGGGCTTGAAAGCAAAGAACTGTTTCAGAACACATGGGGAGCAATACTAGGGGGCTAAAGGCAGATGAGCATGATGGTTTTGTTGCTGTCTTTGATAAGAATTCTGAGTAGGAGCACCTGGGTGGTTCAGTTAGTTGAGTGTCTAATTCTTGATTTCGGCTCAAGTCATGATCCCTGGGTTGGGGGATCGAGCCCCAAGTCGGGCTCTGCACTGAGTGTGGAGCCTGCTTAAGATTTTCTCTCTCTCCCTCTGCCCCTCTCCCCTCCTCGTGCTTGCTCACTTTTTTCTCTCTCTTTCTAAAATAAAATAAAAAACATAGTTCTCAAAGTAAATATATTTCACAAATATAAGGAATTGTGGAATTTTTATTGTTTTATATCACCCATGCTTCTGCTTTTTTCTTTTAGTGTGAATTATTGAACACAGAGAACACAGAGAACTGTTGGATGGTGGTATACATATGGCAAGCATTTTGTATTTATTATTTCGCTTGCATATATTATTCAATGAATATTGATCAAGAATTATTGTGTACCTAGAGCTTGCGACATCAACGAAGCTTTTGATATAAAATCCATATTCCATACATTTGTGGATCTAATAGGGGAATTGAACATTAATTAAATCAAGATACACATACTAAGATCCTGGTACCATTGCTAGTGTGGGGTGTGTTGGGAGAGAGGGGTGTTCTCACCAAGCAGAATTCCCACACAATTTGACTTACAATTTGACTCAATTCTGACATTAAATGCCCAGAGATAGCATCAGATCCCACAGGTGAAGGGTTCAGTCCTGTAGGACTTCTCTCCACTGCAGATGCTGGTCACAAGCCTAGGTTGTTAACCTGTGCTTCTGACTGACCAGCTCCAGATTATAAGTTCCCACAACCCTCTCCTTGGCTTTGATTAATTTGTTTAGAGCACCTCACAGAACTCAGAGAAACATTTTCCTTACTACATTACGGGTTTATTATAACAGGATAGAATTCAGAAACAGCTAGAATGAAAAGTTGCTTCGGGCAAGATATGGGGAAAGAGTGCAGACCTTCCATACCCTGTCCATATGTTCCGCAACACAGAAGCCCTTCAAACCCCATTCTTTTGGGTTTTTATGGAAGGTTCACTACATAGGTATAATTGATTAAATCAGTGACCATTAGTGAATGAACTCAATCCCCAGCTCCTCTACCTCCCCACCCCCCCGCCACGAGCCAGTGGTACTGAAACTTCCAACCTTCTTATTCACATGGTTGGCTCTACTAGCCACTAGATCCTATTCTTTTATGCTTTCCAAGAGTCACTTCCTTAGCATAACAAAAGGCACCTTTATCACTCTCTGCACTTAGGAAATTCCAAAGGTTTAGGAGCTCTGTGCAAGAAAAGGTGGTGAAGTCCAAATATATATTTCTTATTATAAACTGTAATATTAAACACATAAATATGCATATTTATCTATATGGTGACAAGGGAAGTTTTATGGCTTATGCAGCTGGATAGAGCTTAGAAAGAGAATGAGGTGGGTGGTAGGCAGCAGCAGTTGAATATAAGGCAAACATATTGAGAATGAGGTGCTTTTAGGATAGCCAGGTAGAGGGGTGAATATGAGCTTATAGGAGAAGTTCAGACTAGGGCTTTGTCAACTTCTGTTTTTCATTGGAATATAATGTTTAAAGTTGTATAATAGGACCAAAAAAAGTCATTTTGTCAGAGTAGAGAGAGAAGAGTTCCTTTTTACAATGCAATCTTGTTGATGCTAAGGAAGGGGAAGACACATTACATGAGGGTAATAATGCTTGTTGGACTTAACAAGAAAATGACTGGTCTCTTTAGAAGGTGTTCTTTTCAGGGAGCCAGTGACCCGTATATGTATACCCATATANAGGCAACTCCCATTTACAAGGCTTGGTTTCTTGGTCATTTTCAGTTTTATCTCTTTTTTTAATTGTTTATCTTATCATTAGACTTAGAGAAGAGAAATTCCTGCCCTTCATCCTCCAAATTCCTCTTCAAAGACCTATGTCTGGGATAACCTACCAAGTACCTAATCAATAAAAATACAAAGTGGGAAGCAGCAGCTAGTGTATGTCTTTCAGATCCACTGCCTGGCTCTCACTGCGCCATTTCCTACTGGGCAGGTTCTGAGATAGGGATGCTTTTGGGTGGCTTCTTAAACAATATCAACCTCAAGACTCCACCTATTTGGTCCCCTGTTCTGTGGGATACATTTTTACCTGCAAGGCTGTGTGTCCTGGTATTTTCATCGTGTAATACAGTTCTGATAAGGAGAGATGAAGGGGTTTCCTTCCTGAGAGTCAGGGTTGATGGTCTCAGTGCTCTGCCACTCTTGGTGCCAGCAATCTGAGCCACGTGGATCTTGCCTAATCCTTGCTCTTTCTTTCTAGCATTCACTGAAGCACTAACCATAAACTTATCTATAACGGAAGGCTGGCATTGCCATGATTTGAATCCTCTGCAGTGGAAAACAGATGACTTTATTTTTGATTCCTGTGATCTCCATTGACTTTGGGACTTCTTAATTTCTAAACTTCTATTAGAATGTCCTGAGGTTAGAGATTTAGAATAGAGTAGAATGCAACATTAGTTTGCGTAATGTTCTTCATAGAAGCTGCATCACAAAGTGCTTACGTGGTAAGCAGAGACTCAGTGGAGAATGCATTGTGGAAAGCAGCTTGATGGAGGCATCTGTAAAGGGCAGGAGCTGAAGACAGCAACTAAACTCAAACCAGGGAGGCATACGTGTTCACTGAGGCATTTTTTTCTTTTTGGAAAAGCACACTTGTGACAGCCAAGTCCCTGTTGTGAGAGCAGAGGGAGGGAGAGAAGTTCTGAAAGCTGGGTGTGGCTCAGGGTGGCTGGTAGAGCAAAGGGGATGGGACTCAATTCTGAGCTCAAGGGCATCAGGGCTTGGGGCTTAAGACTGTGCTATGGAGACACCCAGATATGCAGTGCAGGCCCTAGGAAGGGCCATGGTAGCTTTGAGCAAGACCTTTGAGGGGAAGAATTCAATTCAGAGTGATACTGGGGTTAAGTTTTGGGGGAATACCCTGCGAATAATGATCATTTTTGTGCCAAGCAATGAAAGAGCCTTTTTACTGACCAAAAAGCCTCTCCAAAAAATATCTCGTTGAATCCTCAGAAAAAAATGTACAGGATAGATGTTTAGTCTCCTACGGGTGAGACCATGGAAGGTCTGAAATATTCACTCATCCAACACATAACAGTAATTACAATAATAGCCAACATTCATTGGGTGCTTGCTAAGTGCAGACACTGGTTGGAGGGCTTACCTGGGTTATTTCATTTTAATATTCATAACAGCGCCATGAAGTAGTTGTCATTTGTGTAACTACTTCATAGGTGAGGAAACAAGGCAGAAAATTTTAATGTGACTTCACAGTCAGTCAATGTTAGAGTCAATGTTCAAATCCAGACAGCCCCACTCAAGTTCTGAGACCCTGACACAACTTGAGTATTAGTCATATTCTGAGAGCCACATGAGGCACTGGATGCAGAGCATTAACAAGACAGACATGATCTCGACCTTCACATAACATGCATCTTACTACTAGAGAAGTTAAGTGAGCTTTCTGAGGCCACATAACCATTCAGGGTTGGAGGTTTGGACTGAAGTTTCTCTAAAAAGCCACATTTTATAGGGTACCTACACACAACCCAAATATTCCCCGATGGATCAGGATGCTAAACCCTTGGAGCATCCTGTAGCCCCCCTTACTCCTATAGTCTATGCTCTGCCATTTTATTCACTTCTTCATCTTTCCTCTTCTTGTCTTTCCCACTTTATCCTACCTTTCCTGACAAAACACAGCAAATCCAAAGCCCCAAGATTGCTGAGTGGAGGTTCTCACACTGAGGAGATGAAAACTGTCACTTCAGTGCCAGTTTCCATAGCCTTAGGTACTTTGGAGCATACAAACTCCTTTCACTGGGCCCAGCCCTGAAATTCCAACTTTGGGTATGTAGGGGAGGTGGATAACCTCTCTGAATGGAATAGCCCACTATGCTAGCCCACTATGCTAGGCTAACATTGAACTCCTAGGACTTACCTCTACTCCTCCAAGGATCCATACTCTGTCATTCAATCACTCACTCCATCATTTGGCACTGATTAAGTTCTTACTATATACCAACAAAGCACTGAAATATAGTGGTGAGTAAGCCATTGATGATGTCCTTAAGAGGCTTACTTTCAGGCGAGAAGACATATTTGATTATTGCCACAAAAGAGAGAGAGAATGGCAAAGAGTTATGGGATGGTAGAAGATAGCTATTACTTATTGAGGGACTGTGGCATCCTTGGAGGTATACTGCTCAGATCCCCCTTCAAAAGGCAACCTGAGGCAAGGGATATATTAGCAGACAGCCTCCAGCTGCTCGACCTTTGGGACCCATTGTGCTGTTCATGCTGAGGCCGCTCCATTCCTGGGTTGCTCCTACCCAGGAGAGCTAGTGCCAGAGTCCAGGGGTCCCTGAAAGATGAATGGTGTTGGTGAGTGGTGGGTGAGAGAGCTATGAGAATCTTTCTGGTCACCAGGCAGGCATCTCTGCTCTGACTGACTTTCAACTTTATTTTATAATTAAGTGTTTGGGGGATGGCACAGAAGTGGTATTGGCCTTAGACAATGATTTCTGAAGACAAATTTCTTTGATATGTAAAAATTTCCCAGAACATAGATTTGTAGAAGACTCATGAATAATATTTATCAATAGTGATTGAGGTAGGTGATGTAGATGCTTATCCTATGGGGAAGGAAGGTATCCTTAGCATTCAAATACAAGACAGTGTTTTTAGCATAGCAAAGGCAAAGTTAGCTCTTTGTGAGCAGGGGTCAAGAGCCTGTTTGCTTAAGGGGAAGTGTTAAGAAAAACAGGCTTTCCAGGAAACACAAATGTTTGCTCCCATAATCACAAAAGAAGAAGTTCCTACAATAGGTTCCTTCACAAGGTGCAATCAACATATCAAGGCCAGAATAAATCACTCTGAACACCAATCAACAAGGTGCCTTGGGGGTCGCTGCTCAAGCAGAAACAATTGAGTGGGGGTCCTCATCTGACAGCAAGATGCAAACTTGCCTTAACCTCACAAGGAGTTTTCTCAACTAGTGAGTTCAGAAATGACTCCCAAAAGGCTAGAGGCAGGATACTTTTGCCTCATACAGGATTCCTCTGGGGAGTGCTCTTTGCTTTGGAGCTCCCCACCCATCTAGATCTTTACAGAGCTGTGCTGCCATGTCAGACTCCTGCCACCCAACTTTCCTTTCTTCCTCTCTATCCCCTCTCCTTTCGTGGGTGTCAGACCTGACCTGCATCATGGTCTGAAGACTTGCTTGCTCTCCTCTTTATCTGTCATAGGGGTTTCCTTCAATAAATCTCTTGTACTTCTTTGTCTTGGCATCTGCTTCTTAAAGGACTTGGATGGACCTCGTGAGCATTAGGATAGGCTTGATTATGCTACAGTAACAGATTAATCTTGGAATCTCAATATCTTAATATAAAAAGGCTGATTTCTCCCATGCTCCATATCCAGTGCAAGTTTTGTGGGAGGCTCTGTTCTTCATGGGGACACAACCTGACAGGAGCTCAGGTTTGTACCTGACTTCAAGGCTTGTCATGAAGAGGTCTGGAGGAAGAGAACTTTTATAGCTATGTCTGGAAGTGATGTCAATGACCTCATTGTCATTGTCCAGAACTTAGTCACATGGTCCCAACTAATATAGTAGCTTGTGAATTATCCCCTTCTTTTAAAGTGTTTAAAATTAATTTCTTTATTTTGAGAGAGAGAAAGAGAGAGAGAGAGTGAGAGTGGAGGAGGAACAGGGAGAGAGGCAGAGAGAGAATCCCAAGCAGGCTCCTCACTGTCAGCACAGAACCCGACACAAGGCTTGATCTCACAAACTGTGAGATTATGACCTGAGCCAAGATCAAGAGTCAGATGCTTAACTGACTGAGCCACCCAGGTGCCCCTGAAGTATCCCCTTCTTGTGTGCAACCCCAGGACAAGGCAATACAGCAGGGAACAAGCATTGTTTGTGCTTCAAGGCGTCACAATCTGTTAAACCTTATCCATTTGCTAAGGTCTAAATTACCCTTAGTTTACTAATGGGGCACCTGAGCCTGAGAGAGGCCAGATATTTTTCCCAAAGTCACCAAATTAGCAAGAGGTGAAGCCAGAATGTGGAGTCACATGTGTCTGACCACAAATAATCTTTTTTTTTTTTTTAATGTTTTATTTATTTCTAGGAGAGAGATAGAGACAGCATGAGCAGGGGAGGGTCAGAGAGAGAGGGAATCACAGACTCTGAAACAGGCTCCAGGCTCTGAGCTGGCTGTCAGCACAGAGCCCGACGCGGAGCCCCAACCCACGAACCGCGAGATCATGACCCAAGCTAAAGTCGGAAGCGTAACCGACTAAGCCACCCAGGCGCCCCCCACAAATAATCTTTTAACCATTTCTCTATGGGTCTAAAAGAAATGATCAAATGTCAGGGCATTGTTATTAGTTGACTGGTCTGGATCAAACACACTAATCTCTCCAGAGTAGTTTAACTCTAGTGAAATGTTAGAGATAAAGAAAATCGGAGTGAGATTTATGCCAAATCCATTATACCAAATGTTTTTCTGTACTGAGGCATGTTCATTTCTGAATAGGAAAGATAGTATTTGAGTGGCTCATCCTCCCATATCTACAGCCATTCTGGGGGCAAGAGGAGAATCTTTGTTTGGCTTTCATTTCCTAAGGTAGAACATGAAAAAAAGAGAAAAAGAAAAAGAAAAAGAGTTGAACAAGGTTGTTGTGTTTTTTTTTTCCTCTTATGATTGTACTTAATAGTTTGGAACAGTGCTACAAAATAATGTGGCTTTTGAAAGAAATGCTTTCTGCCCAGTTTCCTTCTGGCCAAGGTTTTGAGAAAAGAAAACTATAAATAGCTGATGATAAAAGAAAATTGCTGCTGTGATCTGCGAAGAAAGAAAGGGAAAATACAAAAGAACCGTCCTGAGAGGTTTTCAAATAAAAATTATGGTTCCCCTCCCAGGGCCTAAGATTGCAACTTCTTGGAAGATGGAACGGCACGGATGTGATGGATGTTTCCGCTCTCTTGTTTGTTTTCAAAGATATTTTGCCTTAGTTGCTTTTCTTCTGCAGAACTCAGAGCTCTTCACATCTATTAAACACTTTAAGTGAACTGAAGTTTCTCAAAAAGTAGCTAATTTACAAATAGAGCTTTAGTATGTGTAAGGCAATCCTCCAGCATTTTGATTCTCGTCCACCTCTCTTTCCTTTTCTCTCCTGCCCTCGCATGTCCTCTGGAGCAGACGTGCCTGGGGGCGGGGAGAGGGAAAAACCGAGGTGTGAAGAAAAACTGGCACAGTTTGACTGTTAAATCCTTTTGTTTAGTCCTCACCAATAAACCATTTTCAGCTTCCTGCCAAAATGTTTGTTGGCCATTGATTAAACTTCACATTTTTATTACTCAGAATTAACTATAATGTTTATGAAACTAGAAGGTTAAAAGGGACAATTTCCCTGCGCATTGGTCCATTTTCCTCTGTCCAAAGGGCTTCCCTAATAGGAAACCAACTCCTCTTCATTTCAAATACAATTCTTATCAACTGGAAGTAATTGGGTTACGGCTCAGATGTGCAGCTACTGTTTTGAATAACACACAGAGCTCTGTTTGCTATGTTTTTGGCTTGATATGAAAGTTGGTATCCAAAGGTTGTCTTAAACTAGAAAAGCGTGGGTCACGGTGATCTCTGGTTCCCTGAAGACAAACTGCTTTAGGTTTTTAAGGTCAATTGATATGCGTGGCCACTTATCCTTTGCTTTCGAGTTACATCTATCTTTTGTGTTGGGGACACTCCCTGCCCCTGTGGACAGAGCACAGAGACTGATCTTAGACTTGAAAGAATTAATGGGTTTCTGTGGACTCATCCCCATGTGGCAAGTGGGGAGTCAGAGTCAGGAAAGGAGTCAGGAAAGGAGAAGAAGAAGCATGTTTCTGAGATCAAAGTCATCCTGACAACTTGACACGGAGAAAGGGGAAAAAAAGAAAGTTAAAAATGAGAGAGAATAAAGTCAGAGAGGAAACTTGCTCTGGGGCATTTTAGACATAGATTTTGTGATATTAACATTTCCTCTATTTTTTAAAAAATGAAATAAATTGCTTCCCAGTGACCCTGAAGGTTATTAGTACCATCTGCAACTTCGTACTGCTCAGAGGATGACAGTAAGGAAATGGCATGGGTGAGGACTTGGGAGTGCTGTTGGACATGTGCACAGCTCAGTAAGCCTGGACATTTATGGCAAGTTCGGGCTGAGTCAAACTGAGCTGTCCCCAGAATTTAGTGTAACTGTCACCTCTGGGTCCAATTAGGAGGCACACTGGATTAGGAGCCAAAAGACAGGGATGGAACCTTCATCCTGTCCCTAGTTGTAGAATTTGTTGTATAACTTTATTTATTTGTGCTTTAGTGTCTCTAAAAAAATCAAAGATTTGGGCTATGTGACCTGTAATCCCTGAGGGTCTAGCTAACTATGTAAGATATAATGTGTCTATGATTAGATCTCCTATTATCTATTTTGGTCAAAAAGCCAATCTACAAACACAAACAGAGCATGCACTTTTTCGGTGCTTGGCTCTGTGGAGAGGATGGGAAGGGTATGAAGAGATGAAAAACTTGATTTTTCTTTTCCGTCAACCCCATGTGAGACAGAACTGTAGCTTTTTCAAATCACTGTGGCCCCAGAGTCTAGCACAGGGCCTGACATGTAGTAGTCCCACTAGACATGTCAACTGGCTGAGGAAGGGATATTCCTTTATCTCAAGTTAGAGACACAGTAGGCATTAAGAAAATATGCCCCCAAATGCAAGATATATGAAATAGGTCCAAATCAACTGTTACAGAACTTCTGAATGGAGGCTCTCTTTGGGCAGAAATGGTGTGAGATTTTTCCAGAGAGAACAACATATACCTCAAGTGGCTGAAATCCAGGTATCAAATTCATTTCAGATCCTGTAGATGGAAATCCATTTCAAAGCTTAGACAAAAGGATAGCACAAATCTTGTTTGTTTTTTACATGACATATATGAGAACTAGAGCTCCACAGACTTAGTTTTTCTTTCTTTCTTTTTTTTTTTTTTAATACAGAATGGGTCACAGTGAGACAGAAGATGTAAGTCCAGGGCTGATGTGGGGAAAGCAGGAAACCCTTTCCACCTTGGGGTATAAGCGGCTTTGTTTTTCAGGACAGATTAGGTGAGGGCAAAGCACATACTTGGCTCCAGGAATTTACTGTTGAACATGCATTGGCTTTGGTGCGTCTTCCTAGCTCATCTCCTCACCCCCACCTCCGTTCCCCATTTCTCTGTGCTGGGATAACACTACTGTGGGTGCCACTGTGCTGGAGAGACAGAAATGAGAAAAAGGCATGGATTCTCTTCTTGAAGAGCCTAGGTCACTGGAAGAGGGAGACATGAAGGCAGAAAGTTACAAGGTCTTTTAACTACAATCCATATGAATAAATAACTGCTGTGAAAGCTTGGAATACCAAGCAACTAAAGGCCTCAGCAATCTGGACAAGACCGCTGGGTGCCAGATTTGGGCTAGGTGTGCTGGTGATGCAAAGGAGCAACTGCCTTGTGAGGCAGGCCTGGTGCCTCCCACCTAACATCTGAGGTACATGGCTTTGAGTTACTTCCTCCAGGGACTGGAAGGCAAACAGACCTGAATGTTATTTGCATGAAAAAAAAAAAAAAGACCATGCATTTTCTTTATAAAGTTACCCATGTTAATTGCCTATTGTGCTTGGAACAAATTATCACAAATTTAGTGGCTTTAAACACCACGTATTCATTACTTATATAATGGAGGTCTGGAGGTCAAAAGAAATCAAATCAAGGTGTCAGCGGGGTTCAGCTCCTTTAAAGGGCTCTCAGAGGAAATCTGTTCCTTGTCCTTCCTACTTGGTAGAGGCTGCCTGCATCCCCTGACTCACAGCTCCTTTCTCTGTCTTCAAAGTCTTGTAGTATCTTTCAGTCTCTCTTGTCTTTGACCACCTCCTGCCGCCCTGGCCAGGACCTCCCTTTGAAAAGGGCCCTTGTAATTTCATTGAGCCCACCCTCATAATACAGGAAAATCTCTTCATCTCAAGATTCTTCATTTGACCACACCTGTGGAGTTCCTTTTGCCAGATAGGGTAATATATTAACAGGTTCTGGGAAGTAGGATGTGAACATGGACATTGGTAGGAGGCAATTTTTCAACCTACAACGTTACCCAAGTGTTCTGAGAGGTGACCCCTTCTGCTTCTCTCTCCTCTACTAGACCTTTCCCAGATCCTTCCACAGGGAATGCAGAATGGAAGCAGTATAGCTCAATGAATTCTGGATGAAACCTCCAGGGTAACAATGGGCAAGTCACTTAAACTTTCGAAGCCTCTGCTTCCTTCTTTGTGTGGTAGAGATTTTAAAGATGCCTATTTGTAGTGCTGTGGTGAGGATTACTAGTACAGATTTACTGGGGAGGGGGGAGTCTTGCACATAAAATACACTCAATCAATGTTGACTATTGTTTCTGCTATTGTTCTAATTATTAGTAGGAAAGTGGCAAGGCACACAGGCAGAGAAGAAGAAAGGTCTCCAAACACCTGAGCTGTACTGAGAACTCAGCTTGGTTTTGATTTTGGTCAGGGAGGTTCTTGGTTTTCATTGAAATCCAGTTTCCCCTGGCTGACTCTCCATTGCTTTAGCTCTAGGGAATCAGCTCATTCTGACTGTATCCATGTACCCTAAGTCCTGCTTTGGAGACCTGGGGAAGGAAACTTTGCTTTCAGGCTTTCAGTGTTGTGGGAATTTTGATTCTAGAAGCCCTTTCGACACACCATGCTCTATAGTTTCATAAATTCATCTTTTGATTTTAGCCTGGTATTATGAGGAAAATTGTCTCATTTAATTTATTTGCCCTGATGTGTAACTGTCTGATAGCTCAACAATCTTCCATCATTTTGTAAATGTTGCTCATTAAACCAATAAAACTTCTGAATGGTGAAATTTCAAGAAGAATGACAGAAGGGATGTACATAATCTGGAGACACAGTGCAAAATATATTTGGGCATACATTTGCTCAGCTATTAGGTATNTTTTTTTTTTTTGAGAGAGAGAGAGAGAATACAAGCTGGGGAGACAGGCAGAGAGGGAGAAAGAGAAAGAATTCTAAGCAGGCTCCATGCTCAGCGAAGAGCTCAGTGCAGGGCTTGATCCCATGACTCTGGGATCATGACCTGAACCCAAATCAAGAGTCAGATGCTCAACTGACTGAGCCATCCAGGCATTCCTAAACTATTCTTGCCTTATGGCCTTTTCCATTCCTTCAATTTTTTGAACACACATTTTCTCTATGTCAGTATTCTTAGGAGGCTTCCAAAACTCTGGGGAAGTAGGGAGGAATCGCATCCAGGATTGGAGTGCTGTGAGCATCTGCTTGTAAGTGATACTGTAGGACCTGAGATTTTAAGTTAAGGGCCAGCCCATATTATAATTTGCTTCCTGTTGGTTTTTGTCTACTTTAACAGGAGACATTTTAAATTCTGCTCAGTTATTAAATATCTAATATCTTGGGATCACACAGGCAGATATATCTTCAAAGTTTTTATTAATTTTTTAGAGCTCTTTCTGAAAATGAAATGTAACAGTAATCTTTAGGCACCAGGTTTGATAAGCCCAATAAGGATGTGGCATTTGCACCAGTAGCTACAGCAAATGATTAGGTGGTTCATGGCTCTTTAAACTCCAAAGAATCTCGCAGGAGACAGGGCATGGTGCTTTTACTGATGATGCAAGGCACTAGTGGGAAAGGCCTAAGAGATCCAAGTCCCATTCATCACAAAAGAGACTTTGCCAGGTCCTGACAGGTGTGACTTGTGAAGACTGTTTCTAAGGGATAGAATCACAGTTTGGGTGAGAACTTTTGTTTCTGCAGAGTTTGATCTGGAGCATAGAATTTTGGTGTCTTTTAACATGGAAATCTGAGAATGCTTAAAAAATGTTAACTGGTGGTCTTCTGAGATGGTAATCAAAGTTATTGATTGAATACCTATGGACAGATGCTTTTTATGTATTTTGTTCTAAACCTAATCACAAACCTACAAGAGGGATATTAGGACCTTTGCTTTACAGCTCAGGAAAGTGGCACTCAGGATGTACATCCAAAGTCACTATAAGCTATACCTGGGAATTCTGGAAACTTCACCTGGAGAATTGGTTATATTGGGGGTCTCCTTAGCACTCTCTACATTTTGAAAGATAAAGAAGAGATTAAGTATGAGAAGAGATAATTTGAAAAACAATGATATAGTTAAAAGTAAATGAAAAAACACCTGATTACATTAACACTCATCCAATACATTTATAGTATAGTATAACATTTTTAAGCTGTAGTTTGCAACCCAATAGTGGGACATGAAATTTCTTTTCTATATCTCAAACATTTTAATTTTAGAGAAAGAGGATAAAATAAAATATAAGAGAAAATACGAGAGGGTAACATATAGGGTAAGGATGAGTGGTTTCTGGAAACATGGGTGTATATATCTATGTAGTGTGTGACCTACGGCAAGATGGAAAATGTATTGTTTTATTGTCGGTTACGGGGAAAAGAGTATGAAAAACACTCAGGGATTTCCTTAGTATTGCTGACTCTTATCTATCCATTTTTAGGATACTTACTGATGTAGGAAACAAAGGCAGAAGCAAATGGTAGATAAAATTAAATTTCCTTATAGCCTGCAGCCCATTAGCAAATACTTGAGGCAGGCAGAGTAAAACCTTCCTCCAGAAACTCCAGACTGTCTTAATGTTAATGCTTTGCTAGAGGGAAAAACGACTTTAGTTTGGCAACAGCTAGGCCTTCAGTATCTTGTGAGTCTTCTTTAGCACATGAAAATCCCTTTGGAAACTTCCCCTTGTCTTCACTTATATACTTATATGTAAGTATATAATCAGTCACTCCTCACAATCCCTGGGCAGCTCTTTCTGCCCATGGTTCCGGTCCCTGTGCATTTTTTGTTTTAAAGACTTTTTTTTTTTAAGTTTTAAGTGTATTTTGAGAGAGAGGGGGCCAGGGAGCAGCAGAGAGAGAGGGAGACAGAGAATTTGAAGCAGGATCCACACTGTCAGCACAGAGCCCGATGTGGGGCTCAATCTTACAAACTGTAAGATCACGACCTGAGCCAAAATCAAGAGTTGGATGCTTAACTTACTGAGCTATCCAGGAGCCCCTGTCCCCATGCTTTAATAAAACTACCTTTTTGCACTGAAAATGTCTCAAAAATTCTTTCTTGGCTGTTGGCTCTGATCCCCAACAATTTTCCATATCACAAACCCTAGTCCTTTCTTCTCAGAATTACCACTGTTAATGAAACAACTATCCTCATGTGTTACATAGGATAGTAGCCTGAAGCATAGCCTGCTCTCACAAGAAGGCTGAGGGCCAGAGAGTGTTTTGGAAGGACTAAGCAGTCATGAGCAGAGACTACTTGGTGCTACGTTAACAGAGGTAGAAGTGTAACTCCCAGCATGATTGATCAAACCCTCTGATCTTCATGATCTTTGTCTTGGTTATGTGGTTTAACTTTGTTCATATTGTATTTGTGTGCATGTGACTATTTAAGAGCTCAGATAGTTTATTTGAGGAAGGTATAATGAAAATAAATAAATCAAAAACACAAATATCATCGTATCCAACATTCATTTAACAAATGGTTATTCAGCACCTATTTTGTGCCAGCCACTATGCTAGAGGCTATAGTGGGGGTGGGGTGGATGATGCTCTATGATCATTGGTCTTGATGAGTTTAAGTGCTTATAGGAGAGGTAGATACATAAGTGAAATAATAACACTAAAAATGGTTATGTATGTTTTGATGTAAATCCAGAAGGGTACTGCATCAGCATGGACTGCATATTTGTGTCCCCCTCAAATCCATATATTATTCATATTTCTAAATTATAGTGGGAACTTGGGGAAGTGATTAGGTTGTGAGGGTGGAACCCTCATGAATGGAATTATTGCCCTTGTAAGAAGGATCCCAGAGAACTCTCTTGCTGCCATGGAGGATACAAGTAAATGGCTGCCTGTGAAGGAAGCAGTCTCTCACCAGACACCACATCTGTCAGTGTTTTGATTTTAGACTCCCCAGCCAACAGAACTATGAGATAATTGTTGTATAAACCATCCAGTCTATGGTAATTTTTTTAGAGTTTATTTATTTATTTTGAGAGAGAGAGAGAATGCAGGTGGAGAAGGGACAGAGAGAGAGAGAGAAGGAGAGACAGAATTCCAAGCAATCTCTGTGTGGTCATCACAGAGCCTGATTCAGGGCCCAAACTCATGAACCATGGGATGATAACCTGAGCTGAAATCAAGAGTTGGATGCTTAACTGCTGAGCTACCCAGGCGCCTGTATGGTATTTTCATTATAGCATCTCAAATAGACTAAAAAATGCACCCAGCCCAACATCTGTGTGAGCAGAGCAAGTGTATGTAGGGTGGGGCTAAACGAGAGGGTAAAGAGTTGGTCACAAAAGACTTCTAGGAGGAGGTGATGCTTGGGAATCATATGATACAGTGGCTTTCAAACCTCAGTGTGCATCAAATTGTCTGGAGGGCTTGTTAAAACACAGATTGCTGGGCCCCTACCTTCTGAGTTTCTGATTCTGTAGATCTCAGATGGGGACTGGAAATTTGCATTTCTAACAAGATCCCAGGTAATTCTGTGCTCTTGGTCCAGGGACCATACTTAGAGGACCACTTTTAAAATGGTTTTAGTTGCACATCACCCCTTTTTTGTGTAAAATCTTATATAGAATGTTCATATATAAAACAGACAGAAGTGGAGGTGGCTGCAAGGAACCCTTACTGTCTCCCCAGACTATGCTCTTTCTCAGTGGTTGTTTCTGAAATATCATCACAGAAGTCATGAATCTAGAGGAAAATCTGCTTCCACAATTTAATAGCTATTTTTTCCTATTGGTGTTTCTCTCTCTCTCTGAATCAAATTAAATTATTTGATAAAGAATTCAGTCATGATTTTAGAAGATCATGTTGATTAGTGTACAAAAGTTTTGGCCAAGAATATACGGACTTGTGTTTTGATTTCTGCTCCCTGCCTCCCCACCCCCACCCCCACCGCAAGTAATGCAGTGTGGTGATTAGGTCTGTTCTTAAATACCTTTCTTTAAAACTTTACTTTTTTGATGTTTTATTAATCAGTCAAGTTGTGGCATTGCTATAGGAGATCTACAGGTGTTAGAATTCCATCACAAATTATCCTGAAGACCATTTTAGCTCTGTGTTAATAAAATCAGAGTGAGTCAAATAAATTCTGTGAGTCAAAAACATAGCAGAGTTTAGGAACTCTTTTTTGATGACTACCTGAAGTTAGTTCACGGTAAGGTACTATGTATTTGATGTTTAATGTTTTAATGGAAATGGGAAAAATGATCAATTATCTAGATATCCAGAATGTTAGGAAAGGCTTAAAATTAATGGAGATGTTCATTGTCCATCCAGATAGTCTGCATCACAGAGTAAATTAGTTCAGTTGCTAAAATGGCAAAATTGTTGTTGCATAATTGTTTGATTCCATATGAATGATCTGTAACAGTAATTACCAAATAGCATTTTAGTGTCTTCATTTTTATCACTGATTGAAATGAAGACTTTACGGTCAGAGGGAAAAAAAAAAGACAAATGCCTTCCTATTTTGGAAAAGAAAAACTCTTGACATCTTACTTTGGGACTAGGCTAAGTTTTAGTTTATTCTGATTGTTTATGCTGTCTCTGTGGGGGCATTGTCATATTTATCAAAAATGGAGGATTTGCAAAAGCTCAGAGTTCTAACCAAACTTGGAATGGTGAAACGGTGGATCCTTAACTGAAACATCCAAACTTTTTGTCTAGTTTAGGACTTTGCAAACCTCATCTATCAAGATACTTGGTATTTTCACCTAAATAAAAAAAAAAATCAAAGGCAAATAGAAAGCAAAAGGTTATTATAAAGCAAAATACAGGGTACCTGGGTGGCTCAGGAGGTTAAGTGTCTGACTTCGGCTCAGGTCATGATCTCACGGTTTGTGGGTTTGAGCCCCACGTTGGGCTCTGTGCTGACTGCTTACTCAGAGCCTGGAGGCTGCTTCGGATTCTGTGTCTTCTCTCTCTGCCCCTCCCCCACTCACACTCTCACTCTCTCTCTCAAAAATAAGTAAATCTAACAACAAAAACAACAAGATACAATCAACATTTCAGGACACCTCTGGGTCCAAACTATAGTAGTTCCACAGTTTTGGGAAATATTTTATTCCATTCCTTATAGCTGTCTCCATTGCTGATATTACTTCATTTGGATTTAAGCTTGAGGTCTGTTTAGTTTTTAGTTTATAACATCACCAAGTCACCATTTATATCAGATATGCCAATTTGCATCTGTTTTTCATTTTTCTAAAACAACTAGTGACATTGGGGAAAATGGTGGTTACTGTGTTTTGATGTTTATAGAAGCCACTGCTCAACTTGATTTCTCAGAAAAGGGAGCACTTCAGTCAAGGAGACATCTGGGAAAGATCCATCAATGGTCACTGATGCAAACAATTCACATCCCCTCTTGGAGTTGAGAGATACGTGTGAAAACCTAACACATCTGTAAGACAATCAATCCTGACATTAGTCAACATCTGGGAATGTAACCAGCCGGGGTTGACAAAACTGGGGATTAAACATGATGGAAGTTCACCATCTATAGACAAGCGCAGAGTAACTGCCTGTGAATTGCGAGAACATACATGCGTATTGCATGCTATAACGAGCCATTAGTACTCAGCTTGTGTGCATTGAAAAGGCATCAGAACACTGAGGTATCTATGGAGGCATTTTCAAAAGTTTTTCCAATTTGTTTTTCTTTCAGAGCAATGTGTAAAACTACACTATAAATTCGGACAATGCAAAACAAAAAGTTCAGCCTCCCTAAACTTCCTCATTCCTTATCTTTCATGTTTCAACTTGCTATTTTCATTTTCTGCCTTCATCATCTTTTTCATGTCTTGTGTGTGTGTGTGTGTGTGTGTCTGAGTGTCAAATACCAACATTAAATGCTACATCCCCTGGGTCCTTCTTCAGATGCATTTCATCACCCTTTGGGCAATTTTAAATGTTCCTTAACAGTAGCTAGAATCTACATTTTATTCTATTTTAAACATCAAAAAATAATCCACTTTGCTTAGATAACCATTAAATGTGACTCCTTAGAAGAACTCAGGTAAGAACAATAAAAATGATTAACAGCTTCACTCTCTTCTGTGATTTTTATACTTCATTCTCTTGGTCTTTTCTATTTTTTGAGGGGAGAGTGAGGTAGTTCTAAGTTTCTCTCTAGGATTTTTATAGCTCAAAAGATCTAGCACCAAACTACATAAGAGATATGCTGTTTTGACTTTCACCTTTCTCATTCATCCCTTCTTAGAACAAGAAAATAAGTGGTTTGTAGCTAAATGAGAAAGAGATCTGACTTTATCACTGAAGCAGAATTTGTGCAAGAAGAAGTAGTTGTGTTGTCTGTGGCTAATGGCTAAAGATAGGTTCGCAGAAGGTATTCCCACCACTGTTTTTTTCAACAGCATCTTTACAGAATGGTGCAAATATTTCAAAATGAAGAAAGTAAAGTTAATAAAAAACCTTAGCTGTGTTCTCTATAAGCAGATTCTAAAGTCATTCTTTGTGGAGAGTTTTCATGGAGCAAATTCTCAATGTCATTGAAATAGTAGAATTAGTGGTCCTTTTGAATGTGCCTTTAAGATCATATCCTGGGGCGCCTCGGTGGCTCAGTTGGTTAAGTGTCCCACTCTTGATTTTTAAATGTGTTTTTTTTTTTTCTAGGAGAGAGAGAGAGAGAGAGACAGCGTGAGCAGGGGAGGGTCAGAGAGCGAGGGAATTACAGACTGAAACAGGCTTCAGGCTCTGAGCTGGCAGTCAGCACAGAGCCCGACGCGGGGCTCGAACCCACGAACCGCGAGATCATGACCTAAGCGAAAGTCGGACCCGTAACCGACTAAGCCACCCAGGCGCCCCTGTCTCACTCTTGATTTTGGCTCATGTCATGATCTCAGAGTTTGTGAGTTCCAGCCACATAGGGCTCTGCGCTGACTGCATGCAGAGCGCTGCTTGGTATTCTGCCTCCCTCTCTCCCTTTCCCCTGATTACTCTCTATCTCTCTTTCAAAATAAATAAAAAATTTTAAAAAAGAAAATCAAATCAGATCCCTCCACCAGCAAGTAGAAAAAGAGAGCCACACTGGGAATGAAAAATTCCATAGAGCTCTTGAAAGCTAGAATGAGCACCACAGACTTGGTAGTATTTAAGTTTTCTTAAGTAAATATTTTCAGCTTTGTGGTTGCAGCTCTGCCATTGTAATGCAAAAGGAGTCATAGCCACTACTAAACAAATGAGTTTGGCTGTGTTCCAATAAAACTTTATTTACAAAACAGGTGTAATTTGGAGATTGTATTTTGCTCATCCCTGATATAGTATCAAGCATTTGGGGAGAAGAGAGAAAAGATCTTTGAATTACTGTGAGTATTGAGTTAAAAACTCCAGGGGAGACTAGTTAACATTCTAATTAACAGAATCTGTAGCCTTCTTCTCTAATTGAGGTGTGCCTTTTGGAATAAAAGACACCGAACCACAACTACGATGAATCCAGTTAACCTAACTTTCTAGTTCTTTTTTCTGCTCTTCTCTCTTCTTTACCTTTCTTTTTCCTTCTGATTTTCTCCTTTGTTGTTTCCCATATATTTTTAGACTTGTGTATATGTCCCATTCACGTATCATAAGAGAATGCTTGGGCTATTCTGATAGATAGTTAGCATTTGGTCTTGGCTTGATTTTCATTTAGAATGAGAATGGGAGAACACTTTAGCCTCCAGAAGCAAAGTTTGTTAGCCAATTTAAACAGTTTTCATGTCTAACAACAATGAAAGACAGATCTTCATGTCAACACTCTTTCCTGCTGCCACTACAATGACTGACAAGTCTGCAATCAATTACATGATATAACGTTGTCTAATTGATGGACTATATGTGTATGTGAGGCCATCAAAATAGATTAGCTTCTGTTGAGATAAACCATCAGGTGGAAAACTCTCTGCCCGCCAAACACAGGCTTCTGCCAAACCGTTTGATCAAAATTACAGAATTTCTAGGGATTTATACTCAGAAAAGTGACTCTAGAAAAACAGCAGCCTCACACTCAGCACATTTGCCCTCTCTCTCCCTTGCTTCAAGTCATATCTGCTGATTTCATGGTTTGACACATTTTAAAATTCTTGTTAGTGCAGTTGAGCCTGTTGGATCCCATTCTGTCTTCCAATGTTATACACTAAATCAACTAAGTTCCGATCAGTCTCTCTGTTAAGCAGGAAGGAAGATAGAAGCACAGAAGGGATAGAAACATTGTTCGGAACTTTAGCAGACTTGGAGAATGTTTGTCCCAAATTGATCATTTGAACCCTGAATCCAACAAACTTGTTTGGTACTCCTGCTCATAGGATTATGGAAAAGAGAAGTACTGAACTGGACTTGGGTTAGGCCATACCCTTAACAGTAGTTATATATAGGATCTCAAGCAAATTAGAAAATATCTCAGGTCTTCAGTTCTTTATGAAGTAAGATGGACTGAGGAGTTTTTGAGGATATGTTACATCTTAATATCCCAAGAATCTCAAATGACATCATTTAAAAATCATTTTGACTCTAAACTTAATAGTAGTGCATTTAATTTACTGAGCTTCAGTGTTCTAGTTGTTTATTGTATAACAAACCACTCCTAAATGTTGTGGCTTTAAAAAAACGATAGCACAGGATGCCTGGGTGGCTCAGTTGATTAAACATCTGATTCTCGGTTTCAGCTCAGGTCATGATCTCATGGTTTGTGAGTTTGAGACCCACATAGGGCTCCATGCTGACAGCACAGAGCCTGCTTAGGATTCCCTCTCTCTCTTTCTCTGCTCCTCCCCTGCTTGTGCACTCTCTTTCTTTCTCTCTCTAAGTAAATAAACTTTTAAAAAACCCAATGGCATGTATTTTGTTCACAAATGTACAATTTGGGAAAAAATCTATGAGGGAGCTCATCTTTACTCCACTCAGCATTGGCTAAGGCAGCTCAGAGGCCAAAGCCTGGAATCATCTGAAACCTTGATTACTTATAAGCTTGACAGTTGGTATTTGTTGTTGGCTGGAAACTTAGCTGGGACTGCCGGTTGGAATATCTATATATGGCATTTCCATGTGTCCTAAGCTTCCTTACAGCATGATGGCTTGGTTCCAAAGACAAGTACCTAGATAGAGCCAGTAGGAAGCTGTATTGTTTTAGAAGCTCATCTTAGAAGTCATGAAGAATCCTTGTCATTGCATTCAATTTGCTGAGGAAGTCACAGTAACCTACTCAGTTTAAGGGGATAGGAAATAGATTTTACTTTCTGATAAGGGGTGTGACAAGAGGCTGGAAGAGCAAGTCAGACTATAAATATCACTGTAGCCATTTTGGAAAATATGATCTGCCACATTCACATTATGACAAATGCTTATATTTGAATAGAGGTGCTAATATCATTGCATGGGAACTCAGCTTCCTCATCAATAATTAAAATAGAAAAAAAAACTGGTGTCATTCTACATCCCAAAGTCTCGCCTAATATCCATATGTGTCTTTTCTCATTCACTCTTCATTTTTACAGATGAGGAAACCGAGGCAGGGAGACATCAAGTGACTTATGTAAGCTCTTACAGCAGGCCAACTGTGCAGTAGAAAGCTGGACTTCTGAGTCAAGGCTCTCTAGTTCCAAAGCCTATCCCTCTTCTGCTACCCCAACTGCCTCACTCGTAAAACCCTTGTCCTCGTGGCTTAGCTTCATTTTTTGTTTTGTTTTTGCTGAAAAAGGATAGAATTCAGATGAGATTTTAAATGGGCTCAAATGGAGTAAAGTTGCCAAATAGTTTAACATCTAAAGTGACTCTGTATCTAAAATTAGTCTTTGCACAAGAGTTGATTGTTATCCACCTTTTTTTTTTTTTTCAGTGAAGAAAGCAAAGCAGGATGAAAGCCTGGCTGTTATTGGTGCCTTAGAAATTAGGGAGAACACTGAAGTATGTCTTTGATTTATAGCTGATAGTGTGTAGGACCATAATGTGAATACAGAATTACATGTGAGAGAGTTCGTTAAGAGTTAATAATAAATAAGTGAATAAAGTGTTTTCAGGGTCAGATATGAGGACACAGATGGACAGACTGAAGTTGGCCAGTGGTCTGGACTAAAAAGGAATCTAGGAGGTTTTGCCTAATGTTAGGCTTCTGCATGGGGAGGCAGCCTCCTGTAAGAGAATGGAGCAGGTAAGAGAGTGTGTCTGCTTGTCCCTGGGTGAGGGTCTCCTACCAAACTCAGGTGTCAGGCGTGTACTCCAGATTGTCAGCAATTTGAGACAGTAGCCATTGTAAAGACTCTCTGCCTATAGAGTCCCTCCTTGATAATTGTTTACCCCATTCCTCAATAAAAAACAAACAAAACAGACAACAGTGAAACAAAAAGTGGCTGACATTATCCAATTATGTTTTAACATGTTTGGCATTGATGTGACCCAGCCAACAGTGTTTTGGCATCATGTGAACATAGTCTTATGGAAATAATCCACTTCCCATCCCCTGCTCTTTTTCACACATCAGCTAAAGAGAAATTTATGGTCTTCAGGAAATTTATTATAAGAATTTTTGTTTTTTGTTAATAATGGGGTAACTGTTAAAAGATCATTCTGAGTCTGGCTGACAAAGGATTTTGCTTTCCTGTCTATATCAACACATTCCCCCAGTACAAATAGTCTCCCAAGGACAATTTATAGGTCTTAGATGTGGGATTTTCCTTTTTTTTTTTTTTCCATGTGCTTTCAACAATTGCAATTGCTTCATAGCTCAACATCTGGGAGCACATTTGGCTTCATTGTTGGAAAATAAATTAGCATCCCCGTTCATGAACAAGGGGCTGACCTTGCACTGGACAGCAGTGACTGTGTCTTCAGTTGACAGACCAGTCTTCCTTGACTATGGGAAAGAAGCTGAAATGCATCTCTTTTCTGGCATTAATGCCCATCTCAGAACAGCCTGTGTCTATTCACTATAAACTGGACATTTGCCCTAGGACATGGAGCAAAAGATGACACTAATTGGAAGTTGGCATCCTGGAAAACATTGTCGGAGTCATCTCTTGCAAAAAAAATGACCCTTGTGCCAGCACTGAACCGTGGACTCCATGGACCTGCCTGTGTCTGCTCACACCTGTTCCAACACGGATGCCAAGAAATGGGGGTTCAGGAGGAAATTAGATACACAGAGCCTTTGGGAAGCCACCAGCAGTCATAGGGCCCTTTGAAAGTCCTTTGAAATTGTAATAGATTGGACAGGGAGGGGATGCCCTATGTAGATGCATTTGGCTGTGGTCATGGTCCTGAGCATTGAGAATCCCACATCAAGCACCATTTTGAGCAAACTGAACAGAGAAGAAAGAAAAGTCTTAAGGATCCAGAATAGATGCCATGAAAGGGATAGAGGGATCTATGTTACCAATAAGTTTTTTTTTTAATATATTGCAGCTTTTTCTTTTTTAAATTATGTGTGATGTACAAATACGGAGGTAGAATGGTTTATATATGTTTGCATTGATATAAATGAATAGGTTTACAGATACTGGCATCTTCTGCTCTTTTATGGATTTGGGCAGACTGTAAGTCAAATCACAGCCCAAGAAACATAAGTTGTATGCACATATGAAACCTGATATCACAATTAGCATAAAAGTGGGTGTTAATTCTAACTGTGAAATACCAATAATATAAAGTGATTACACTTTGTGGTCACACTCTTCATTTCGTCTTCTTACCTTCTTCTCAAAGGGCTCCTGAAACACTTAATTATATGGGACTTCATAAGATATCAAAGTGAGGAATAGATTTAGATGATTCCCTGTAGCAAGGAAAGATGTTGCTTTTCCACTATGGTATATTAATTCCTTTTCTTAATATTCAGTCAGTTCAACAAGTTTGTTAGACATTATGTGCTAAGCCCTTGGGATACAAGATATTTAGGCTACCTTTACTGTACCAATCTCTTAGGCAAAGATTTTGCTTCCAGTCTCTCCACTTCACCACTGCATCTTTTCCCAACTTGTTCTTCATATTATGGAGTTACTCTTCTGAAATGCAAATTCTAGGGTCCCTGGGTGGTTCAGTCGGTTAGGCGTCCAGCTTCGGCTCAGGTCATGATCTCACGGTTCATGGGTTCGAGCCTTGAATTGGGCTCTGTGCTGACAGCTAGCTCAGAGACTGGAGCCTGTTTCGGATCCTGTATCTCCCTCTCTCTCTGACCCTCCCCTGCTCATGCTGTCTCTCTCTCAGAAATAAGTAAAACATTAAAAAAAAATAAAATGCAAATTCTATGCTGTTACTTCCATGAATAAAATTCTTTAGTGGTTATCTATTGCCTTCAGAATACAGTGCTAGCTTTTTGGCGGGTCATCTGAAATTCTCTTGATCCTGTTACTGCTTGTCCTCCAGCCTCATTTTTGATGACCCCTCATCATGCCTCTGATTTTATGTCACAGTTAAACAGGACTACTTATAATTACCTGAAAGCACCATGTGCTTTCTTATCTCTAGTTCTTTGCAAAAGGTGCTCCCTCAACCTGGATTACCTTCTACCCCTCTTTCTGTGGTCAATGCCTACTCACCATTGCTGACTTAATGGAAATGTCATTTCCTTTGGGAAACTCTATAATGTTCCTTCTCTACTACTGCAGCCTTTATATCTCTCTGAAATAGTTAAGTCTTAGATGAAAATATGACAAACCTATGCATCCATGTCCTTTGTTTTGCTGGTATCTTGTGCTCTCACCATCAATATTATAGCTGTGTGCATATCCTCACAGTTAGCACTTAATGAGGGGGGCAAGAATAATTTTTTTTTAAATAGTTTATTGTCAAATTNGCCCGGGAGCTACAATGGCGGCAGGCGCGCCCCCAGTCTGAAGTCCAGCCTCCAAGAGCAGCACCAAGAAGCAGTTTGTGTGCTCAGCCCCCTGGGACCAGTTGGTGCGAGGGGACCTGGTGTGCAGGTATTTGGCAAGTACGGTCTTTCTAACGGAGGTTTTTCCCCCGCAAGCGGAGGTTCTTCTGTTTCGGACTCTCTCCTTTTCCCCTCTCACTCCCCGTAGAGGGTAGAGGGGGATCGCCTCCCACCCTGGAGTCTCCGATCCCGGCCCGATTTTATCTTCCCCGGTTCGCACTCACGTTAGAAGGCTCTCTCAGTGGATTCTGCGTCCTTTTTCTCCCAATCTCTCAGGTTTTGTAAGGTTTCCAATGGCTTCCGATCTTTTCTGTGTGATGTATGGGCGCGAGTGCAAGTACGGAGCTCCTTACTTCTCCGCCATCTTGCCCTCTACTAAGAATAATTTTTCATTTGTCATTATTTCACACTTAAGACAATTCAATGTAGTAGATATTATTACTATCATCTCACTTCTAGCCATATTTTATTAATTTTACTAGATGTTTTAGAAAAGACCGACCTAAGATTTAAACCCTGCCCTGTAAGACATCAGAGCCTGTTTTCCTCTCTCTTATACAGTGTATTAAGTTTCTTCTTCTCCCTGTCTTTTACTTATTCAACTTTAAACTTTTTGAAGTATTATCATCACAGTTACGTTTCCAGTGCATAGTACAATGTCTTTTATGCAACATATTTTGAGAATACAGAATAAAAGGAGAAGCCTTTGCACCACCCTTAAGTTTCTCATAAAACTAAAGGATAGACATCTAAAAATATACTTTTGGTATAATGAGATAAATGCACTATTATAGATAAACATGATTTGCCATGGGAGTGAAGATGGGGGGCACAGAGCCCAGACTCTGAATGCTTGGATTCCTAAAAGAGCTGAGACCTGAGTTGAATATGAACAGACTAACTTACTAGTTGCATTTCCACTATTTTTTTTTAGAGAAGGAAAGAGAGGGTGAAAGTGAGTGGGAATCAGAGAGAGAGAGAAAGAGAGAGACTGAAAGAGATAAGGTTCACTTGAAGTGGGGTCAAGCCCATCTGATGCAGGACTTGAACTCATGAACTATGGGGTCATGACCTGAGCTGAAGTCAGTTGCTTAAATGACTGAGCCACCCAGGCACCCTCTACTAAGTTTGTCTCCAGGGGAAATTCAAATAATATAATACTCTCCATGACAAAAGATTAAGGATAAACTCCATTCAATTTTTGAAAAATTGGGATGTGAATCCATTGGTCATATTTTTGTTAAAAAATAGTTCCATAAGCTGATATACCATTGCCAAATTACTGTTAAGACATGGTAATTGTTGGGGGTCAAGGACAAGAGTGTAAATTTTTATTTTGAAATTTTCATGTGGCAAATGATTATTGGGAGTCTGGTTGAATAAAAGCTCAAAGTCTTCAAGAATAGGCTAGGTTGAAGACTCCTGAAGATTCTTTCCAGACCTGGAAGTCTCTGATCCTCTGTTTTGCCAATGATTTGCTCTGAGAACATAGTAAAATATTCACTGTTTCAATAAATACAAGTAATCATGGTCTGAATAGGAAAAGTAGCATTGTAAGTCAGATAATTGCAACTTTGAGCTAGACCTCAAGGATTTCTAATCTGAATTCAAATGAGCTCCTGAGGTGGGTATCATCAATAGACCCAGCTTCTTAAGGCAAACAGGGCTGCTGTCCTTGGTGCTGACAATGATGTTTACATTGATGCTCTTTGAGTCAGAACAAGAACAAGAGTGAGATGGAGTGGCAAAGAGGGAGAGTATGAGCATTAATCTAGACACACTAAACAATTATTTCTCATTCATTTAACTAGTAGACATCACTTTTGCTATGCTAAGTACATATAGGTAGTGATTTTTCTGTGATTTTTCACTTATTAATCAAGTTTATATTTTTTAACAGTAACAAGTTTTTTTACATAAGAGGTTCAAAGTGATTACCCTTCAATGTTACATTTTCAATGTTGATTTCTCAGTTTGCCATAATAGCTTTTGTGTGCATCTCGTATCAGGTAGTGCCTTCCTTCTATTTCAGCAAATTTAAACCATTTTACATTATTTCTTAGTGTTCACCTTTTCACAGACATCAGTTCAATTTCTCTGAATTTAAAAATAACTCAGGTTGAAATTAGTCTATCTATGTAAATGGAAATTTGTCATACCTCATTTCTTCCTCTACAACAATGTGGCTGATCCTCCTGTCTGTACTTAATAACAACCCAAATTCCTTAGGCTGATGACATTATTTGTTGGTCAGCATGGAAGAATACTGTGAGTCATTGTCTTTTGCGTTTAGTTTTTTAAGTATGATAAAGATTTTGCCTCATTTCTCCATTTTTCTTAACATTTTGCTGATTATAGGTCAGTAAATTTCATACCAGCCACTATCTTTCAGGCTATTTATTCATTTCCCCTTTAACTTTTCTTATGTAACTCTTTTTTTTCCCAATTTTCCCCCAGTTTTCTTCAAAATATTTGTCTCTTTCTCTTTGTCCCATTTGTGAAAAGAAAGAAGCTAATCCAGTCTATTCAGTATATATGAGTTTTGGTGGCAATATTTCTATAGTAAAGGGAATGAAAGCTGAAAGCTTTGATGTGGAATTAGGCAGAATAAAGAGCCAGTGCATTGAATCTCTAAACCCACTGAAGAATGCACAGTAAATGCATTCAGGGTCCTTAAAAGTCAACATTTCCTTCCTTATCTTTCTGTAACTAAACTTACTTTTATCAAGAAAATCTTGATTTTTCTGTTTTATTTTCCTCTTTTTTTTGGTGTTTCAACCATAATTTTTTTTAATAATTTTTTCCTACTGCAGTTGTATAATATTTCAGTTTCTTTTTTTATGTTTTATTTATTTATTTTTTGAAAGAGAGAGAGACAGCGCAAGCAGGGGAGGGTCAGAGAAAGAGGGAGACACAGAATCTAAAGAAAGGCTCCAGGCTCTGAGCTAGCTGTCGGCACAGAGCCCGATACGGGGCTCGAACCCACGAACCTGAGATCATGACCTGAACCGAAGTTGGATGCTTAACTGATTGAGCCACCCAGGAGCCCCTAATATTTCAGTTTTAACTAAAATTTAAAAGGTTTTCTAAATTGGAGCTTATAGGTGATGTATATCATTTCATTATGTCTTTGAGGTCAAAGAGATTGGCATGTAACTTTTGGAGAATGTTCATTTCCATCATAGGGCCTGTCTGTATTAATTTCTTATGCTTGATGGATTTTATTAAATGTTTCATTGCCATCCATTTATTTTCAAAACTGAATGCCTCCATTTCCTTTGAATCAAACAAATAACTACCTTAGTAGGTTTTTCTTTATTCTTAAAAACTCCAGTTTTTAATATATATTCATCTATTCACATGACAATCATTCATGACAATTATTAATAGAGTGCTTAGTAAATATCAGGAATCATACTAAGTCCTGAGGTAGAAATGCTTAAGAAATGGTCCTATATCAAGTGTTCATGCTTTAGCAGAGGTTGCCAGATGAATAAACATAATTATGAGCAGTGTTAATTGAATTGCAACAAAGGTACAAAGTATCATGGGAAAATAGGAAAGAGAACCAATTTATCCACTGGGTCCAGAGCTGGGAACCTTCTGATATGACGTTGAAGAATTGCCCCTACTGAACTAATAGCTGAGCAGAGATTACTGGCACTGATTGTGATACATTTGGTACTAATATGGCTTTGGAGCCAGACAGATCTGGAAACAAATTCTGGACCAGCCACTTTCTAAGCGGTATTCCCTCTAAGAATCAGCTTTTTCATCTGCACAGTGGTAGTGATGATACCTGCCTCACATAATGGGGTTAAATTAGATAATCATGTTCATACCTTTTCTTTAAGCTTCTCTGCATGAAATTTAGAGATAACAAGAGCAATGGAAGGACCAAATTCTGAGTTTTGGTGGCAATATTTCTATAGTAAAGGGAATGAAAGCCGAAAGCTTTGATGTGGAATTAGGCAGAATAAAGAGCCAGTGCATTGAATCTCTAAACCCACTGAAGAATGCACAGTAAATGCATTCAGGGTCCTTAAAAGTCAACATTGCCTTCCTTATCTTTCTGTAACTAAACTTACTTATTTACATGCTTAATTTATGATTTTCACTTATGATTTTCACTACAACCTTATTAAGTATATACTATTATTTCTAGTATCCTGGTTGACAAGGAAGAATAGAGGAATTTACAGGAGTTTAAGTGTTTTGCCCTAAGAATGTGGTTAGTAAAGGATAGAATAAGAGTTTGAACTCAGATCTGTGGAGCACTGAAGCCCTCGTCTTTATCTAATTTTATACTCTTGCTTTCTGCCCTGTTATGTTGAATTAAGGTTGCCGAGTGTGGTAGACATTGTCCTACAGATTCTGGCTTCTCACATTATAGTCCGTAGCAGGTAGGGAGGCTCAACTGCCATTTTCAGTAAGTAGGAAGGAGAGAGCAGACATCCAGGTCAAGGATTTTCTTTAAAGCAAGTAATATCAAAGTTGCCTCTATCGCTTCCATTCACTTTCCATCGGTGCAAATAGGTCACCACATCTCTTTGTAAGATGGGATGGAAAATTTAGGTTCTAGTTGGATAGCTACTTGCTCAGGAAGGAGAGGAGAATGGATTTGGGGAGACTACCATCAATTTCAATTACAATGCTCAATAAACATCCATTGAATGAGTAAATGAAGAAGAGCAAAGCCTGTAAGCAAACATGGTCCCCAAAGAGACAAAGACAAAGCTTGATCCACAAGCCTACAGCCCCATGTCAGCATGCCGATACGTCTTTCCAGCTAATTCATGCCAAAACACATCTGCAGGCATAGCCACCTATTGTAAGTATCTCTTCACTATAGTGTTTTCCTTTAATCTCTGGCTGTCAACTTTTCTCTCGAATGTCAGAATGGGATCGAAGCCACAGAAGAGCTTTTGTGAGCTCCATGGATTATGCTACTCTCTTAAGGAAGACAAAGTGACAGGTTGTACAGCACTTATCTGTATCACCTGTCAGGGACTCTTCATCCTGGGGCAGAGGAGAGTATCAGGAGTTTCAGCTGGTTATTTGTGATCCTCTTTTCAGGATGACTCCATTGGCGTTGGGAGTTTCTCTGACACTGGTGGAATGTGGTTTTAGTTCTCCTAAAAAAAGTGCTGGAAGTTTTCTACCTCTGTACTTCTGGACTCTGTCAGATCAATATCCTAGCTGGGAACTCCATCTCCGCAACTTCTTTTCTGTAATGTAACACTTTCTTTGTTTCATTAGAGAGTTTTTTTCACAGCCACTGCAGGGGCATGCATTGTATGATGCCCAACTGGTAGCAGATAATTCACCCCACACAGAGCGTGACCACTCTTGTTTGTTGCCTGAGGGTATGGCAGATTCTTATTAATTTCACTGAGGCAACAGCCAGAATTACAATAGACTGTGAATGCAGAAGAGAAAAAGTTACATTTCAGGGGAAGGAGTCAGTGAGGCTGTATTCTTCCAGACTTACCAAGGTGGAACCTTTTTCTCTCACTTGTAAGCTGAAAAAATAAAGAATAACTACTGAAACCTTATATCTCTTTAAGCTCTTTCATTCCTAGGAGCTTAAAGTGACTCTGTAGACCTACATCTCATTTATTTCCACAACATCCCTGTGGAGTCAGAGGCTAGTTTTTCTTTTACTGTCCAGAGGGAAGGTAATGCCCTGAGAACTTAAGTGATTTGTATTCAAAGTCAAAAAGTGAGTCAAATTGTAAAACCAATGTTTGAAATCAAGTGCTCTGCCTCTTCACCCAGGGGCTGCTTTAAGATGATAGTATTTGGGGAAGAAATATAGCTGGGAGAACTCAAAATATATGATAAAGATACACATGTCAAGTTATATCAAGATTCAGATTTGATAATGTTACTGAGTTCACAGATTTAAAAACATGCTCCCAATGACTTGACAATATTTAATGATGTGAACTGTTCTCACTCCCTTAAGCTACAGGCACAGGGATCATTATTCTGTATTTAGATTGGAATGATGCCCTGAAATCAGAGTTCCTAAATAGCACTAATGATTTCACATATTTCAGGAAGAATGGGGGACAATGGCCATGCACATAATGGATGCTCATTAAATTGTTGTAGAATAGTTATTATAACAAATTTAAAAGTGGATCTAGATTCATTTATAGATTTGTCAGGTTGGAGCAGGGTCTCCTTAGCTCCTATGATACTTTGTGCATATTAGGAAAAGTGCTTTTCTTCCAGGTGGACACGGCCCTAGGCCAGGGTACATAGCTTGGTGAGCAGAACCTTAGCTGATTTCAGCCTCATTTATCTATCTCCTCAACTGGATGCTGTTTGTGGCAATCTAGGGATAGAACAATACCCTTCAGAGTCATCTGGTCTACTGTCCCTCATTCAGGAAGTATAACATCATGCCTACCTCACAATAGAGGTGAATCTATTTTTAAAGACCTCTTGGAAAGATATTTTCACAACCCCATCAGTCACTCATAATAATATTCTGGCCTCCACGCACGTTGCACTCCCTCTGGCTCTGACCTTAGTTCTCTAGTTGCTAATGCCATGACTGCAATGTCCCCCAACTTGTGGAAAGCTGCAGGCCACATAGTTGTTGAGTATCTAGTATACTCATGACCTGAGACCCTCATGCATGGTAAATCCTCTTTACCATGGACAATGGGAGGGGAATTTAATTGCTTTGGATGATGATGGACCATCTTCTTCTTTTTGCTTCTGAAGTCTTGTCAGAAGCATTTTCTACTTCATTTGACATTCTAGGATCCTTTCCCTATATCCACTTGGTCCTTCAGTTCCTACTTCTTTCCATATTATATCCTGTGTTTCCATCTTTTAACACTTAATAATTCTCCATTGTACTTCAAGGTCATCAAGGGTAAGAATTGTGTATGCATATAGTCTCATTGATACCATGTAATGCTGGGCACTAGAGATATCGACTGGACACTCTCTTTCTGTGTATATGTATTGAATTAATGAATCAGTGAATGAATTAATGAATTATACTCAATTGCTCTTGAGAGGACCTAGCAAAATATACCTCCATGTTACAGACTACTGGAAGATGAAGGATGGAAAAGATATTCATTATATACACATTACCTTGTAACATGGCCAAAAGTCAACATCTTCTCAGGCAAATGGGCAATACTTCTGTACTTGATAACTTTCAAATTTGTAGGTGCTGGAAGGTGTTAAGACTATAGCTTAATTGAAATTCTCTAGCTTCTTCAATTGTCAGAACTAAATGCTATTCTGAGAGGGAGCTCTATATTCCCATGGTAACAGGGCTCCATTAAAGGCATGACATCACAAAGCTGTCCTTGTTTGAGGACACCTGGGAATTTCAAGTATAGACAGAAATACCCTTAAAGGCAAATTATACATACGTATTCTGTGCAATTATGTGCACATGCATAGATATGCCTAATTTAGCCACACCTTTCATTTGGTCCCATTTATCATTAGACTTTTAACGACCCAAATCTCAAGTGTGGATGTCATTCAAGGTGCTTTATCTTCTTAAAGGAGAGTCATCTAAATTTTGGAATAAATATCTACCATTAGATAGATGGTGCTGCTCTGGGGCAGAAAAGAAAAAAAATCAAATCCCTTCCTTGTCTACTTATTATTACTTGTAGCACAATTAAAGGAGTTTTGATTCTTAACACGCCCTCTAAAATGGATAAGTACGTTGTCTTTGTGCAAAATTATCCAGCACCGTGCAGCTGACTGGCTATTCATGACATAGGTCAGTTCCAGCGATGTGCCTGAAGGGATTGTACAGACAACCTGGCAAGGTCACCATGAGTGACTTTTATGTCTTTCCTTTCCTGGTTAAAAAAATTAGTCAAAATACTCAACAATTTGTTATTTTGTAGATGCCTCTAAATACTTGGCACAGTATCTGAAAAAGGAAAAGATTTAAAAGAAAAGAAGAAAACAGAAGGGTCAATGAATTTGAGAATGATCTTGATTAACTCACCATTGGAATAATCCCTTTACTTAGTTATGGATCCCTCCCTATCAGAGACCATGCTTTTAATGTGTCCACTTTCATATTACACAATGCTCCCAGGAAAGGCACAGGCAGACTGGGTTAGCTCTGAGTATGTAGGAAAATATCACAAGGTGAAAGGCTGGCTATGAAGTTGGTTAGCTCATAAATAATACAAACTTCACAGGATTTGTAAGACGAAAATGGAAACAATTTGCATAGCTTGTGTTGTACGAACAAGTGTGTCTAAGCGTTTATGCAGGCTGAAGAGATACTTCAAGCTGGAGTATTTGCCAAGATAACTTATCTCTTGGGGTGCTTTTAAAGATTCTTGCTGTGCTTCCCTCCATCCAGCCCCCCCAACCCCCCGTAAATTCCTTGGAATTGTTTAAAGGTGTGAGGCTGAACGCTTGGCTTTGTTTATGACAGTGAGTCAAACGGAGTTCTCTGAAACTCTAATGCTGTTTTTCCGAAATGATATTTACGTAGGGTCCCTTCATTGACATTCACACTTTGGTTTTGAGAAACAATTTGCTACATTTTCTCCATTTCAAATGAATCCTGAGCAGTGGTCTGCATGAGGATTTTCCTGAGGGCTAGGTGAACAAAATATCTGAGGATCAAAAATTACTTTCTCTGTGTCTGTTAAATCCCATACATTTCTAAGTTAATTTTCCCCCCAGTGGAAAAACATGCTCATCTAGAACATTAAGCTGGAAGGAAACTTGGAAAACATAGAATTCAATCCCTTCATTTTCAGAAATGAAACGAAGCAAGAAGAAACTAAGCCATGCCTCTAATTTGTGGCAGAACCAGGGCAAGAAACCAGGAATCCCAGCTACTAGTTTGTTTCTAACACGACACACATACAGTATACATATGCCTGTAATATATGTGTATGTATATTCCTGCATCTTAGCAATAAACTACTCACATTTATGTATATATATAAATGTAGTTTGAATTCTAATTGTATCTAACCCCTTATGCTTCGAAATATGTGGTCTGTGGACCTGCAGAATTGCCATCACCAGGAGCTTGTTAGAGATGAAGAATCTCAGGCTCTACCTGAAACCTACTGAATCACAACCTGTAGTCTAATAGGATCCCCAGGTGATTCATATGCATTAAATTTGAGAAGCACTGTTCTAACAATTCCTGGATTTCTGTAATAATGAAGTACAGTGATTCAGAGTCCAGAGATAATCCAAAACATTCATTATATATGTTGATTTCTCATCTCTTTTCTCTCTTGCACCAAATTTTACAGTCACTTCCAGCTGCCACAAAATAAAATGATGTTGAAATCTATCATGTCCATTCCATGCTTGCCTTTTGGTAGGAAGGCTTGCCTTCAGTTCAGATTCTGCTTTCCTCTATTCAAATAATTCTTGCTAAGAGGTATTGCCTGTGTGATCTGTGCCCCAGAGTATACTAAGTACCTTGCATCCATTATCCCTTTTGATCCATGCAAAAATTGTATGAGGATAAATGATCATAATCTCCATTTTCCGGAAGAGGAGACTGAGGCTGAAAGAGATAGGATGTGTCAGAGCTTGGACTCAAATTGAGATTTAGCTCTTTTAGTGTATGAAAGTTAATCGCAACATACGTTGCTTCTGCAATTCAAATTTCTAATTTGCTTTTTCTCTCAAGCATGTATGCCTCTAGAAAATTAAATTATCTTACCAAGTAAAAACCAGAAGTCAAACTTAGCACATGGTGGGCACTTAAGAAATACTTGGTGAATAAAGGTATGAATGAATGAAAAGGCCCACGTCTCCCTGATGAGAAAGCACATGGTCTCTCTGTAACACTAAGAAAAGGGGAGATGTCCAGCAGAAGAGATATTTCCCATTTTAAGGCAGCTTGTGTTTCCCTGGGGTCCCTAATCCCTTTCCCCTCTTTCTGCTTTCCTTTGCTTTTCTTTGCTCTGTGTATTACTGCAAATGCCCTACGGTTTTTCTACATTTTCAGTTTTTATTCTTGTTCTCTGGTCTTACGTAGTAGTCTGCCTGGGGGACTGAGGCCAAATCTAGTGATATTCTTGGAGCCCCTGAGCTACTATTTCAGGGATTCCAAGAGAGTCCCATTAACCCTAATCCTCTTCCATTTCCAGGGAATTTAGGAGCTCGAGCATCAAACTTTAGGTTAAGATTCTATGTTATTAGGCTTTTGCACACAGTATCAGTGAAAGATCAAGGATCAGTCCCTGAGGAGGAAAGAAAAATATAGGGATGCTGAATGCCTGGGACTAAGAGGGATGGGGGTAAGGAAAAATGAAGGCTGATCCACTTGAGAGGTCATTCTGGGAGAACTGAAGATAAGTGGCCTGTTACCCACTTTAAAGCAGTGCTGGCTCCGAAGACGTAAAGGGTGGTGGGGCCGGTGCAGGACAGGGGAGCCCTCCTGCCCTGAACGCTGGCCTGGACGGTGTACCTGCACCCTTGTTGGGATTCGGTACAAGAAGACATGAGTCACGCCAGTCTGGGTCTCATTTCCTGAGCTATAAAGCAATGCAGTTTAGGTGTTTATTTCCTTTTGTTTGGGAGGGTTAAGAAAAGGGACTCTAAATTGGGAAAGTGGCAAGCTGGGTTCTGAGGGACAGGCTCAAAAGGGCCAAGTAAGGAGCATACAGCTCACGTCTGCTTGGACGGTTTGGCCTGTGGTCTCCTCCCTGGCGCGGGCCCTTCATTCTTGACTTTGGGGAGTAGCTCCCCTCGGCACGTGACTCCACAGCACCAGCTGATCTCAGAGTTTCAGAGGCTCTGTGCCATGTAAGTTCCCAGCATATATGACCGCCTGCAGGACGGGAAGGTGATAGGAACACCTAGCCTAAAGCGTGCTTTGGAATTTTCCAGAGGCACTTTTCAAACCTCTGAGCTGCCAATGGTGATCTGAATATCATCTGCTATTTTACTATTTTTACTTTGTAAATGATTAATATGTTAAAAAGAGTCCTTGCCCCATATGCGTTCATCTGGGGTGTGTGTGTGTGTGTGTGTGTGTGTGTGTGTTTGACTTAGTTTCTAGGGTGGAAAAACATCTTTGCAAACAAATTTATGGTCCTTCAGCTAGGAATATATGAGAAATTGATTTAAGTCTCCTCATTCATTCAACCCAGATATGTGGAGCATGAGCTGCGTGCCGGCTTTATGCAGGAGTTGGAGATAAAGATAAGCAAAATACAGCCTCTGCTTTTAAGGAATTCCTAGTGGAGTGAAGAGGAGGTAGGTATGCAAACAGGTAATTGGAATACCGTGTGACAAATGATATAGTGGAGGTGGCAATAGAGTATTATGGGAACACGGAGGAGGGAGGGGCAGGCTCTGTTTGGGAAATTAGATGGTTTCACGGAAAGTATGCTATCTGCAGATGGTGAAGCTGCAATACTTAATTTCCACATTATATCTCCAACTTTAGATGACATTTGATTGTTTAAGGGCTCAGTAACAAATCTTTCCCTTTATCTGGGTCCCTCTGTAACAGAGCAAACAATTATAATCAAGTGAAATGCATCAAAGCAAATAGTGTAGGGTTAAAAGTAAAAGCCACTCTTTGCTGATGTGGGTCGGCTCCTGCCAGCTGCAGAGAGCACTTAATTTTATAGTTTTTCTGATTAAGGCTTTTTCCAGCCACTCCTTCAGTAGAATAGGTAAGCAAAGCAAACAGGCTAGCAAGCAACATCACAGATCTTGTATTTCAGTCTTCCCTGCTTCTGGCATATTTAGCAGGATGTCATCTGCCTCGTGCACAAGGAAAATAAAATTGCTTGCATGAGGCCCCGGTTACAGTGAGGAAGGGGGAAGCAGGAAGGAATTCAATCTTTGGTTTAGAGAAATCTAATTCTCTCAAGGTGTATTGAAGTCTGCAAAGCTGTTATCTTTCTGAGCAGCTAGATGCAACCTGGAAATGTAGCTCCTAATAGCCTCGGTGAGATTAAGTGAAGCTTCTGTGATTGTGGTCCTTACACACAGATCAGGTTGGGTTTGACTCCCATCCCCCAGTCAGCCTGCACGGGGGTCCCACCTGCTCCACCCCATGGTTTTTCACCTCCTCCCCGCTGCCCCTAATCCACTGGCATCTCTGTAGGAGAAAGGAGGAATGAGCGGCTTGACAGCTTGGAAGGCTACTTTTAATAGTAATTGATGGAAGGGACTCAAGAAGGCCACCATTCTATTATTCTTGCAGCAAGAAAGGTTATCAGGGCATGATGGAGCCACGCTGTCTTGCTGAAGTATTTTGTGACTGAGGAGACTTGGTGTTTACTGGACTTGCAAAGGAATGGGACGAAAGGCTGAAAGGGAAATTAATTTGAACTGTAATTGATATGAGGTCAGTTACAGGACAGAGGGAGGGAGCAGAATCGTGGTGTGGTTTTTGGGCGGGAGAGACAATAATGTTCCAAAGCTGGAAAGGGTGCAGGACCCTTTGTTCTAAAAGGTGAAATGTGCAAACAAGGGGTCAATTTGTGGGTCTGGTGGGTCTGGCTTGATGCTAATGGATGTATCAGACTTTCAGATTGAAATACGGGTTGGTAAACACGAAAACAGATCTGGTGTCACCTAATCTAATATTCTTTGCATGTAACAGTTAATGTTAAGAAATTCAGACTCCTTAGACAAAAGGTATTTCAGCAACCACCACCTGAAATTATACTTTGGACTTTGATTTCAGTTCAGTGTTTCTTTTTTCACTTTTTCCTCCCTCCCTCTTTCCCAATCTCCCTCCATCCCTCCTTCTTTCTCTTTTATTCTTATTCTCTTAAGACTTCTGTAGCCTCTTCCTACAGGAGGAGGGAATAATGCCTTCTAAGAATACCCTAAAAGCCCTTGCCTGTCCCACAACCCAGGCTGAGAAATGACTTTCCCAAAGAAGAAGAATCCCAAAGATTCACAGGCAGTGTAGCTTTTGTTCTTTTCTGACCATTAATAAAGCAGACATATTTATTATTTCCTCGTGATTCCTGTAATTGTTAATAACATAACCAAACTCAGACTGAGTTAAGAAAGACAAAGGTGAGAATTTTGGCATGTAGAAACAGGAAGTTAAAGGGGAATTTTGGGGTTACCTCTGTTAGATTGGGGAATCTCAAAGGATGATGTCTGCTCCCATCTCTAGACTCTGCTTCTCCTTGTGTTCTTCATAGTGATGGGCTGATGGTGGCCCTAAGCTCATAGCCTACAGTATAAGAGTCAAAAGGAAGTACCCCATTCCCAAATTTTATGTAACAACGTTCTTAGAAGGAAAATTGATAGTCTCTGTCTTGGTAAGGTGCCTACCGTGGCTTAAAGGACTGGGGGACAGGTACAGGTCTTGTGTCCATTTGTAAGCTACTGTGGGAGGTGAGGCACTATGGCTGAGCAGGACAGCATGGAGTAGGAAAGGGACAGTTTCTAAAAAGAAAGAGGGGTGCTGAGTAGACAAATATATCTGATATCTGCTATGGTACTGTCTTTGTTTCTTTCAGGTGGCTATGGTTCCAGGAGAAGATAATTTTCTCTTGGTAGAAATATAGTTTGGTTCTTCTCTTTAGGCATCTCAAGTCCTTTAAATAATCTGGCCTCAATTTACACTTTCAGTTTTATTTTCTATTGTTCTCAGCATCATATCTAGGCTGTAGGGAGACATGACCACTCATTTTTCTCCAAATACTTCCTTCTCAATGGCTTTGTACTGAGGGCCCTTGGTTGGCAGAATTGGGGAAAACTACGCATTCACAAATTAAAAAGTAGAGTATTTATAAATCTCTTTTTTCTCTTTTTTCAAAAATTGGGCTAAGGGTCAGATTTTTTTCTTGAGGATACAATAACCTGAATAGCATTTGAACAATATCTTGGGTTCTTTTATTGCTGTTTCAGTAATTGATTTAAGAGCTATTGTCCTCATCTATATTGTTTTATAGCCCTCTAATTAATTTTTTTTCACATTTCATTTAAAGAGTGTTTTTATCTCTCTTTTTTCTTAAATGCAAGTATCCTGGACAATAGCAAAAAAAAGTGACAAAGGGTTCAATTAATATGTAGTCAGAGGACAATGCAATAGAAATAGTGACTATGAATGTCTAAGAAGAAAATTAGGCCCTGAAAAGAAAAGCCCCCAAAGCTTCTCTAGTATTTTGGTTAATGATGCCTTTGTTCATTCTTGAGTATGGATTGTCATTGTGATGAAGCAGGAAAAAAAAGGGAATGAATATTAGAGAGGTTGTTGCAACAGGAGAAACTTCTTTGAAATTATGCCTGTTTTGAATTTTTTAAGCATTATGAAAATGAAAGTATCTTTATTGTCTTTTATTTCTAGATTTTCAAGGGCCACAAAAGTGTTGGGGGAAGGGGAAAGTCCTTGTGATTTTACCTTATTAATTAGTGCATTGCTTTCATTTCTAAAATGCTCTTTCTCTCCTTTTCCATACTGCACTCGTTAACCCTTCAAGACCCAATTCATTGTTAACCGTCTCAGTGAAGCTATCTCCGAGGGCCTCAGCCCAAAGAACTATCTGCCATCCTCTAAAACAGTGGTTCTCAGAGTGGAATCACCAGACCAAGAGCAGCAACAATACCTGGGCTCTTACTGGAGAC